>NC_136903.1:60538302-60635802 GCF_949606895.1 Notothenia rossii | reverse complement strand
TTTTTCGGAGTTGGACTTTGCAGACGGTCCCTGAGCACTCGTTTCGTCTCCGGTTGCGGATAGAGACCAATGTAATGTGCCCAGCTCGGAGGACGGCGCGTATTGTCTTTTTTGATCAAAATGTGATTGTAGTTCGTTGTCAACCTTACCACTGTAGTGAAGTATAACCGGACGCGAGAGAGAGAGATCAGAGAGCAGATCAGCTGCTGCTGACGGAGACACGCAGCTCTGCATGATCACAGGTCCGCCCGCTGTGACGGACCGGTGAGCGGAGCAACACACAGGCCCAATCCCAAACCGCCCCTTACACTACCCCTCCGTATGCGCGTTCGCACGGAGGGTCCGCCACATTAAGTGCTGTTCCAAACCAACGAGTGTGGAGGGGGAGTGGGCTATCAAGCCCTCAAACAGCAAGTCTGCATCGGTGCTGACTTGAGACCGGTCTCCATCAGTAGCGTGGCGTGGGAAAAAAATTAGGGGAAGCCAATAATACGTCCTTTATTTTGGGTCGGGGTGTGGTGGTCAATGTAATAACGTAACCAGATGAGTGATTACAGCACCCGGTATCATTTTACACACATTTGTATCATACAGATGCAGGACTTACACACGCCTGTTATCTGACCGACAGGTCCGCACGCACTCTCCAGCCGAAACTCTAATAAGCATTCATTCACAAACTAAAGACCGTTTTACGTCCGATTCGCTCCTTTGTTCCTCGCGTTACACAGCTCCAGTTTGGGCATTGGCCTGTCATCAGATTGTATTTGTTGTTGCTGCTGCAGCGGAAGTTTAGTACAATTATTTTTGATTAAATACTCCAAATCTCCACCCTCCATAATTGCACTTGCTTCAGTTGCTTGCTACTTTCTAACGGCAGTGAGAGTGGTGCAGTGACGCTATCTACCTTCTATCGATTAGATTTATGATTCGACAATTATAAAAGTAGAGTAGACATGTGGATATTATCCGACTGAACAAAACATGCATTTATCTAACAGATTCTTTTTCCACTGACCTGATTTCGAGCTATTTTCCAAAATCCTATGGAGAAATCCCATTGCTATTTTGTCGAGGGAAACCGAGCGCAGCTTACTTCCGCGTTTTGGGACGCGTCACTGCACCACTAAGTTGATGCGATTTGATTGGATTGTGAGGCAAGGGAAGCCAGCCGCCTCTGGCTTCCCTTGGCATGGCCCTGACCAATCACAGGTTGGCAGGGGCATGACGTGAGCCTTGTCTGATTGGTCAATCCCTCCATTTTTTTTCACCAAGGGAAGCCAATTTCGGCTGGCCTCCTCTCGCAACAGAGAGTGCAATCTACTGTTTCACCATAACACCTAGAGGGGCGCTGTTTCAATCTTTGTAAAATACTCAATGAGAATGGGGGAGAAACGGGCCGGCAGCAACACACAACAAAGAATTTCCGAAACTAAAAAAAGTATTTTCATTTATTTATTAAAATTATAAATACAATCCGAAAAAACAGGGGAAGCCTGGCTTCCCTTGGCCTCCAGGAGAAAACGCCACCCATGGAGACTCTCCATGGGTACCGTTCCGATCATCCAAAAATCAGCTCCTAAATTCTAACCCTATCTCCTATTCCTTGACCTCTGAGTGAAACGTCATGGGGTTAAGGGATAGGGGATAGGAGAATTCAAAAGGACTTAGGAGAAGAGACTGCTGTACTTTAGAGAATCCGAATGCACTTTCATTATCCGACGTGTTTATGATGCGCCAGCGGACGTCATTGTGTGCGTCTGCTGCTGTGGGGAAACTATGGAAACTACAGTGTTCTATACAACGGACTACATGGATGTTTAATAAGAACGAGGGACTACTGTAAACTCATCTAGAGACTCTGCACCGTGCTCTGATGCTGTTGTTTTATGCTTTATGAACGTCGACAACAGAGAAACATATTCTTCATGACCAAAGTTGTAATTGAAATAAAAAAGGAAAGTGAAATGTATGCTCGTCACCCTCTCCCTCCGGTCCACATTAATACAAATGATCCCAATACGTATGATTGTATGAAAATATCTTAAAATAAATACAAATGTATTTATTATAAACGTTAGTCCTTAACATCTATCACTGTGTACATCACCATTCAAACATCTTTTAAAAGTTGAGCAAACCCCACACAGCTCAGTGAAATGTTGACTTTATTTGATCATTTCAATAAAAACTAACGTTCATATTTCTCCTTTTGATTATAATACTGATGAACGTTCAAAACAAAGCACTTTGGCAACTTAATACATACGTTTTAAAATGCTTAATAAGCACCGTAACTTTCATGATATAACTTCTCCGTCATAATCGTTTGTTTCCGTGAACGGCCGACTGTTGTGTGACGGCAAATGCTGCGGCTGCAAGGCATTGTGGGGCAGCATTTTCTCCTCTCCTTTCGGTTAGGGAGGTCCAGTGGTTCCTAAGCTAAAGGAGGTTATAAAGGAAGTTTGAAACCTCCTTTCCTTTCATTTAGATAATTGTAACGGCACTTAACATGGCTGCCACTGACGTACTTCCGGGTCATTTCACTTGGTTAGGAAGGTTCCGAAGCTAAACGGACTATTGGAACGCAACCATGGGCCGTTTCTCAATCGCGAGGATACTGGCTTGGTAGTCGCATACTTCCAAGTCACTTCCTTCAGAAACGAAGCAAGTATACTTCCAAGCCACGGCTTCGGAAAACAAATAAGAATGGAACAGGCTAACAAGTGTGCAACTCTCTCTAACGGTTTCAACATAAACTGTACCGAAAATAAATACCTCACGATGTCTATCTAATTATGAACTTGCTTTACTTTCACGGAACACATTTTTGGTGATAACAAATGCAACAAAGTAACATATTTACCAACACATGTTCTACGCCACTACATACTTACATTTAAATGTGTGCTGCGCTGCGTCATTCTCCGCAAGGGTTTTTGAAATTCGTCCGTGCGCAAAGCATTGTGGGGATTTGAAGGACGCAAAGTTTACCCATGTGCAGCCTTTAAATTACCCCCAAACCAAGGACGTGGCCTCGGTGGAATTCCAAGTATGCTGGAGATTGGAACAGTCCTTCGGCGGCACTCGATGACGTAGTATCCTTGAAATATTGGCTGGGTTTTCCTGAGGACCCAGCCTCCTGATGACCCAGCCTCGCAGTCCGCGGAGGACCCAGCTTGGGTCCTCCGCGGACTGCGAAATGAGACGGTCTACGGAGCATGTCCTTGTACGTCACCGGCAGTTACCCCTACATTTTGCCGTGGTGGTACAACTAACAAAAGGAGTCAGTACAAAAACACAGCTAAACTAAAGGCAACAGTCACAAAATCCTAAGCTACTCTACACTCTAACTAAGCTACTCTAGACACTATTAATACACAATACCAAACTAAATATGGGCACACAAGTTTAACCACAGTTAACAGAATTATCTAAGCGAGAGGCGTCTGTTCACATGTCAGAGCCTCCAGAATTATCTTTAGTCACAGGCTTTGAAGTCATCTCCAGTAGGTGTGTGCCGGATGTGCGCTGCAATTGGAGCGTGTCTGGCCCGACAAGCTCCAATCACAATCCTCAGAGGCGGACCAGGAGATGGCAGCCAATGACATCAGGGGAACCGCACAGTTCATTTGCATAAGAACACAGTTAAGACGACCAGGAAGGCGGCAGCCGTAACATTAGACCTAACACACTTAGCTAGTTTATCTACCTCTAACATGGCGAATTCAGTCGCTGTTGTATCTGTAACATGTTGCTGTGAGTTTGGACAGAGCAGATACAACGTTAGCTTAGCCTGATCGATCCGATCTCCATTCAGAAAAACACGCATTTTAAAAGGTTTTTCTCCTGTCGTCTGTCTGCAGACTTCTCAAAGCATTTATTCATGGTTTTTACTAACCGGTATCAGTATGTTGTTACTTCGGCATCATTTTGAAACGTGTATTACAATTTAATCACGGTAAAATATGTTCATTTTGTTGTAGTTGGTTTCTACCACAGTATAGAGGGAGGGAAATATTATTATTTATTATTCCCGTGTTATTATCCAAAGTTACTGTACACTTTTAATCTACTATAATTAGTTTGTTTAATATAGAGTCGTTATGAATTTGTTTTAAAGCTCAATAAATAACAAAGAAGACCTTTGACCAGGACTTTTCTCATTTTGTCCGGAAGATTTAAACTTTAACAGAAATGTAGAAATTATAACGGAAACTGGTGTGTGTGTTTTCAGGGTTTATTACAGAAGCAGAGGGAGCTGGAGACTGATCTGAATCCTCTCCTGAAGCGCCATGACAAAGAGCAGCTGCCATCCTTGTCAACGCACCGCATGTGACCTTTCACCCCTGCTCCGTGTGTGTGTGTGTGTGTGTGTGTGTGTGTGTGTGTGTGTGTGTGTGTGTGTGTGTGTGTGTGTGTGTGTGTGTGTGTGTGTGTGTGTGTGTGTGTGTGTGTGTGTGTGTGTGTGTGTGTGTGTGTGTGTGTGTGTGTTCCTGAGTCAGGATAAAGGAGAGACTCTACAGTGTTTGAACCGGTCTTCATGGAGAACCTTTGACAGAATCAGGAGCTCGTCCATCACTTTGAAACTGGATGTGCCACAAACGAGTTTACTACACTAAAGTGCTTCAGAGTGAATCCAACAGATGTCCTTAATTGTTGAATGTATTAGTAAGGCCTGGAAGACGAGAGAAAAACAATTGTGGTGATGTTTTTTCTCAGTTTGATTCATAACCTGGTCTGATCCCAAGTGTTTCCTGTGTTTACTTAAAAACAGGTGGACAAATAGACTGGATTTTCCGTTTTGAGTTGCGAAACTCCCCATCAAATGGGAAACCAGCTGATCTTTAGTCAGCACCCAAACAGAGGAATGTCTGCACTTCCTCCAATGTGATTAGTACTGCACGCTGAAGTTTTAGCCAGCTGACCTTTCTGAAACGTCACCTTTAAATATCGGCTCTGATCGCCTGGAACCTTGCATGTGGTGCTAAGAAAAAAAAAGTCTATTTAAAAGTAGAGCCTGAGTAAAGCAGTAGCATTGGTCTCTATTAGAACATTAATGGCGCATTTCCACTACAGCGCGGTTTAAGCGTGCCGTGCCCGGCCCGTTTTTGGTTGCGTTTCCACTTGGCGTAGTTCCGCACAAACAGCTCACCAGTTTCACAAAATTAAGAAATATTTAATTATTTAAATCAAGTCCATCAGTTCTACCTCACTTAGAAGGTTTAAAGCACGAAGGCTGCTCTGAAGATAAAACACCACTCGTGGTTTTTTCTCAACGAATAAAAAAAACAAATTTTCTCAATAACTGAATTTATTTAGTAACATTTTATGTAAAGACTGTATTTTAAAATGTAGTTTTTAATGCACTTTCCATGAATGAGACTAACAAACAGGTGTGGAACTCAACGTTTATTAAAGATCATGAAATCTTTTTTTTTTTTTTTCTTCGGCTTCTTGCTGGCATGGAGCTTTTTTACCCTATGCTTCTGTGTTTTGTGGGTTTAAATGTCCCATGTCATGCTTCTCCGGTTATTAGCCGTCCCCTTTTGTGTTATGAAGGTTGTTCTGCATGTAAACGGTCTGCAGAGTCACAAACCCTCAAAGTACACCCTGTAGCGAGTAAAACTCTAACACAGAAAAGACCTGTCTATGCTGCCCAAGAATGCCTCGTTGGAGATTTCTCATTTCCCATTGTTTTCTTCCTGGGTATGGTGTCTTGCCCATACCCAAATGGACCAATCTGTGGAGCTCCACACACACACACACACACACACACACACACACACACACACACACACACACACACACACACTCTTTTAGCCCCCTCAGCACCCCCCTTCCCGCGCCCATTCGCGATGTCTCGCAGCAAACCACACCAGTAAGCCAGCTCATACTGTCAGCTCCTCTCAGCAGCGAGCTGACCAATCAGGGCACAGTGGGCTCATAGGGAGGGGGAGGGGGGAGGGCAGGAGCTCCAACAAGGCGTTTAAGACAGAGATTGAATACACATACTTTACAGAGAGGCTGTATGAGAAACCAATGTGAGTTTGGAAAATTGCACAATGTAAATCAATTCTAGTAGACCTCAACAATGGAATCATGATCAGTAGAAATGGCCATGACATGGGACCATTAATGTGCTTTTTTATTTATTGCAAATTTAATAAAATTATGTAAAGTGTTACGAGAACCTTACATTTCTTTCTTTGTTTTGTCGTGTTTTATTTAGGCACCCACCTGACCAGTGCATTTCAACAAGGCTCTTACGTGACAATTTCATATGGATTGTTCTTATTATAGCTCACTGTATATCAAATATATATATCAATATCAAATGTAATGGTGTCACATTCCAATCAGACATAATTTATTATTTTTGTCAACGTTCTGATGCAAAAAAAATTCTTAAAGGTGCCCACTTTGCCCTTAACGATCATTCTGTTAGTCAGCAGGATAGATATATATAACCGGTGTTGTTTTTTTACAATAAATTGGGCTTTTATTACCCTCTATTCAGCTTCTAACAGCAAGATAAGAGTACTACATAGTTTAAGCATATTTTGGTGAATGATCTGAAAACTAGATAAATATAACTTGGGATTATATTCATTGTTCTGTGCATCGTCATTTAATGATAACCATGTACTTACCATGTTAGCTGAGATCTGGACACATGAGAGGAGCACTGAGTTTACATTGAAAAAACCTGGAAATTAACTACTGAAATAGCAAACAGGAACAGAAAAGGAGTAACTTACTGTGACCTGATAAAACCAACAAAATGTATACCATATTCTTTAAAGGGCCCCTATTATGCAAATGTACAGGCTCATATTTGTATTTAGAATCTCTACTGTGACATGTCTCAATGCTTTAATGTTCAAAAAGCTCTTTATTTTTCTCATACTGCCTGTGCTGCAGCACCTCTTTTCACCCTCTGTCTGAAACCAGAGCCCGGTCTGCTCTGATTGGCTAGCTGGCCGGCTCTGTTGTGATTGGTCAACGGCTTAGAGATGTCCAACCCTTCCCCCATCACGTACAATGTGTTGGTGTTTTATATCTACAGTCTATGGTTGGAACGCTAGCCAATAGAAGTAAAAGTGTTATGTATGATGTCATGTTACGGAAGTAAACAATCAAGGTGTTTCCAAGCCCCCAGGAAGTGCGCTGGCCATTGAAACCGTTTTTTGGAATGGCCAAATGGCATTACAGCCTCAGTGTCTGTCCATTATATAATTTTGGCCCAAATCGTTTTTTTCCCCATTTAACATATATCAGGGTATCTTTTTTTGTGCTAAATTCAGCACCCAGTGCGAACACTTTTACAGCCCTTATTTAAATCATCAGGCTTTAAAAGTTGTAAAATGTGCTAAAAGACGAATCCAGAGTTATTTTCCCTCTCCATTCCGAGAGCCCGAGATCAGAGGCGGGGCTTAAGGAAAAGGCACACTCTGTAAAGCCCTAGATGACCCGGGTACTTTCTGAATATGTAGTCGCTCCATGTTGGGCACAACAGAGCAACTTTCATAGGAATGAACGGTGCCTTGCCTCCGACACTATCCAGTTCTCTTTATACATCCATGGGTGTTTCAGGCAGGGAGGAAGACAATAACAATACGGTCTTGTTACAAAAAAATTCAACAATAAAAACTAATTCATCTTTGAAGCTCTTATCTAAATTGAAACTTTTTTTTTTTTTTTTTTACATTTCACAAGTATTCTGGTTTCGTTTCTACAGAAGAGGTCAAAAACATCTCGTGGCAAACTCAATGTTTACACAGGCAACTTTTAATGCAAAAAAATGTGTAGAAAAACATTAAAAAAATATTTTAAAGTTAAAACAAGTCTGTTACAAAGTCCCATCCTACTGAACAAAAAGCAACTAAACACAAACAGCTTGCAGGATGACAAACAAAACATTCGGTACAAAAGAAAATGTCCAGTTGGAGACATGTCTGTCCTATTTCAGTGCTGACACAGATGTGTTTTTTCTTCTTAAAAAGTCTTATTTCTTATAGTCAGGGTGCATCTCCCATGATGCAATAAGAAAAGGTAATCAGGTCATATTCGTTCGCTATAGAAAACGTCCTTTTGTAGAGATGAATTAGTCGGTTTGCTGGAATAGAAAACTCGTCAAGCTGGTGGTGCGCTCAAAAAGCTGGGAACTTGGATACAGCCAGTCTTTTAACATTCACATAAATGCCCTTTCTTAGAGCAGAGTACAGAAAAGAAACAGGGAATATTTACTCGAAGCTTTTAAACTGATTAAATCTGAGACGATGTATTCAGTTTAAAAGCAGAATTTTACAAATGTACATTCAAGGTCAGAGATTAAATAAAAACAAGGCATAGAAAACTGGCATTTGCTCACCTGTAATGTCTTTTCTTTATCTCCTGCACATGTGTAAAGATGCAGGGGATTTCCATTAGTGTTTTTCTGACAGGTCAACAGGTAAACGTTACAGTAAGGTAGTAAAGGTTTTTATTCTGTTTTATAGCAGCTGATTTGTGTCAAGCACAAACAACCGCTTATTTTGGTCCACACTCTGCATAGGTCACAAGGGTTTTTTACTGGCCTTAAATCAACTTTCTATGACGACATTTTAAGTGCTTTTGCAGTTTATTTTTGGAGATGGGAAGGCCGGTCATATTCTGAGAAAAAAAATCTGAATTTCCAAGAGTTAAGTTGTTAATTTACAAGAAAATCATTAGAGAAAAACGTTTAATTATGCGAGAAGTCAGACACTTGCAAGAAACAACTCAAATGTAATGCTTTGATTTTGTATGATAGGTACTTACTTAAATTGAAGACAATGCTCCCTGTTAAAGTACATGTGATTTGTCACTGAACACCACATTTTTGTATTCTACACGTTTGTTTGTGTTAGCGATTTCTGCCAACCTTACCTGGTAGTATCTCCACCAAATAAAAGCAGAAGTGCATACTAAATAAAGTTAAGTCAGTATTTCCAACCTTCCTCCTGTTATCATGTTTCTGAACTTGAGTGACTAAAACATCCAGATTCTTGGACACCGTGATCAGTACCATGACGTTTTCATGATCAGGCATTATGAATAATAAAACTTGCGGCATGCAGAGTGTGGTCACTTCTTTCTTCAGCCTGGCACCTGTCTGTATTCAGGGTGTGCATTTCCCTATCCTCTGTTAACAGACTGGTAGTGTTTGGATTTTTGATAGGGAGCAGGTGTGTGAACGTTACAAGCGTAACATCAGTCAAATCGTCTCTCTACATCCCGTTGAAGCCTCCCCCTCTGTGACCGCCCCTGAACCTGCTGCTGCCCGGTACTTCAGGATTGTGGAACCCCCCGAGCAGTGGAAGGCCCGTTAAGTCCCTGCTGGCATGTTGGAAGCGCCAGTACAGGGCAGCAGCACCTGGACCCAGGCCACCTGGGCCCAGGCCTGCTGGCCAGGCAGGCATCTGCCCTAGGAGGCCACCTCTCAGTGCAGTCAGGGGCCCTGGCATGGGGAGGAAAGGCTGGTTGGGGAATCGAGGCAGGTTGGGGGTCTGCAGGAGGCTGAAGCCCCCTTGCTGCTGCTGCTGCTGCTGCTGCTGCTGCTGCTGGCTGTGCAGTGGTGGCTGTAGGAATGGTGGAGTCAGACGGAGCGGCAGGTTGTTCAGTTGCTGCAGACGTTGAAGGGGTAGCTGGATCTGTTGTAGACGGGGCAGAGCAGGAGTTGGGATGGGTTAGCCGGTGCTGATGGTTTTTCTCTTTTAAGGGGCAAAGATTAGCATTAGCATGGAGAACTCTGGAATACAAGGGGCCTTGGATGAGAGGATGGAAGAGAACAAAATAGACAAGGCACTTTTTTTTTAGCAGACCAGGTGGTCTACTTGGCTTTATTCAGCAAAATAAAAATGTGCGTACAAAAACAATTATATATATATACACAGAGTAAAAACTGTGACTTTGCGGTTCTTTGATTTCATAAGATTTCCCTTTAAAAAGAGTCTGGGACACAAAGCCAATGTCACGCTACCATTTGTAGTGTTACGTGCGTCAGAGTCCTGCACGGGTCTGATTTTCAAGACCGGCTGCCGCCCGCATCCGCGACGTGCAATACCGAACCCGCCCCCCGCAAATACTGCCAATTAGTTCCGCAACCCGACGGCACAAGATCCGCAACCCGACCCGAACCTGCATATATATGTATATATATATATGAGCAGTGAAAACGTGCAATTATTAACACACGCAGTTGCATATTTGTCTCAAAAAGCATGGGATGTTGGTTATTTTCTCCATCTAGGAGGACACCAAAAGCCTCCCAGACGTTGGATTTCCCTCTTGAGGAAGTGTTATTGAAAATGCTGTATTCTCCGCTAGAGAGCGTCACCTCAGCCATTTCGAATGTGGCGCACTCAGCAGCAGATTGATGCGCTGCAGAGGTTATGATTATGCGCGGTCTTGCGGGGGAGAGGTCTGAGGATTTAAACATTAAACTAAATTATTATTATTTTAATATATTTATTATGCAACACCCGCGACCCGACCCGCAACATCTTTGTTTTACCCAGAACCGAACCCGGAAGAAAGTGTTTGAACAAATACCACCCACGAATCACTTTTTTTGCGGGTCACCCGTCCCGATGCAGGACTCTGACGTGCGCCCTGGACACTATTTGGCTTTGTGAATTCAACATGTTGAATTGGCCAAAAAGTGGACCCCCAAAAACCAGAGTCTGTTGGGAAGGGAGCTCTCTAATTGTCTTTTCAGCTTAAGCAAGTCAGTGCACAAGAAGAGAAACCGAGGTAAGAAAAACAAAAAAAGGGGAAGTCTCTTTTTGATTTCATCCTCATCTCATCTGATCATTCTATATATTTAGGTTATCTTCACATTGACATCTGCAAATCAAGTGAACCAGTGTAAAAATGGTTAGCAAACTGCTTTGTATTAATATCTGTTGCAAAACAAGGGCTTGTAGATCTGCATTCTTGGGTGTTCTGGTTTCCCTTTATAAATGATAAATACTGTGTACCACCGCCTACGGGTATGGAGTTATTCCCTCATACAGATGCAGAACATATGTGTATAATAACATTATGTGCTAGATGGCCATTGGCCGTGGTCTTTGCAGTGTTGAGTGCGCAACTCGGATGAGGAAAAGGGGACTATTTTTGTTCAGTGTACAAAACACACCAAAGTATAGGGCATGTTATCATATACATCAGGGATAACCAACTACATTTGTCCAAGGGCCAAAATGTATCCAATAAACACTATCGCGGCCCAGCAATTTTTATATAGCCCAGAATTTTGAAGTTGTTGACAGAATACATGCTCTGAAAGTAATCAGAATACAGTTACAGTTACGTGTCTTAAAAAAGTAACATATTCAGATTACTTTTAGAATACTTTATTTTTCCATAACAGATGGGTATGTTTTGGTGTACATGAGAAACTTATTTTACTGTTTTAATGGCTTATCAAGAACTCAAACACAACATCTTGGTGTCATTCTGGACAGCTCTCTCATCTGCACCCCACATAAAAAACATCACCCGGACTGCATTCTTTGTACTGTTTTAAAACCTTTCCTTGGACTATGTTATGAACTGTAAGGTGTCCTTGGGTGCTTTGAAAGGCGCCCCTAAATAGAATGAATTATCCTTATTATTTATTATCTGAAACGATGTAATAACTTTTAAAACTTTTTCCAGTCACTTGCCCCATGCATTCAGCAGCAGCAGGCCATTCACTTTTGATTTGATCCCATAAATAAATGCTACATAAACGTTATCTTACACATTTTATCTATCCATCTCCGTTTCTAACTTTCAATATATTTAAAAAAAGATCTCTCTCTCATCTGCGTGCGGGGGCGGGGCCTGACAGACACGCTGCATCTCTCTCTTGCTCACAGACATGCTGCAGCGCTGTGCAGTGTGCACACAGTTCTGCCGGTAATGAATATTATATTTTGTGAGGAAACTTTTCCACCAATAATTCCAATAAGTATTCCAAAATGTATTCATTTCAGGTTTACGAAAGTAACTGTTATCAGGTTACTCGTTTTTCAAATGTAACGCCAGCTGAATACAGTTAGCCTACTTGATTTTTGTATTCTGATTAAGTAAAGCCGTTACATGTATTCCGTTACAACCCAACCCTGCTTCTAGTCTACTGTCCCGCAGCTCCTGCCTCTCTGTTGGACTCTGTCGCAGCGGGGCTACTGCTGTGGTGCGGAGCGCATTAACCAGACCTTTCACAGCGAAGGATCACTTCTTCTTCAAGGAAGGGAAGGTTTCGCAGTACGCAGTCTACTAGTCTACTAGTCTACTAGTCTACTGTCCCATAGCTGCTGCCTCTCTGTTGGACTCCGGTACTGCACCGTACTCACGTGATGTTGTAAAAAGAAAAAATGGGTGGGGGCGAACGCAGTAACCACTCCGCCAACGCACTGTCACCCCCGTCGTGCGGGCCGGATGAGAATGTCTGGCGGGCCGCCAGTTGGTGGTCACTGATATACATGGTTAAAAATACTGACTGAATTAATACATTGATTAATCGCTGAATATCAAATTGTCATTGGTTATGTAGTAAAACATTTACAAAAGCAAGGCGTCCATTTTTTAAAGACAAGTTACCATTAGGTTTTTCCATCATGTGAGTCTTTAAAGTGTGGACTCCTTTTCCTGGCTCATGTAGGGAGCACCGGCATAATGCTCTCTTGCTCTGAGCTGTCTTCTAACACCGTCTCTCCTTTCACATTCTGCCCTTGGGGTCCTTTCCTCACTTGGGGTGTGATCCTTGCAATTGGTGTAGAGTTGTGTTGTGGAGAAACAGCAAGGATACAGATCCTGGCCCCGTCCTGGGACTGGACCTCGCACCATGGGCCTTCTTTGTGGTCATAACAGGTCACTCCAGAGGCCAACCTATTTGGACCTTTTCCATGTGGCGGTGCCATGCTGGTAAAGACAGCCATACTGTTAGCTTTGAGTTCCAAATACTGGTTGCCCGGCTTGAGGAATGGGGGGAATTCTGGTGTCCATCCCGGTCTGGCGTAGGTGATTTTCTTCCAAACCATGGGATTTGAAAGCTCCCTATAGCTGTATTTTTTTCCTGTGTGGCTGTACAGCTGCAAGCTCTGGCTCAGCCTTCGTGAGCAGGAGGGGATGTCTTCTGGCAGTGCACTCGGCCAGTCTGGGCTGATCAGGAGGGGGGAGCTTTCAGCATGGCCGTGCTGAACAAGGGGGAAGGGCCTATAGCGGGACCTAGTACGAGGCTTTCGCTTGGGCGTTTGGCTGGGTCTTGCTGAACAGGAGTGGGGGAACTTCTTGGAAAATTCCATCCCAGCTGTGACAATGGCGCAGTTGCTTGTGTTTCCAGATTGTGTAAAATCCATTTCTTTCTGGGAACATGTGGTAGAAGATGCCTGGGTTGTGTCATGGTCAAGCCCGTCTTTCCCTCGAGTTATGGCCTAAGGGTAAGGCAGCAAATTAGTGATCTGTGTAAACCAATCTCCTGTTCTACTGCTTTGAAAGCATTCTGCTTCCCAGTAGTGTACCCATTATGATTGGCATGACTTTTGGCAATGCTACTAGGCTTTGGGCTGTCCCATTTTGGCACAGGTACAACTCCCCGGTTGAAGGGTATCCCTCAGTGTCCTCAATTACTCTGGTGGAGAGAAAGCTGCAGTGGGGCTTTTAGAGGAAACTATTGAGGAGTATAGAGTTTGATCCTCGTCACCTTCAAAGGCCATCTGTTGTTGGTCTTTGGCTTATCCCTGCTCCACTTCCTGAATGAGATTGTTAAACGTTGGGTAGGTTAGTCGTGAGGGGCTGGATCCTAAGGTGACTGTTCTTGGAGATTGTTTTTTGTTGGGGACGGAGTAAAGCCCAAGTTACATCGATCATAGCCCATTAAAAGGACCATTTTATATTCTGTGTTAGAAGCAATGCACAACTTTAAAAAAGTAATTCCCAACAAGGGTAAGATTTTTTTTCTGGTTCTGCACAGCCTTTGCCATGCAGCTTTTTCCCCATTTAGGGAGGTGTTGTTTCTGGTGAGCTCCAGAAGTTTGTGACTGACAATGGGTGACTTCCCGCTCATGTGGGTGTTTCCTGGTTATCAAGGTAATTTTTTGGCTAATAATAGCCTTTCCCTCTATGTATAGAGGGTTTAAACATGTCACATGGATTCTTTGATGTTTGTTTTCCAGGAGGTGCTCCCGACTGAACGGGTACTGGCCAATATATTTCCCTTTCAGGGATTAATCTTCAGGTTTAATTCTGGTGGTTGGGTATATATTCCGGCAGAGGAGCCGGGTAGGGTATCTCCCATGTGAGGGTTTTTCAATCAGATTTTTTTTGAAAACCTGTAAACATTTAGTAGAACATCAGGAGGTGTCATGAAGTGTCTGATCTCTGGATCATCCTCGTAGTTATATCCAGAGTCTTGATTACGGCCTTGGGCGCTTTGCTTTATTATGTTTTCTTGCTAAATAAACTTGGAAAAGGGCAATGGGTATAGTATTTAGGGGTATCTATTAAGATATGGAAGACAATATTCAAAATATGTTTTTGTTAGTGTATAGAAGAGAGAAAATCATCATGTTTATATTTACCTCCACATGTAACCCAATGTTTCAACAGCAGCTCAAAAAAGACAAACACAACTCTGGCTTTAGAGATGGCCTCTGGGATTTATACATTACCTGAAGCTTGTAAAACAGCTGTAAAGCCAGTCGCTGCTTGAAATGTCGTTGTTCTTGAATTTGATTTGTCGCATTGATGACCTCTGAGCGATGTGAAGGTCTTAAAACACTGTGGTGTTAAAGGGTTTTTGTACTCGGTAAATCTTTTTAAATCTGTTGTACTCCAACAGGGATTTCCTTACTGTATGCCTTCTGCCTGGACACTTTCTTCTCCTTTCTCTCTTAGGCTGGATTCACACCAAATCAGGGGGTGGGATTTTCACTTAATGGCCCTTTATCAGCAATAGACCTCACAAGGATTAAATATTTTTTAAACCTTCATTAGAAGGCTGTACAACGTTGGATTCTCATTAGCATGAGTGGCCACTGCAGTGTGACATGGGGTTGTTTTGCCTCCAGAAGTTTATCCTAGCTAGTTAAGGTTTTTTGGTATGATGGCTATTTGTTGGTTTCAACGGCATGAGTTTATGACATACATTTGTGTCATAAACTGTACACTTTGCTCATCATTCCCATGGCCAAAGTTATGTTTCCTTTTGCCTTCATGTTGTTCCAGAAGGAACTGACCTCATCTCTTGAGTGAGGTTAAGACGCTCACTTTCTGTGCTTCTTGACTTGTATAGGTTACTCTATTGAATACAACTATGTATGTCAATAGTTTTTTTTTGATAAATAACTAACTAAGTTGACCTTTGTAACCATTGGTTCGGCCCCTGTTTGGGCGCCATGTAAGACTGTTGGACTCAAAATCGAATAAAGGTATCAATTTGGACAGGGATTGGTAGGCTAAAGCCGATTGTGTTTCTGACAAATACTGATATCTAAAGCGTAAACTAGCATAAATCCTTGAGGTAGCAGCATAGTCGCAAGATGAACGGTTAAATTGCACAAAATAAATAGCAATGTGACTTAATTGGAATGTGGCATTGGCTGCTAAGCAGTGCCTTGACTGAGACCTGCGTTAGGCCAGTAATTCCTGTTACCTTGGTGACACTGGCAGTGCCAGTTGGTGCTGCATCTCCTCTTATTGGTTGTTCCCGAACCACGTATCTACTGAAAGAAAACAAAAAGCGGTTCAGTAGCAACATACAGGCAATCTACAGGAGATAAATCACACATTTACAAAATAGCAATTCTCAATATGCCAGGTTTATACTGCATTATATTTAGACAGACTTTGTTTACAGCTGCATGCAATTCAGATATTAGAATTTGATATTCTTTGGTGAAGTGAAATTGTTCCTTAGGAAAATATATTTTGCTTACAATAAAAAATCTCAAGTTTCAGCTTTAAACTAAATCCTTGTTATAAAAAAAATGTTATAATTACAGAGTAATCTCTTTAGTGGACACAAACATATTCTATTTTTAACAAAAAGTATTTGATTTCACTATGATTCAAATCAGCTATACATTAATAAAATAAAAAAAATAAGGATATTTTATTGTTAGTGAGTAGTGGCACCATTGTTATTATACATTTCTTTACAAAACTTTACCCCGAAAGTTCAGTTTTAGTCGTTCACTCACCTTGATCGGTCGCCTTCTACAGGACAGGCTGTGGTACTGGAAGAGGCTGCAGAACTTGTAGCTGCTTCGGGAAATAAAGGCTCTCCTTGCTGATCAGCTTTCTCTTTCCCATCATCAGTTGAGTGCGTCTGGGAACTCAGTCCCGTCACTACAGCTTCGCTTTGATTGGACGGAGGGGTAGACGTGTCAGTATTCCTGGGATGTTGGCTTCCTCCCAGTGCTCCCACCACTCTTACTGGAGGATCATCTCTGTGACCTCCAGCCTCTCCTCCTCCCCTCCTCTGTCCCTCAGTGAGAGTCGCTGCCCCGCCTTGCCTCTTCTCCTCCTCCATCGTCTCCTGCTTTAATGTTGAGTGGATTAACTCCAAAGTGGCTGCCACTGCTTTTCTGTCCTGAGGGACCTGGATTGACTCGGTGAGACCTTTCTGAGGTAGAGGAGGGGAGGTAGGACCGCTACATGTAGGAACAACATTGAAAGGAGAGTGGAGGCTTAGCTCTGCCTGAGAGGCCAATTGGCGCTCGGCTCGTAACTGTGAGATGGCTCGTCGGAGAACCTCGTAGTCTGTTTCTGAGTGAAGCGGCACTCCTTCCTTACAGGAAGCATCCGGAACAAGCTGGTCTGACAGATGAGATAGAGCAGGGGGGATGGAGTCGGGTTGCTGGTGGAGATGTTGGGGTTGATCATGAGAGGAGAGGGAAGGGATGTGTTCTGGGAAGATAAAAAGAGAACGATCAGACACAAAGTCACTGAGACAAAGATGTCTCAGGAGACCTGAGGACAGTAGAAGGCAGCAGAGAGATCTAGGATAAATGTTCCCAGCTATTTATACCTAATATCCTGAAATTACATGTACCGTAATTTTCGGACTATAAGCCGCGCTTTTTTCCCTATTTTTCGACGCTGCGGTTTATATAACGGTGCGGCTAATCTATGGATTTTTACAGCTAACGGCCAACACCTTTAACTCTATGGGCTCTATGGCCGGTCCGCGGACCCCCACCTTTAAGCGGCGGGTTCCAGCAGGAAAAGCTGGAGGCCGGAAAAGAGTGAGACAGGTAGCGCGCAAAAGTAAAAGTGGAACCGAGAGTGGTATGCCGCTGCTGCGGCTTATATTCAGGTGCGGTTTATAGTCCGAAAATTACGGTACATTTCTTTTTGTAATCCATTCCATTTAGAATAAAGACATTTACCATGTATTTACCAATGCACACTCTCTAATTGCCGGAATTTTAACAAAGACTTTGGAAAGAGGATTTTCCACACTGGGGGTTACATTGGTAGTAAAGGGTGCTGATTCACAATAAACCAATTGGGGCCAAATTCCACTACCTATCTAGGGGAGAAATATATACCACCTTATAGTTTAATGCTGAATTGGTACTTATTCATTTAATTGAAGTTCAATATTTTACAAATTGCACAAACACCACAACTGACCTTTGGGAGACAGCACGTCATCTATGATTGGCTGCCTTTTCTTGATGTCATGGTGACCAACCAGTCTGCCGAAGTCTTGTATGATTTCTTCAAAACTGGCCACGATGATGCCACTACTTGAGTGGTCAGGGAACTTCTCAAAATTATGCTCTGAGGAAAAAGGAAATTAACATCAGTACTATAAATCAGGTGGTAAAGTAAGATTTCAAATCCAATCAGGTAATCGCACATGCGTACCAGTAAGGAAGACTGTGTGTCGGAACTGTGTGTATCGGGCCTGGAGCTCCAGCAGACAGACCAGGTCGGGTGACTGAAGGTTCATCATGTCGCAGTTATGATACGGGAGGAACTCAACAATCTGCCGCTTCTGATAGGCTGACAGTACGTCCAGTAGGTTGGCTGCATCTCTCCGGAATCTGACGACCAAAAAAACATTCAACCTTACCCATGGTAACAATGTTCCTGGAACACTAATACATAGATATACATATAAAGACAGTGGTTTTAGATTTAGTTTTTAATAAAAACTGTCTTAGCACTTGTTAGAACCACTGTCAAAATGAATGATGAAAATCATGAGTTCTCATTCATAACATTCGTTTCGGTGTCTCTATGTTGATGCACCTCCCCAGATATACAGGACTGTCTCAGAAAATTAGAATATTGTGATAAAGTTCTTTATTTTCTGTAATGCAATTAAAAAAACAAAAATGTCATACATTCTGGATTCATTACAAATCAACTGAAATATTGCAAGCCTTTTATTATTTTAATATTGCTGATTATGGCATACAGCTTAAGAAAACTCAAATATCCTATCTCTAAATATTAGAATATCATGAAAAAGTATACTAGTAGGGTGTTCAACGAATCACTTGAATCGTCTAATTAACTCGAAACACCTGCAAGGGTTTCCTGAGCCTTGAAAAACACTCAGCTTGGTTCAGTAAACTAAATCACAAGTATGGGGAAGACTGCTGATCTGACTGCTGTCCAGAGGACCGTCATTGACACCCTCCATCAGGAGGGTAAGACACAAAAAGAAATTTCTCAAAGAGCAAGCTGTTCACAGAGTGCAGTTTCAAAGCACATCCACAAAAAGTCTGTTGGAAGGGGGAAATGTGGCAGGAAACGCTGCACAACCAAGAGAGATGACCGCAGCCTTAACAGCATTGTGAAGAAGAGTCGCTTCCAGAATTTGGGGGAGCTTCAAAGACAGTGGACTGAAGCTGGAGTCCAGGTATCAAAAGTCACTGTTCACAGACGTGTCCGGGAAATGGGCTACAATAGCCGTATTCCCATGGTCAAGCCACTTCTGAACTCAAGACAACGGAAGAGGCGTCTGACTTGGGCTAAGGAAAAGAAGCACTGGACAGTTGCACAGTGGTCCAAAGTCCTCTTTTCAGACGAAAGCAAGTTTTGTATTTCATTTGGAAGTCAAGGCGCCAGAGTCTGGAGAAAGGCTGGAGAGGAGCAAAATCCAAGTTGCTTGAAATCCAGTGTGAAGTTCCCACAGTCAGCGATGGTTTGGGGAGCCATGTCAGCTGCTGGTGTTGGTCCACTGTGTTTCATCAAGCCCAGAGTAAATGCAGCTGTGTACCAAGAGATTTTAGAGCACTACATGCTTCCGTCTGCTGAAAAGCTCTATGGAGATGAGGAATTCATTTTCCAGCATGATCTGGCACCTGCCCACAGTGCCAAAACCACCAGTAACTGGTGTACTGACCATGGCATTACTGTCCTCGATTGGCCTGCAAATTCCCCTGACCTGAACCCCATAGAGAATATGTGGGGTATTGTGAAGAAGAAGCTGAAAGACACCAGACCCAACAATGCTAATGAGCTAAAGGCCGCTATTGAAGCATCCTGGGCATCCATAACACCTCAGCAATGCCACAGGCTGATTGCCTCCATGCCACGCCGCATTGATGCAGTAATCCGTGCAAAAGGATTCCCAACCAAGTACTGAGTGCATTAATGGACATTTTCAAATGTTTGATTGTGTTTTGCTGTTATAAATCTTTTTTTTTTACTTGGTCTGAGGAACTATTCTAATTTTTTGAGATAGGATTTTTGAGTTTTCTTAAGCTGTATGCCATAATCAGCAATATTAAAATAATAAAAGGCTTGCAATATTTCAGTTGATTTGTAATGAATCAAGAATGTATGACATTTTTTTTTTTTTTTTTTAAATTGCATTACAGAAAATAAAGAACTTTATCACAATATTCTAATTTTCTGAGACAGTCCTGTATGTATAACTAGTTTAGCTAGTTCCAGAGTAGATAAACTAGCTAAGTGTGTTAGGTCTAACGACTTGTGTATTTTTCTCCGCTCAACGATCCGTCACAGCAGCGGAGCTGTGATTGTGTAGAGCTGCGTGTTCTCAGTCAGCAGCAGCTGATCTGATCTCTCTCTCGCATCTGTCCAAATCTATCAGATCCAGCTAGTTCTAGCTAATTACACTAATACTGCCTGCTTATCAAAGGATCTAAACAATAAGCGTTGCTTGGCAACGGCTTGTTGCCGCAAAGTATAGCGCAGCATTATGCATATGTTTATATGAGGGGTCAAAATCCCATGCTCATAAAATGCTCATATATTTTTCTCTTCATTCCCCACGCCCCAAAATAAATAAATATACCAATTTTAGAAAAAGTAAGGAAGTTCGAGCAGTGTGGGTTTTATATGAACAGAGTTACACATATTTCAAAACGCGAAGTGTAATAACTGCAGTTTGCCTCCCTGTCAGAATGATAAAGATCCTCAGTGAAGCACAAGCCTATGTTTCTCACTACATTGTAAGTACAACTTATTAAAAAGATCAGTTCAATGCAACTAATGTCGTCTTAGTGTTATTGCATGATGTTAAAATTGGTTTGCCATGCATTTAGTGATGGATTGTAAACAATTGAAATGTAGCATTTAAGTGTTTTTCAGTTACAAGGTTGTTGTTTTAATAAATCAGAAACTGATGGTGCAGCACTACTGGACCTCTTTATATAGGCATTTTTTCCTTAACAAATTGTTTTTGCGCTGATCAGGGGGTACTTGGCTGAATTTTTTTTTCAAAGGGGGTACATGATTGAAAAAGGTTTGAGAACCACTGTGCTACTGGGTAGGATTGCTACGCAGTGAAGACATAATCAGTACCTGGATTGTTCTTTTAATTTCTTGTGGGTTTTACAGTGAACCTTCAGCCTCCAGACGCTCTCTGGAGAACTGTTCTGCTCCAGGAGCATCAGCAGTGCCGTCAGTCGATCTGCAGAACAACATCAGTTAAATAAACACAAACAAGTGCTGCATTTGCCTTTTCACTCAAATAAAGCTGAAAAATTATAACCAGAAATAGGACAATCAAAATAAGTCAAGAAAAAATTATCCATTACAACCGTCTAAAAATATTATTTGTTGGACCATTTTTTTTGTTTGCCCATCCTTGATTTACCGTGAGTGATGAAGTCTGGATTGAGGATTAACTCGTCGGAAATGATGCATCCTCCAGAAACAAAAAGCTCATTGTAGCTGTTATTCTTGATGTCGTCCAGAGTATCGATCCCCACAAACACCACAGAGTCTAGACGCTTCAGAGACACTAGACCTGGGATCTGTGGAAGTTAAGTAAGAATCATGAGTAATGTTTATACATTTTCGTGACTTCCGGTTTGAGGTGTGCCGAGTAGACTTGTGCTCGACTGGCTCTAACTTTTCCACTCTTATTTACCTTTTAAACCTCGTCTTTTTTCAACATAATTAGTTTGCAACAGTTTTATAAGCCAGTGTTAACTACAAAGACCTCCGGCAATGTCGAAAGGAAAGGGAAACCAAGCTGAAAAGGGCAAAGGGTCTCCATCAGTGTCGACTCATAGCATAACTCCAGCTTCGACTCCTAGCATAACTTTGGCTGACATTAGCTTGCTGCTGGAGGAACATAGAGCAGCTCTCAGGGCTGATTTCAAATCCTCATTTGAGTCTCTGACATCTACATTACATTGCATTTAGCTGACGCTTTTAACCAAAGCGACTTACAATAAGTGCATTCGACCAAGAAGATACAACCTTTAAGAAAACAGAATCATATAAGTACATCAGGTTTCATAGAGCTAAAACATTTCAAGTGCTACTCAACTGGCTTTAGATAAGCCAGCCCTTTATTAGTATATAAGTGCTTTGTTAATAGTTCTATCGCTCGAAGTGGAGTCGAAAGAGATGAGTTTTCAGTCTGTGCCGGAAGATGTGTAAGCTTTCTGCTGTCGTGATGTCAATGGGGAGCTCATTCCACCATTTTGCAGCCAGGATAGCAAACCCACGTGTTTTTGCTGATGGGAACTTGGGTCCCCCTCGCAGTGCGGGTGCAGCGAGCCGTTTGGCCGATGCAGAGCGGAGTGCACGTGCTGGGGTGTATGGTTTACCATGGACAGCATACACTCCACTATCACAGAAAGCGTATAAATTATCTGGAAGCTAATGGTACTGAAGTCGACCAACGTCTCCAGCAACTTGAGGACGCATGCTCTGCTCTGAAGGGGGACAAGGAGACACTTTGGATACTTTCTGACCTGGATTTTATCAAAACTATTAGGAATCGCATTGACCTTTTTGTTTCCACTAATTTTAACCCGGCTGTATCTGTAGCAACAGTTTGGGAAGCGTGCAAGGCCTATCTACGAGGGGAAATCATATCCTATTGCGCATACCAAAGGAAAATCAATACTGAGAAGAGTATCTGCCTTTCCAGGGCTTTATCGGATCTGCTGACAAGATGTGTAGACTTCCCCAGTGCAGATCTTCTCAAATAATTACTGACAAAAAAGGCTGAATTTGACCTTTTGGCCTCAAAAGAGGCAACAAAATCACTTTTAAAAACACGCCATAATTACTAAGAATTCGGAGATATATACAATATACATATTGTATTTGTATTTATTTTTTATTTCATTATTGTCTAATTGTAACTGATGTATTGTTTATTGGGGTTGTTTTGTTAGTAATCGCAGGGTTAACGTATTGTATTGCTGCTGTCTGTGTATTGAAAATCTCAAAAATAAATCATATAATAAAAAAAAAAGGTTTATACATTTTCAGGGGTCAAATATATCATCTAAAATAGCCTTTAAATTTTTTTGGACAGGCTTGTTACATTGTTATACTTAGGTTAGGTTACTGTTTACATTTTATTTTACAGGAAACTGGTAGCGGAATACATTTTTAAAGTAACCCTCCCTCAGGAGGTACCTTGTGAATGTGTCCAGCTATGTCTTGGTTCTGAATGACTACCAGCAATCTGTCTGCAGCATTCTCTTGGTTCAGAAAAGCCATCGGACTCTGCTCCGCATTCCCCTGCTTCAACAGGTTTGCCTGCAACAGATGAGACCACATACACACTGTATACACAAAATAATATAATCATTTAACATCAATAAGGGAGAACCTATATTCCAAGAGCATCAGATAAAACAATAACTAGATGTCAAATAATGTTCATGAATCTCTGCCATTGATTTCCAGTGTGAACCAAACCCCTCAATCGGGTATTGGCCGCTTAATCACATTTTAAGTGTGCAGCCCATGAGCTTACCTTAACCTCTTGATGGATCTGGTCCCCCGGCTCGATGCTGTGGAGGTAGAACTGTAGGGTGTTTCTCTTCACTTCTTTGATGATCTTCACCAGACTGTTAAAAACTTCCGGCTTCAGCTGGCTGATCAGGGAGCTCAGTGCTGAGGTCGGGGGGGTGGTGGTGGCGCCGGGGACGGAGGCAGAGACTGGCTCAGAGACAGAGCTGAACCCTGGCAAACTCCCCTCGTACTTTGTACCTGCAAGACTACTCCCCCCCATCTCACCACTACAGTGCTCAGTCCAGTCCTCTTTTGTTTGTCTGATGTTATGAGTTCTATTGATCTCTAAACTCTGCGGTTTCCAGTGGGAGTGTGGGGGCTTGTTGGGAGCATGAATGAGGACAGAAGTGTTAGCCGGCTTGTAGGCAGAATCCGACGGAGAGGTAGTAACAGATAAAGAGACGTGAGACGACAACATGGGACTGATGTTGCCTGTAGCATCGGGAACATGCTTAGGGATTGTGTGCTGCTCCCACGGATCACTTCCTCTGGAGAGAGCAGGGTTGGTACTGACGTCAGCGGCTGTCAGTTCACCAAAGATACCGTCATCTTCTCCACTCGTTGGAGCTTTAGATGCTCTGATACTGGACACAAACTCACTAACTCTGCTTGCTAGTGCGTGATCAACATTAGTCCTGCTGCTGCCGGGTTTGTGGCTTGGGCAGGTGTCTTCAAACTCCGTTAGCATGCTGTTGATGCTGTGCATTAGTGAGCTAACGTAGTCCTGTACTGGGGGGCAGGGGTTGTAGAAAGAAACATACTGTGAAAACTGAGATATTGGGGCGCATGGGAGTGTGTGTTGAGGTGCGGAGGTTTCTGTGTTGGAGGTGGAATGTGGGGAATGTGGGAGGCTGTAATGAATGCTCTGCTTCTGCAGGAGGAGCTGCATCTCAGAGGAGAAGTCGTCCAGGTGTTTGTCAACGACGTTGCCAAGACAAGTAGGAGGTACGGAGACGGGTGGAGAAAACAAAGAGACATCTACAAGGTCCTTCACTTCCCCAGCCATAAATTCCACCTGCTCCTCCTGGTCTTCTTTCACTCGCTTCTTGAGAATATTAACTATTTCTACCTCCTCTGAAACATCTTCCTTCACCTCCCCTTCTCCATCCGGCTGAGTTGGGGGTGGTGACGGGCTCCTCCTCCTCTCTGGCGCTGGAGGTACAGATGGCTGGATGGATGCAGAAATAAATGGCTCTTCATTCTTCTTTTCCTTTCCCTGAGGTGTCTTTTCTCTTTCCTTATACGGCCCTGCAGGAGGCAGAATACACAACAGAGGCATACTGAGTAAAGAAAGTATATAACACATTCATTTAAGTAGGTGGAATGGATGAGGGGGGAGTCTGAGAGAAACTCCCTCTGGAGGAAATGTTGGGATTTTAGCAACAAATGTGGAAATATTTCATATGGCCAATATCAACCAAATCCAGTCAAACAGATTAAAACTTGAGCATGTGTGAAGTTACCTGCAGATTCCCTGGAGTGGGGGTGGGCGACCGGCTCCACGTTAGCAGATCTGTGGTTGCTGTTAAACTGGTTGAGGTCATTAGACTCCGCTGGCCGGGAGCAGGAGGGGAGGGGGGGGCGGCCAAGGAGACGAGGGTCCAGACGTTGTGTAGGTCTGCGTTGTGGAGAGGGGCATTTTGGGGGAGAGGAGGGAGGGCTGGGCTCCGGGGACGGGCATTGAGACGGGGAGGCGGGCGGACTGGGCTCTGGAGACGGGCACTGGGAGGGGGAAGGGGGGGGGCTGGGGTCTGGTGACGGGCACAGGGAGATGGAGTGAGGAGGGCTGGGCTCGGGGGATGCGCATCGGAGGGGGGAGGGAGGAGTGCTTTGCCTGGGAGACGGGGAGGGGCTCTGCCTGGGGAGTTTGCTGGTTGTGGTGATCGTCGTTGCCGTGGTGAGGTGATGGAAGCGAGGGTCCTGAGGGAGTTTTCTGTCTCTGTGGGTGTACCGTGAAGAACTTAGCCCTACAGAGAGAGCAGAGTTTAAATGAGATTTGTAATGCTGGTCACTGCTAGGCAAAATTTTATTTATATATGTGATATATATGTCCAATCCAATTAAACATGTTAAGGATGAAGTTGGAGTTTGTGAGATTTGGTGTACTTTGGTGCAGGCTACATTTATAAAGTTTCTCCCTTTTTTCTCATTTTCCTTATTTACTACATTTACATGCAGTCATTTTCAACTATTATTGCAAATATGACATATTGGGATATGTAAACAAACTAGAAAATGCATTTGCTGCAGAAAATGTGTGCGAATGCTGTAAACTGTGAACACTTGTTGCTGAATTTTGCTGAAAAAGCAGAATATGTTATTAGCTGAACGGTCTATGTAGCTGCTTTTAGCTACAAAAACCAAGTAAGTGTGTTGCTAAACTCTGCGGAGAAATGCAGAAAAGTGAAATGATTTGAGTCAAAATTGTTACAGCTCAAATGCATTGCAAAGACTTTGTTGAAAACTTGAACATGAAATGTTAAACTGGAAGAGTAGGAAAAATAGTGAAGAAGCTTAATATTTAAAAGATAATGTTTTAAAAAAGGTATAAACAACCAAATGTATAGCTTCAATGTCCTGAAATAGCTGAATACGTTAAATGTTGAATGGTTTCTGTAGCTGAAAGCAGGCTGAAGGAGTTGGATATTATAAGCGATTAGTACTGAATGAATGTGTATAAACAAGAGAAAATAAAGTAAAAAGGCTTTGAAAAGCAGCAGAATATTTTAAATAAAAACTTTTGAACTAACTTGATGGCGAGTGATCTGTTGCCATGGCAACGGCATTTGATGACACCCCATAATACGCTTAGATGTGTTGATGGCTGCATCGTTACCAAACCTGTGAAGTTTTGGGCCATTTCGAGCATTTTCACTGAAGTTATGAGAAAACCGTGTTTCATGATTAGCATTGTGTTGCCATGGCAACGGCATTTTGAAGAAATCTCAAAACGGTCACGTAGATGTCTTCACGGCTGAACTGTTAGCACATATGTGAAGTTTGAGCACTTTTTGAACATTTTCGTAGGAGTTATAGCGACATCGTGTTTTATGGCGAGGGATGGCAACAGCTTTTGAGGAAACTCACTATTGGCACATAGACATTTTGAGGGCTGGGCCATTAACCATTATCTGAAGTCTGGTGTTGTTTTGACCCTTTTCATAGGCGTTAGGAAAACATTGTGTTTTTTGGCGAGGGATGCGTTTCCATGGAAACGGCATATGCTGAGATGTCAGATTTGACGTAGAGCTGTGCACAGCATTCGCACTAAATATTCCTTTTAGATGTTCCAAATTAGGCCTTATTCTGAAAGTAGCAGTGTATGATTTAAACAAATGAGAAGGCCAACATTAGCCATTATTTGGGTTATAGGATAATTATTCAAGCATGTAGACAGCATATTTGGAATATGCGTCTACATTTTGTCTATACCGCAGTTAGCAACACACACAGTTTTCTGCATTGAGCACAAACTAATTAGTGTTCAACACTAGCGTAGAGCATGCGCGCAGAAAAGAAAACATTTCTAGTCAGAAAGACTTAAATATCACCAGGTTTATGGATTTGCACAAATATTACAATGCAAACTTTTTTGAGAAGGTAGTTGGGGAAAGAATGAAGGAGGATGTGTAAAGGGGAATATAAGAGAAGTCATTATCCATGTTAACAGGTAAATAGCCTTGGCAGACAGACAGACCTGTAATAGGGATGAGAACCCACGGGATCTTGTCCTGTTCCTCCTCTTCCTCTTCATATCCCCCTGCCCTCTTCCCGAGCCCCCCTCCTCTTCCTGCTGCTCCATGGTGATTCCCCTCCCCGCTGTGGGAGCCGGGACTGAATCCCTCCGAACTACTGATGCTGACGATTGTCTGCTCCTTCACACACACACAGAAACAAAAATGCGCATTAACCTTACCTGCTCCACTTTAATTTACTTAATTTTTGATCTACTATTGAAGATAGTGTAGAACAATTAATAGGCAAGAAGTGCCTGAATAATAGGGCGACTGTGGCTGTGAGGGAGTGTGGTCGTCTTTCAACCAGAAGGTTGTGGGTTCGATCCCAGCCCATGCAGTCAACATGTCGATGTATTCTTGGGCAAGATACTTAACCCTGAGTTGCTCCCGATGGCATGGCCAACGGTGTGTGAATGTGTGTGAATGTTAGGTCCGAGAGTAAGGTACACTGCTCTGTATGAATGGGTGTGAATGGGTGAATGACATGTAGTATGTAAAGCGCTTTGAGGGGTCTTAAAGACTGGATAAAGCGCTATATAAGTACAGTCCATTTACCATTTACCAATAAGTTCAATTGGAGTTTAAAAATATCTATCAATAATATCAATTAAAATACAATTCAGCTGTTTCTATTGGAATGCCATATAAACTCTAGAGAAAGAGTTGCCTGTAAAACATGCATGTATACTGTAACAAACTGTGCCTTAAATATTCAATTGTCTTTGTTATTATTAATTTACACATTCATTTTTTTATGTACAATATTTGTCATTGAGGTTCTTCTTAAAATGTGTGACACGGGCATATGTTCAAAAATCTTTGTTTTAAAGATTGATGAAGCCTAAGGTTTTTTGAATTGTATGTATTCATTTATTTTATACACAGAATGAGGATTGTGCTTTGTCTACTATATTGAGAGTAGATTAAGGGATCATGTCACCACTGCTGTGGTATTTATGAGCATTATGTAGCTTATGTATTATGATAACCTTTTTAAATAATCCTTAAATATCATTTTGGTGCCAACATTATTTATCATTCGAAAAAAAAAAAAAAGGGTTTGTTTGAAAGAGGTATTTCTATGTAAGAATGACAACATATATTAAAATCTATATTTGGCTTCTTTTTTTGAAAAACAGTACCGGTAATCCTTAAACTGTTACCTCCAGCTCCTCCTGATCCCTCAGGTCGATGTCACAGTTGGTGGGCAGACCCAGTTTGGTGGCCAGCCTATCAAAGGGCCAGGATGTCTTCTGCACCGCCTCTTGTACTTCACTCTGATTGGATGTTCCTCTTGCTGCCTGTGTGAGGCCTGTATGTTGGAAAGGATCAATCATTTAAAAAAAGATTTGAATTTCATCAGGAGTTTTCAAAATGTTGTTAGCGTAACATTATGCACCGATTGCAATTTCTTTGGCCAATTCCGATTTTACTTTTTCAATGCAACTGTACTTTAAGAGGAGAATCTGAGAAAAGATTAATCTATAATGTCTTTGTAGGCCTATTATAGAGAGTTCCTTATTTACTTTCCGTGTACAACTACATATTTCTCCAATCATTTATTCATTCAAAACTATTCTTCAACCAGTATATATTTACAAGAAAGCTAAGGTGTATGGATTATATTATCTATAAATATATGAACTATATTAATCTAACTGTATTATATACACTCGCCAGAGAGAAGATATCCTGCAATTACTAAGAGCCGCAAGCTTAGCAATGAATTACAAAGATCATTGTCTGAATATGTTATTAAAATATTGATAACTGTTTTTCAGAAAAAAATGGGCTGAAGACGTTCATAAAAGGTTACACATTTAAATGAGGAATTCTCAAACTTTGCAACACTAAGTGTGTGTCAGCGTGCCAATAGTGGGTTAATGTGTGTGCGTTTGGTTATTTAGGACGGGAAACTTCATACATGTCATATCATATGTCCATCATATGCCAGATTTAACCATACTGTACAAGCTAATATTCTTCTGCAGTCCTTGATTGGTTGACGGCCATAAAAGGAAAACACAAAGCTTAGTGAAGAGCATGCGTTTAAATTTGAGTGGCAGAGATTTTCCAAAATCTGATGTGGTCATGGGAAATCAAGCTGAAAGTTTATTGATGAATCTATAATCATAAACATGTGTGCTAACTCGTGTTTAGATGCAACTTGAACAACTTAAGGAAATGGTCAAATAAATGTATACGGATAAAAAAGAAAAGGATATAAATAAAATATGATATGCTGGAAAAAGTTGTAATGTATAATGTAGAAGAAGAAAGTCCCAGAATCCAGTCACCTTTTAGCAGAGAGAGTAGTCTAGTAGCTAATTCAGATCCATCTTCCCTCAGATCCACGTCCTTCAAACCTACCGAACCAATCACAGACGCAAGAGAGCCAGGGGGGGCGGGAACATGGCTTCCCTCAACTAGGAGCCCAGAGTGTGGAGGAAACATTAAACACAGTAAGCAGTAAGACATTTGCGGAAAGCAGAAATTCAAAGAACGCATAAAGAACAGTGAATACTATGTCCTGTCAAGTAGTTAGATGCTCCCTCAGGATAATAAAAAGCTAGTTTTAAAGAAACCTCCTGTCTCCTCACCGGGAAACTTGCTGTGTCTTCCGGGTTCCTGTGATGCCTTCAGGAACTTTAGTGTCCTCTCTGCCGTCTCCTGTTCCATTTTCCTCTTCCTCCCGTGTACCTTCACGCCTCCTTCTCCTCCCTCCTTTCTCACCACAGTCTCTGCTTTTCTCTTGCAGGTCAGAACCAGGTCGACCAGCTGCTGCATCTGAGTGGCAAAGAAATCACGTGTTCAGTTCAATACAATAAAGACCGATATGACACAAATAAATATATAACAATATAATTAAGGGTTTCTAATTGTCTATTATGTCATACTAACATATTAGTAAAGAATTGTCAACAAATGAATTCAAATTGTGTTGTTATTTGTGAAAATATCTGAAATATAAAATGGTGTAGTTAAAAAAGGGAAACAAATTATATAAAAAGGTACAGGCAACACAGGTGGGAGAGTAGTTCTAGCAGTCTAGCAGAAGCTCAGAGAAAGCTTGTATTTTTTTTTTTTTTAAACATTATTTAGTGATTCAGGAGCAGAGGATTCAACTTTAAATATGACTTTTATTTTAGTGACTGTAATAACAGATTGGGTCACTGAACTTATATTATAGGGTGATGTCTAGGGCTGCAACAAACGACTAATTTGATAATCGATTAATCTATCGATTAATGAAACGATTAATCGATTATTCGGATCGTTAAGGTTTTAACTGTACTACTACTTATATCGATACTGCTTATCGATCCGGTCCTTTTAACGATAGTATTAACGGTTCTTTTGACAAGAAATAAGGTAAACTAACTAAACAAATTGTGAACAAAACTAACATTGCTTTTTATTTAAATTAAATGCATAATATTTCACATCAAAAGAAACAACAATGTTTTAACAAATCGTATTAATTAATCTGATGACAGAACTGTAAACAGAATAGCTGAAACTTTAAAAAATAAATAACTCAGTTACCTCTAATCATTAACCTATGTTTTTGGGGTGTGTTGCTGTGTGTTGCTGCTAGCATACATAGCACCTGACGTGGAAACGTTACTCGTGGACGGGGCTACAGAGCTGCTAGAAAGACAGTCGAACCCGGTGCATTTCTCCGTCTGAATGTGGTGCACTTTTGCTAAATGTTTAGACAAATTGCTCATGCACCCTTACATGCTAAACTCTTATTGCACTTTTGGTAACGAGGATTGTCCACATCGAGACGGGTAAAGTTTAACCACACCTCGGAGCGCGTTCTCTCCGCCATCTCCTCCGTGTGTGTGTGTGTGTTGCATGCATGTAGCAGCTGCGTGTGTGTAAACTGCCCCGCCCCCTCGCAAGCAGGCGGGGGAGAGATCTCTCGTCTGAATTGGGAAGATTGAAAATACATTATAGACGCATTTTGTAGTCATATTGCATATTAGAAACGGAGTTGGCGACACTAAGACTGCGATATAATGTTTATGTAGCAATAATACATATGACATATGTTTTAAATGTCTCCTGTACCGATAAAAAAAGAGCGATAACGTTGGAGCTTAACGGGGTGTAGAACACACGTGATGACGTCACCAACGAATCGACGACTGAATTAGTTGCCAACTAATTTGGTAATCGATTTTAATCGATTAAGTCGATTAGTTGTTTCACCCCTAGTGATGTCCTAATTTAACTGAGATAATTGTTGAGAACAGTTCTTATACGGTACTGAGTCTGGCTCTGTGCAGGTGTCTTTTGTTTTAGACCAAATGTCAGTTTTCACCTTCTGAGTGTTGGTCTGTCCCTCTTGAGAGCTGCTGGTCGCCTCCTTCCCTATCACCTCTCTGTGTCCTCCAAGGCTCCTCCTGAGCTTGGCCTCCTGAGACTCCTCGGGGCCGCAGTGCGCCTCCACCATCTGTTTAGCCCGGGCCACAGACAGCAGGTGCAAAGTGGGGGTGTACAGGTAGGAGTGCAGGTAGCCCTCCATGTTCACCCGGTGTTGTTTGGGAGCAGGAAACAGCTTCATGCACTCATCCAGTTTGGAGTCGTACTCGCCCATCGGGTACTGTCGAACCTGGAGGGCAAAGACAGAAATATGTGCTTTAGTGTTATGATTGAAGGGAAAATAAGATAAAGTATTTACTTAAATAACTAATGATAGCTGTGTATTTATGTAAAAAAACCTTTTCTACAGGAGGGTAATGAGTTAATGGCTATTAGGAGAAGAGGGAGTGAAACCAGTTATGTCCACATATCTCTCTGTGAGCCGGAGAAGGAGAATATGGTGATAACTGAGAAGTGTTCTAAAGTCAACGGAAAAATAAGTGAGAGGAGCCCCAGCAGACGAGTCAGATTTGTCTATAACTGATGGTGTGTGTTGTACTTCATCTACTCTGCATACTAGTTTGGTGTTTTGTAATCAATGTGATCCAAAGTAAACCTATACATATACAATTCTGATATCCGTCTCATTTTTGTTTAAGCCTGTTTAATTGAAAAGTCAGTTAGGAATCTAAAACCAACCGGCCCACTTGAAGATCTATTTATCATCTATTATTTGTCCATTAATACTTGTGCTATGTATTCATTTTATTTAATATATTTTGTATATGATCATGATACTGGATGTTTGTAAGTATGCATTAATGTTTGTTTAATCATTATTTTACTTTTTTTAAATAATACAATTAATGTTACCTTCCCATCGGTCAGGCCGACCAGGTATTCCCGTGTGAGGTGCTCCACGCCTGCAGACAGCTCGGGGGGGTGGTTGGCGCGGGCCTTCACCAGAGCGTGGTGCAGCGCTGGAATAAACTGTGAGAGCCGTGGCATCACCGGGCTACTAGATTGTGATGCATTATGGGACGAGGAGGCACCCCTGAATGCTTCAGGGAGGAAAGAAGAGAACATTTAGAGTTACATCAGAACTTCAGATTTGACCCGCTGTTTAGCGTTTACGGTTTTATTCCTTTTTGTTTTTTTAAACTGGGTTTATAAATGTTGTTTATATCAGCCGGAGGTTAACTGACTGTTATATTGTGATAAAAAGGCTGTAGTTTATGGGGACAGTACAGCAGATTATTGGAAATTGTTGTTAAAGTTGCTGTTAACTCAGGGAAACTAAACACTTTTTGCAGACTTTTGTAAAGTAAGGTATAAGCAGGAACACTTTTATTGTGAAATACCTTGCAGTAAGTGTTTTCAAAGACAGTAGCTTAACAGCGATTTTAAATAAAAAGAATGACAGAAAAGGAGAAATAAATAAAACAGATCATTGTCTCCTAACTCTGCAGCCCTGCTCAGGTCTTTGAAACATTTGAGCCTCTTTTAGCTAATTCCTTTTCACTTCATCCTTTAGATCAGTATTTGGGGGCAGATGGGTATAGTTGAAAGGTTCTGTATTGTAAAATAAAGCATATCAGTTACTCACTGGATTTAGACAGATCTCTGGACTCTGGGAAGACAAACAACGCCTGGAGACTTCTCTTCCAGTTCTCTTCTCTCTCTGAAAAAAAAAAGCATTGTTATTCCTATTCTTCTGATTCATACCTACAACCAAAACAAATATAACTTTCCTTGATACATTTGGCTCTAAACAATTCATTGACATTTATATTTTTGAAAGCTATGATGATATAGTTTGAAGCCAAGCGGTTTAAAAAAAACATACCAATTCAAAGAAAATATAATCCCGAAATGTTTTTGATGTTATATCAACCACATCTCTATCTGTATATATTTTTCTCATGCTTAATTAAATGTTACTTCAAAATGATTTTTTTTAAATTAACGGTGTACTAGCAAGTGGAATAATAGACATGACTTCTCCAATATTTTCCCAAACTTATTTACAAGTTCACCAAACCACATCATACCTGGGGGCGTGGTCATCTGAACACTGGATAACAGGAGGAGAAAGCCTCTGTCTGACAGTGCAGTCACCAGAACCTGAGGGGAAACGGACGACTGTCATTTAACAGTTATTCATTATTTCACTTTTTCTTTTAACGCAGTTCTCCTTTAAATCACTTTTTTCTAATTTATATATATTGAAAGTTTGGAGGTAATAATCCCCTGTGGAAGATTTACAAACATCAATATCTTTTGAGATTGTGACACAAGTTTAAAGAGGCCCTTTTATGCTTCTTGGCGTTTTCCTTTCCTGTAGTGTGTTATACCAGATCCTGTTATTTCCCAAAGGTGCGGATTTCCTGTTAAAATAAAAAAGGTAGAAAAAAACTCACCACTCTCTTTGTCTCCAGCTCCTGCAGCAGTCTGGTCACGCTGGTTGTAGACCGATTTCTGTCTGTCACCTCCAGAAGACTGCAGCAATGACGGCTATTCACAACTACACACACAAAAAAACACAAAATACTTTTGATGATACCAATATTACCTTTTTGTCTGCATACTTGCAAAGAACAACTATTTCAATAATATTCTGCTTCAATCTATATTGGTTCGCATTTAGCTTCAAAACACTACATTTTAAGTGCATGTAAAAACGTTGTGACCTCTCAGATACATGCATTGAGGCACATAATGAGAAGTTATAAAAAGTTGATTTAATAGAATTATAGAAATAGAAAGATAGATAGAATAGAAAGAATTCTAAATTAATATGATACATCGAATTAAGGATTTTCTTAAGGTCATATGTCTTAAAATATAATGACAGACATTCGATAACCTCAATAGAAGCTTTGATTGTAAAAAAGATATGAAATTGGCTACACAACTTGATAAATAGACACGACAGTGATGATTAAAAACAAATCGCTAAGGAATACATATTCTGCTGTCTTTTAATATTGTAAATGCCGGTTCAGGATTGATAACTTCAATTTGAAAAGTTTTAAGTGAAGTTCATCATGTATTGCGATGTTGGGGGAGTCTGGGATTTATAATGTTCATTGCCAAAACTACGGAGTATCCATTGTGCATATGACAAATAAAGCCTTTGAATAATTGAATCCTTTGAGTCAGCTGCTGTATGGTCACTCAGTGTTAATCTGGCCTCACCTTGGTGGCTGCTGCTGTACAGGTTGTAGGAGAGCAGGTCAGAGGACAGGTACCTGGTCAGCTGCTCCAGCTTCATTACACAACCCATTTCCAACTTCTCCGGTCTGAAGGAGACACGAGGGGAGACACACAGAGCAAATCATCTTAATATGTGACGCACTGGTCTAACCTGTATTAAAATTATTAAGAAAGTTACTTCTAGTTGGGAGATGAACTCTCACAAAAGAAAATCAAAAGGAGGTTCATAGATCGTCCTTCACCCATTTGGTTTACACCATTACAAAATTCTGCTAACCAGAAATGCATTTTCTTAACATTGGTTTAACAAATACATCCATCAAAGTTCTAACTGTTAAGGTCCAGTTCAAATGATACTTGTTAGACGCTTTTATCCAAAGCGACTTACATACTCAATACTGTGGGCAATCCCCACTGGAGCACTTTGGGGTGAAGTGTCTCAGGGACACAACGACATGCTGACTGCAGTGGGGTTTGAACCTGTGACCCCCAGATCCGAAAACACCAACGCACTATTCATGCGCCACTTGCCTCCCATCATAAAGACGTTTATTTTGGGTCAGTTCACTATAGAGATCACAATTATTTTACAGGAATACTTGTTTACGTTGGACAAATCATGTATTTATTGAATTTTGAAAATCATCTATTTTTCTAGGTGGATTATTTTGCTTTCCTTTTTATTGTCTAAATAGGCTCTCTATCAGTCATATTGGCTCCAGATGAACCAAACACACCAACAGGATTTAATGAGGCTGCGGTTGGTAGACTCTTGGACCCTCTGTGGAGCATTTATCTGTATTGCATCACTCTGGTTCACTTGAAAGTAGAATGTATTTATTTATTACACTTCAGTAAAAGACAGGATAGGTAGACCCTCCAGAAAAACGCGGGCAAAAATCCTTGATTATGCGGGCTAAAATCCTTGATTATGCGATTAAACATGCGGGGTTTTATGTGATTTTATGCGATGAAATTGCGGGAAGTTAGGAAATATGCGGAAAGTTGCGAAATAGGCTAAAAATGCGGGGGGAAAGAATAACAATTTTTTAAAATATTGGGCTGTCTTATTTATTCTCTCTCACACACAACCTGCCACTAACGTTAAACCCCTTTACTATTCAATTAAACACATTCAATGTTTATTTATTGTAAAAGCAATTGGGCTATTTTAATCTCACACCCACAACCAGTTCCAGTTATTTTCGGTTCTCGATTCCGGTTCTTTGAGAGGGTAAAAATAAGTCGGCGAGATGCATTTCCTTAGGAATCGACAAGCAGAACCGAAACTAACATTTCTAAACTAACAATGTTGGACACGTACAATTTGCGAATGAGTTCTGCCTTTTGTAAACTGAATTTATCAATAATTTGACAATAAATCAGGGCGAAAAACGTCACTTGTCCACCGGACAAGTCAATTGAAAGATCTACTCGTCTGATATTGTAAATAACACGTCCCGGACGGTGGGACGACGTGTACTTTTTCGCACACTAGCGTTATTGGTTGGATATCTTGCTTTTATGAGGGTCACTTGATACAGGCATGGGTTTTATGGTTTTGTTTGTTCTACTTTATTCAGCTCAATGTAACCCACTCTAGGAAGGAAGTGTGCACACATTTAAGATCTATGAGAGCATAGAAGTATATTGTTTTTTATGTATTTGTTGCCTTACTCATCACTCAGTAAAAGGCATATATTACAAAGTATTACTAAACAGTTTAAAGAGCTGAAAAAGTCAGGGCAGTACTCACAGTCTGTGGGGCAGTAAGGGAGGAGAGAAGCAGCGGAGGGATATCTGGAAGAGAAGCCGGTCACCTTTCACCAGATCTCCGCTCCACACTGTGAACTGAGCGCGCTCTGAGAGGAACAGATGATAGCCAACAGTTAAACAATCGACTCTTTGTTACGCTTAATGTTTGAATCTCTTTAAGACCTTGATACAATCACATTGGTGTGTGGATCCTATATTTGAGCTGCATGTGTGAAGTTCATTTAAGGTGTGTTGTGATTTAATGACTCACCTTTACTGGCCTCTGCTGACTGACTGTTCAACCTGCCCATCAAACAAAGAGCACAAAGAACATTTTAATTAGGGCAATTAGTGTTCACTACTTAGGGGTTTATTTGAAAGTATTTAGTTTGAGTGTCTTCATGTAAACGTCGGGAGACCCTCAATATGCATCTGCTTATTAAGTGTTTCTGGATATTTTTATTTAGCATCATTCAATATGTTCACTTGTTTAAAACAATTGCATTTTAACTTGAACTAGATCTCCATACCTGATGGGGGCCAGAGGTTTGCTGGGAAGTGAAGAGTCTTTTCCTTTAAACAGGAAGGAGATGACGGCGTACGGACAGACCTGACGAGGGCGCGGCCGCAGCTCATCAAAGGAATACTCGTAGAAGTATTGCTGAAAAACATAAAAAGAACAACAGCGCTCAAAGCTCAATTCAGTTTTGAGTCATACAAATATGTCATTACTTTATTTTCAAGGCACCTAAAGCCCTTACGCACCAAGCCACAGTACCACCAGGTGTTTCATGTGACAGGTTTACATCTGAGATTTAAAAACACGATTAAGTTCCAATGTGAACATTACTTAAGAGAGCCTTATTAACAACGGAAAAAGCAGTTAAAAGCATTAACATAATAATTGTAATTTGATGTATCATTTGCAGTATTTCCCCTACCATTGTCTTGGCGGGGCGCTGCGCCCTGCCAACGGAGCCCCGCGCCCTGCCTGAAATTCAAGGTGTTTTTATTTTGTTTTTTATTTAAAAAAAATATATATATAGCACCAAATTTCAACTGAAGTAATCTATCTACGGTCACTTTTCACATTGAACATGTGCTCTTTTATTAAATAAACTAAACGCCATGTTATTTATCCAATGTGTTCATGTTTCAGTGTCCACTGCTTTGCGTATTCACATTCTCCCTCCGCTCTGTTTCTGAAGGGCGGGGCTCACACACACGCGAATGCACACACTCACACTCACAATCGGAGACAAGAGCGGAGGAAAGGAGGAGAACAACAACGTGTAAAAAAGTCAAACAAATCTGCTTTATTGCCCCGAGCTCTGCTGTCTGCCCGTTTGTGTCCCCCCCAAGTTTCAAATTCGTTTATTATTATTTTTTAACCGCAAGCCGTTATCGTCACGGGAGAAGGACACACACAGCCTGCACAGGTGGACGCGCACGAACGCGACAACAAACGTAGCGTGCGCATTCTAAAAATAGCTCACAGATGGTGAGCAGGTACCGCGGTTTTGAACTACAGTATTGAGATGTGAGTTGGTTTATTCAGTAAATTAGCTCAGGATAATTGGATGTTCTGTCTACACCTGTTGATGTGAGGCTAATGCAGGACTTGCTAGCTTGATGCTACCGGCATTTAGCGGCAGTGACTCAACAAATCGCCTCTAAAAATGTATCGTCAGCAATGTATGACAAGCAGACTGCTTGTTTAGTGTTACTCAGACCAATAGCTCAATATGATCATAACACGATTGCTTTCATATCAGAGATCAGATGAGGTGGAGCTGCCTCCAGCAATAGAGGATGAGGCAGAGAGAAGCAGCAGCACAGGGTTGCAGCAGGTATGTTATATGCTGTAGTTAGGTGATTTAAATGTATCAATGAAAGGAAGAAGTGTAGGCTACATGATAAGAAGGGAATACAGTTTGAATAAAAGTAATACAGTACAGTGTAACACTGTACTGTATTACTTTTTAATGTACAAATACTTTGTTACTGTACAATATCAATAACAATAATCCACAGCTCCTCTCTGCTCCAGAGGATAACAAATATTTGGGCGCCTCGAAAAAAATTTGGAGCAGCACCCTGCCAAGGCAGTAAACCTAGGGGAAACACTGATTTGTATGAAAATATTTCTGTCAATCCAAGTGTGTGTGTTCTTACCTGTGTGAGTTCCAAGGCGCGGTAGGAGGAGAGCGATGTGACTTTGCTGGCGTTCTTGGAGGTGTGGCTGTCGAAGCGAGGCGTTGGATCTAAAAGGTTTTTCATGTTTTCATAGATGCTCTTCACTTTACCCTAAAAAAAAAAAAAAAAACAGATACAAATCCAAAGGTAAAAAAACAGATTATTACCATTTCGATCACTTTTTTTATTTGAAAGAAGACTTAACACCAAGATCAGGTAGTACCATTATGTATAGGAGATGTTGTGTCCAAAATCATTCACCATAAAGTTCACTAGTGTGTTCAAATGTCAGGATTAATATTATTAGTAAACTCGTGAAACCCTAAGTATTTTTGTCATCCCCAAACACAGCATAACAAAAAAAGGTTTGAAGGCTAACCCCCCACATACAAACGGGGGTTACAATGAACAGATGAATTTGACCGAAGCATTATGTTTTTCTCAAATGTTCTCAAGATCATCATTTGATTTGCGAATTATTTTGACCTAGATAATCGTAAACAACAGATAATGTAACAGCTGCTATTAGAGATATTTTTCTGTCCAAAGAATTGGTTAATAAGACCTTTTTGAATACACGTATCTGATGTGTTTCATGTAGTCATGCTGGGGTAGGTAAAGTATGTAGGTATGTGTTTCTGCAAGGCTCTACACTGACAGTGGTAACCATATGCTTGGAAAACAACTAACATGTATCCACCTGGTTGGATATCTCTAAAAGGAGGTTGGGTGTCTGACTGAAAAAAGAAAAATCCATCAGAAAACTGAAGCTGATTCAGAATGCTGCTGCACGTGTCCTCACTAACACTAAAAGAGTGGATCACATCAGTCCGGTTCTGAAATCTCTACATTGGCTTCCAGTCGGCCAAAGAATTGATTTTAAAGTACTATTGCTAGTTTTTAAATCACTAAATGGCTTAGGACCAAAGTATATTGTTGAACTCCTGCATAATTACGAGCCATCAAGGTGCCTCAGATCTTCTGGGACGGGTCTGCTATCGGTTCCGAGAGTAAAAACAAAACATGGAGAGGCAGAATTTAGCTATTGTGCCCCGACACTCTGGAATAAACTACCCAAATCATGCACGTCCACAGAAACGCTTACTATTTTTAAATCAATACTAAAAACAAATCTCTTCGCCGCTGTTTTTAATTGAGATGATCATATTCGAACTACAGTATGCCTTTTAAACATGTATTGTATACCTGTGGTGTTTATTTTTATTATTTAATTATCTTTGCTTTGTAATGTCTGTTGTAAAATTGCATAATGTGTTTTTAATGTATTTATTCCTAAAAAGTCTTTTAATTTATTTTGTAAAGCACTTTGAATTGTCGCGGACAGAAAAGTGCTATATAAATAAACTTGCCTTGCCTTGATGAGGCAAACTTTTAGTGACTCAAAAATCTTGAGCAGGAACAAATGTATTTACTTAGTACATATCTGACATCAAAGATTAAACATGTGTGCATTCTTTATAAACGTGAACTGGTCAAAACCACTGACGGAAGTAGTTTTGAAAAGTATTGGTTCTGTCTTTTACATGTGGGATTCAACCCCCCTTGTATTGATTTGTTTTCAAATGAACAGACACTCGAGTCATTCATTTGTAGTGATTAGGGATGGGTATCGTTAAGGTTTTAACGGTACTACTACTTTTATCGATACCGCTTATCGGTCCGGTCTTTTAAGGGTACTCTTATCAGTTCTTTTGAAGAAAAAAAATAAGGTAAACTAACAAAACAAAGTGAATAAAATGAACATTGCTTTTTATTTAAATTAAATACATAATATTTCACATCAAAAGAAACAACAATGTTTTAACAAATCGTATTAAATAATCTGATGACAGAACTGTAAACAGAATAGCTGAAACTTTAAAAAATAAATAACTCAGTTACCTCTAATCATTAAACTATGTTTGTATCATTGAGTTAACTCCGTGTGTTGCTCCTAGCATACATAACACCTGACGTGGAAACGTTACTCGTGGATGGGGCTACAGAGCTACTAGAAAGACAGTCGAACCCGGTGCATTTCTCCGTCTGAATGTGGTGCACTTTTGCTAAATATTTAGACAAATTGCTCGTGCACCCTTACATGCTAAACTCTTATAGCTCTTTTGGTAACGAGGATTGTCCACATCGAGACGGGTAAAGTTTAACCACACCTTGGAGCGCGTTCTCTCTGCCATCTCCTCCGTGTGTGTGTGTTGCTGCATGTAGCAGCTGAGCAGCTGCGTATGTGTAAACTGCCCCGCCCCCTCCCAAGCAGGCGAGGGAGAGAGAGATCTCTCGACTGGATTGGAAAGATCGAAAATACTAAAAATAATCATAGACGTCTTATTGCATATTAGAAACGGAGTTGGCGACTCTAAAACTGCAATATAATGTTTGTGAAGCAATAATACATATGACATACATTTTTTAGATGTCTCCAGTACCGATAAAAAGACCGATAACCTCAGAGCTTAACAGTACCACGGTCTTTAATAATTCAGCCCCGGGGCCCGTTTAATACCGAGGCTCGGTACCCGCCCCTAGTAGTGATATAATAATTGTGGGATTTCTATTGCATCCACTTCATCTGCAACGAAGAATGCCAGCGCAATTTCTGCCATTGCAAACCGAGTCAGGCCGACTCCGAGCTGTCCGACTTCAGGCGAACTTTGAGACCTCCCCCAGCTGCAATCAGCTATTCTCGTCTACTTTCGAGGCGATCCGCAGCTCGTCTCAAACAAGCCTTTTGACTCCAGATCCAACTTCATCTGTACATCCCTATAGGAGTTATCTATCAGTCTGTATAAGGTTATGTCTACTCATTTTGGTTAGTTTCTCTTCTATATCTTCTATATAGACTCCTGCATTTACTTGGTCACTTACAACATTCTCTGCATTATTGAGCTTATTGTATTTATTTATTGTAGTCTTTTTCTAACATGTTTATAGTTTACTTCATCTGCATTACTTGCACATTGGTCTGCAACTTAATCTAACACTATTTTATTCTAATCTATTCTACTCTGTTTCTTCTTGCACTATTTGTTATTTATAATTGGTTTTAGTAATCTGTTTTTATTGTTTTATGTCCTATATAACTATGTTGCAATGTTGGAGGAGCTTGGGACTTAAGATTTTCATTTCTACACTGTAGCTATTGTACATATGACATAAAGCCTTTGAATCTTTATCGACATGAAAACAAAATAAAGAAAAAAACATTTGCACTGCAACAAAGCAGGAAGCAGAAACTTCTCACTCGTTTCCTGTGTCTGACATGATTTACCTTCATGACTTTGAAGATGACGATATCCCCTGTGAACCCGGGATTTATGGGGTTGACTTGAAGCAGGTCTGAATATTTGGACAGATACACTCCTAGAGACACACACAGGAAGAACACAAATGAAATTACAGGTTCATTTCCTTTCATCTTACACCAACTTGTGGGCAAAAAGAAGGTTGATTCTACAAAAGGGTAGATGTTAGTGCTGGATGTGTTCACCAATGGAAGTTACAAATAACAATGAAACGGAGAATAAGCTGGGAATTCAAAATAAGCAGATACAAAATGGTTAAAACTGTGACTCCTACCTTTGGTGGGGTTTCCCAGCACTGTGATCCAACTCTGACCCACCTGCAGCCCCTTCTCACACAGCGCAGGCAGCTACAACACACAAACAATTCATAAAAGGGAGAAATTAGATTGTCTGATAGAATGGGATTAATATTGATCATAACGATAAAGCTTGTAAGAGACAAGGATTTTCTTGTTCAGTTTCCTATTCCTTTCCTAAAAACATGTGCATTTGGAGTTATTGTTTTTAAATAAGTGTACAGTTATCATAATGGTCAAAGTGCATTTTCATTGAGATTTAAATGCAGTATTATTATAATTTTTCTTGTAATTGTGTACTGTTACTTTAGGTACATGCCATGTCCATATCCTGCCAGTCATCAAGTATAAAAACTACAACGACTTAAAAAAAAAAGACAGGAAGTTGTGTGTATTGTCAACAGCAGACTGATCTGATGACTTTGAGAGATGTGTGGTGTAACTTCAGACAGTGTTAATCTCACTTTAGCATTTTCAGCCAACAAGAAGCAGTAGCTCTCCTCCAGCTCCTTGTCCGTCCTCCCATCAGCCTTCATCTCCTTTCTCTTCTCCACAAACTGAAACACGCACCAACACAATCCATCAATATACAACCAGAGTATCATAGAAAACCTTAGTAAACGATTGAAGCATATCTTAGTTTGTGTTAATTCTTAATTTCTTGGTTAAAGACAAATCATTACTTCATGGTCCAATTTTATTTTCAAGACAATATATTCATCATCACTTTTACTACAAGAGCAAGGCTAGTCTAGTAATATGGCATATTCAAAAAAAAAAACGTGACAAAAATATATAAGAATTACCACAGTGCATAAGAAAAAACATTATAAAACATTTAAATCTATTCAAAATATTAATTTTAGACATTTGAGATCAGATATACACACTTAAAGAGCAACTTGTATGTCAGAGACCCCAATGAATAAATGTGTAGGAAAATGATGAATACACTAGATTTTCAAAAGAATATACATAAATATACACTATAGTGACATCTGGCGTTGTTTTTGTAAGACATCCTCTGCATAAAAAAAGACCTCCCGCGTTTGACGTCACATCAGGGAGAGCGGCCGGCCTAACGTATGAATAAACATGGTTCACAATGCTAGTTTTGACACAGAAGAGGTTGAAAATGTATATTTGTATGCATATGACTAGGGGTGCACCGAATGGGAAATTCTTGGCCGAAACCGATACCGAAAATAGGAAACAGTTGGCCGAAAACCGAATGCCGAAAGGCCGAAAATGATTAATAGAAATATATATATATAGATATATAATGTATACATTTTTTACCAATGTTGTTCAGCTACCTGATTATGGAAACAGACATGATTATGGTAAAACTTAACTTAAATAATAATCACTATTATGGGTCCATAAAACATTTATTCAGCACTTTTGAATGCATACAGTACATTAATTCCAAGTCAAGTGCATTTTCTTTTCTCTATAGGATAACAACAAAGTGCATTCAGAACAAAGCCAAGGTGCTTTAAAACTGCATAAACATCTAGGCCAGTAGGCCTACACCAAAATAGTGTAAATAAAGACTGTAACAGCCAGGCCTTCATCAACAACAAATGCACCTATACATTTGGTAACCTAACGTGTTGTTGTGATGACGTAATCAAAACGCGGCGACAAGCACGGCGCGCGACCATGCTCGCGGCTGGCTCACAGCCAACATGTCTGCCGCTTGGAGATATTTAAAAATATCAGAGAGAGAGGTGCGGATTGCGATTTGTAAAACGTGTTCAGCTGACATTTCTCGAGGGGGTGTAACTGCAAAGACTTTTACCACTTCCGGATTACTCCACCACTTGAAATCAAAACACCCGGACAAATACGCGGAGTATGATCAACGTAACCCTGTTCTCTGACATTTGGTGATATTTTTTCGGTGCTAAAACCCTTTCGGCCGAAAGCCGAAATGGCCTTTTTAACCATTTTCGGCCGATCATTTTCGGTGGCCGAATATTCAGTGCATCCCTACATATGACGGATCACAACCTTATAATTATGAGCCTGCTAGAAACCAAGAGGCCAGGAGCAGCCAAGGATTAGAAGAAATAACGGCCATCGGCGAGAAATGGAGCTTTGGTGTGAGGGGAACCAGTGGAGAACAGGGCAGCTGTCTTGGTGAGTGACCGGCGTTAGCTACAGTTAATGTTAGCTAACGTCAGTCACATCACAACATTGTAAAGTTAGCTATCATATATCAGGCTATAACTGAAGTAGCATTGATAATATAGTAACGTTACTGGCAGGACTGTTGATACTGATCCATAACAGAAACTAATGCGCAAATATCAGCCGTATCTCGCGTTACCTAATGCAACTCCACACTACGTCTTACGGTGCTGTGTACCGGAGGGGAGAGAGAGCGAGAGAGAGGAACAAAGGGGGGAGAGAGATGTAATACAGTTTCCTGATAAACCTTTTGTTTGATAGGTGCTTGTGTGGAAAATACTGCAGGGGGTGGATGCACCTCGCACAACGTACCCAGGAACGAAAGCAAGCTCCGGTCCTTTTCCTGTTAGGGAAACTGTGGACTCGATGTCCTGACAGGCTTGAGTTTGTGCAACCTGCACAAACTCAAGCTCACCATGATTAAAAATGGTGAAATTAGTGGTGCACGATAATTATCGGCACCACTAATCGGTCCGATATTAGGAATTATGAGGTCATCCCGATAGACCCGATAAAAGTATTAATAGCCCGGATAATATACAATATATTTTTGGGATAAAAAAAAAGAAAAAAATACTGCGGTGTGGGTGGATTGGGATGAGGGGCGCTTGTTTTTCACTCGGATCCTCCCATTTTGCCAGTACTGTGGTATTAGTGGTATAGGAGGAGGGGAGTTTTTCACAAATCCAGCGTTCCCTAACTCATGCCTGGCTGTGACGTAAATGGTGTGCGGCCGTGAAGCCAGGACAGTAAACAAACATGTTGTCGGTAGTATGGGACTATTTCAAAGTTTCAGAGTTAGATAGTTTGCTTGCTATTTGTATTAACAAATGCAATGCAGAAGTTCCACGAGGAGGGAAAAAGGCAACAGGTACATTTATTATCGGTTATCGGTATCGGTCTTGAGAAGCAGGAAGTTATCGTATCGGTTTCAAAAAACCAATATCGTGCATCCCTAGGTGAAATGCAATGTAAAATTACCGAAAATAACCAGCTCACTAAATCACAACCGCTCAAACCAACTACTACAATGAATTGGGCAGAGAAAGAGTCAGAGAAAGTTGCTCCCCCATGTGACGTAATATGACACGTATGACGTAAAGGCAAGGTTAAAGGACACCTATCATGCTATATTTAAATGATATATTGTAGGGCCATACCTATAAGGTATATTTATACGTTTCTGTTTTCAAAATATCAAACAGATCATGCATTTTAACCATGCCTCATTTCGCTCTATTTGCTGTTCTCCAGATCTGTTTTTGCAGGGGGCTGGTTCTGTGAGCTGCAGCTGACCACGCCCCCCAGCAGGAGAGGGGAGCATGCTCTGATCAAGTCAGAAGAGGGGGAGAAAAATAGATCTCCGTCCTCCGTGTTTTATTATATTATATAGAGTCGTTATTCTTTTTTTTTTTTTAAAGCTCAATAAATAACAAAGAAGACCTTTGACCGGCACTTTTCTTATTTTGTCCGGAAGATTTAAACTCTAATGGACATCTTGACCGGCGAAAGAAAACCTAACTGAAACTCTGACGCACGGTCCCCTCGTTCCTTGGAAGAGACGGAGAGGTGGGTGTTTGTCATCTGCTGGTGGACTAACCGGAGAGAATTACAGCGCTTGCCTCGACGGGGAGGGATTGCATTGAATTACAGCAGCGGGAGCAAACGCTTGCCTCGGGGAGGGAGAAAAAGAGCCACAGCGGAGAATAAACAGAAGGGCAACCATGGCAACCATGTGCGGGAAGTCTTCTTCGCTGCTTTTGTGGCAGACTACAGCGCCACTTACAGGCCAGGCATATGTACTACAGCTTCTCCAGCGCTTTCGAACGGCAATGGCCGGCCGTGGCCCAACCCCACATTCCCCTGATAGGTGGAGAGTTGGCTCAATAGCCGTAGCGCCACCGTCCTGACGCCAGGACAGTGTTCAAATCTGGATCAGTCTGTATCAGATCCATTGCAGCCCCTTTTTTAGAGATTTGGGTATAGAGGAAAATATAGAGGGTTGTGTTTTCTGACACTTGGTGAGTTCCCTGGAACACCGGGGACACATATTCATGTATAAAAGACGTACAAAAGTGCCTTTTGCATGATAGGTCCCCTTTAAGCATAAATGTTGTAAAAAAAAAAAACCTGCAAGTTGCTCTTGAATATATAGAATACAGAGTGCTGTGAAAAAAAATATTCAGTTAATGACTGAATAAAAGTCATATATTCAATTATCAGTTCAACATTTTCTGAAATGTTTCAAACTAACTCAAACTATAAATCAGTAATCAAAATAGTGGACGATTACTGTTTTTCTTAGATTGACTTATAATGCAATCCATTACATTATATCGGTTATAAAAACTTCAAAAGCATTAGGACAAAGCACAAAAAGAAACCCATAGTAAAATTACTTTCAAAGTATTCATTAAAGATCCAGAGAACAGCAATAAAATCAAGCTAAGAATAAAAGGTACAGAAGGGTGCACATATTCTCCAAACATCGACCAGTAAACCGCACTAAAGCTACAGGACATATTTAAAGGGAAGTGCTCCTTCACACATCTCACCTCCCTCTCCAGCAGCTCGCTGTGCACCAGCCGGGGTTTGCAGTAGGTGAAGCAGCCAGCCGAGCCGGTGTCGATGTAGCTGGAGGTCAGGATGGTCATCATGTCTTCGTACTCCCTGGACTCAGTGGAGACATCCTGGAAAAGGGCTGAAGGAAAGAGGGTAGAAAATCTAGGATCAATATTTAATTAGGGCTGAACATTATATCGTGTCATGGCGATAACCGCATGCGCGATATCACACCGCAGGGACGTGCGGTTTTATTCATTTTTTTCAACGCACTTTAGCAAAGAATTCAAAATAAAGATACCCTTATTACTTATCGAAACTGCACATATATATCCGATTAAAGCTGAGACTCCACAGATTATTTAAGTATAGTATCATCACTAAGCGATCCGATCTTGCGACAGGGGAAGCAAACACAGACATCACAACACGTACCTTTACGGACCTTTTATGGGAGATCGTCTCACCGTAGCTGTCAATCTGATCAAAAGACATGTTCAATAGCATTAAAACGAGAAAAAACGCGGCTGAATCGGTTGATCCATAGGTTAATAATGTATCTGTGGCTTTGAAGCAATTGTTTATAATCCATAATTCAATTTTTATGTAAAAATACAAAAGTTAGCTGCTAATGGTAGCCACCAGAGTGTATGCGCCTTGCGGTTTTGGCTACGCGTCACTCTCACTCCGATAGAGAGCCGCAGTGACGCGTCCTTAAACCCGGAAGTAAACTTCTTTCGGTTCCTTCATCAAAAACCAATGCAAATTCTCCATAGGATTTTGGAAAATAGCTCGAAATAAGGTCTGTGGTTGACACACATTTAAGAGAGGGATCACGTTTTGTTCAGCCGGATAATCTCCACATGTCAACCCTACTTTTATAATTTTTGAATCATAAATCTAGTCGCCAGAAGCAAAATGCTAACGTTATGCTATAAACGAACTACAAGCCAGTGCAGCAGCAGGGCTGCTGTGGCTGCTTGCTACAAAAGGAAAACTTGCGCGGCTCTCATGTCAGGGGTACTTGAGTGAGTGACATGCAGGCTCTGCATGCATAGCAAACCAGCAATCACAATCATTCTTGATCAGATCACAGCAGGCCGCGCCCCGCTAGTTTGCAGACCATCAAAACACCGGTAAAAAAAAAGCTAACAGCGCTAGCCCGGCTAAAGGTGCTGGGGCAGGGCCACTAGTGCACCATTCAACAGGCTATTCAATCTCTCCGAGAAGACATGCTGAAAAACATTGATGACAACACCGAGATGCAGTCTAAAGAATTACGACGTGAAATAAGCGAACTGCGGGACGAGCTGAGATCTGCCATTGACCGCGTCAGCAGCCGCACAAAGGCTTTGGAGGAATGGGTCGAGAGCCTGGACACTGCCGCTAATGATCACTAGGACCTCATTACCACTCTCAAACGAGACGTGCAGCAGCTAAAGAAGACAATGAAAATCTTCTCTGGCAGGAATGAGGACATGGAGACGCGTGTCTAGGAGGTTCAACCTCCGCATCACCAGGATACAAGAAAAACTGGAGGCAGGGAAGAAGCCAACAGACTTTGTAGCTAAACCACTCCAGGAAACGCTGGGCTTAGAAAAAGAGCCACTACTAGACGGATCCCATCGCACTCTACGGGTACGGCCCCAGGAGGACCAGCCACCCCGAGCCTTTGTGGTGAGATTTCACTATTACCGGGAGAAGGAGGCAATCCTCCGCAAGGCAGCAACGGCCACAGATCTGACAATGCCACACAGAGACAGAATCAGAGTCTTCCCCCATTACACCCAAGCAGTCGCGAAGCAGAGAGCCGCCTTCAGGGATGTGAAAGGCATACTAAAAGGCTGTGATGGTGTCAAGTACAGACTGTGGTAAAGCGACACAGCTTCACAGACCCGGTTATGAAGTCTAAACAGAGCAGCTAAGATGCTAGGTAAGCTGACTAACGGACTAACGCATCCTACACACAGTTCCGTTGCGAGCTTAAATGGAGACGTTGTCATGCTTTGGCGAACTGAATGGTGGTTCCATTGCTTCGCCTCCATTGCTTGCAGTGAAAGTTGAGAAAAGTTCAACTTTTCAAGCGTCGACTGGAGCGCCAGCAAATCAAATCATATGCCAGCACAAGCACTAGCCAATCAAACGTGCACTTTGTGTGTCCGGGGTGGGGGATTAATGTGATTGGTTGTTGGTCTTTAACCCCAAGCGCCAGAGGCACCCACCGACAAGCGTTGGAACCGTGTGTAGGTTATGTAATGCAGCTATAACAGGCGACGCCGGATAGTGGCGTTGACCTAGTCCCTTGTACGTATATGGGGCTGTGGGCTAGGGCTTGCTATGAACGTTTGTCTGTTAAGCCCTGGGCCTGTTTTTCAGCTTTCAGGCTCGAAAATGACATGCACAGAACAAATGACTATATCTTCACTTCTAAAAAAGGCGTAAATTAATAATATTTTTTCTCAAAGCAATGATAAACCTGTGAGTTGGATGTAGAAGAGTCAGAATCAATATAGATGTTTTTATTTTAAAGTAAATTCAGATTGAACATAGAAAAAACATTTGAATTATAGTTTTCGTCCAAAACAACCCATTACTTATCGTGAAAACGACCCTTGAATGATGCGATAGTAGACAAAAAGCTTTAGGAATCCAAACTACAACATATAATAAGTACCCTGTATCAAAATTGATGCAAAACAAGGGATATTCGACCTTTTTTTTCAGAGAGGTTTAGAAAAAAAAAAACACTTCTAGGGTCATTTGGGTGTATTTGCAATATCTCTGGAATCCATCGGTCGATTTTAGTGATTGATACCACTTTTGAACTGATAGAGCCAATAGAATCGAGGGGGCGTTCCTAAAACCATCTAAACATTACCCATTGGTGAATGAGTGATGCGCAGCCAGCAAGCCCAAAACCGCAAGCTGGCTTACAGCTCTCATAGCTGCTATATATGAAAACTCTGTTTTTGACCTAAATGTTATGGATCATCAGTAATCATTTCAAAGTGACACAGAGACATTGGATTAACCTTCAGCAGCGTTGTTATGCGTTTTAATGCCCTTGAAGACAACTTTTGATTAGAAAAAAGCAAAGGTAAGACGTATTTGCCGTTTTGGCACTGTAAAGCTAAGTTGTGTGTTGTCTGGTTTCGCCTTCGCTGCCGCAAGTTTTGGTCGCAGTGATGATACTTATACCATTGGAATCTTTGGAATCTCAGCTTTCATATCATATCTAGTTTGTGCAGATCCGATGAAGTATAAAATATAGCTACCGTGAGTTATGTGCCAAGTGCGTTAGCACTCTTTCGCTCAGTGCTAATTCAGACGCTCGGCGTTAGAACTGTGTTTTGTTTCGGTAAAAATGGTTCATATCGTCAGTTACCTGAATTACTTCACGTTAAGTGGGTATGACACATCAATAGGTTGTTAAATGTTAAGAAGCCCTGAGACAGTTTCGTGAATATTGTTGTGTTGTGCCCCCGCAGGTTAAGCCAGCTGGCGCTGTTCACAGTAGCCCTCATTATAACACAGTCAGTTGGCTTTTCTTTTACCAGTTGGCTGCTAGTTCAAACAATGGCTCTCCTATTCTCCTGGGGAGGTTCACGGTTTTCTTGCTTTACTTTACATTCAACAATCAATACTGGATGTTTGCATATGTTGTCCAAACTAGTTACTAAGTATGTTACTTTTACTGAGGCCATATTATGAATGTTCAACTTGGAGGTTTGTTTAAATCTATTAGCACAAGGTTTATCTAACGCTATTGATGGTTCTGGCGGGGCTTGATCTCGCAAGGTAAGCTGTTCATGTTGAGGTGCAAGTGTTATCGGGGGCGGGTAGCAGTCTCTCAGTTGGAGAGGGACCAACTCTTTATTGTGAATGTTGTTTCAACCACTATAATTACATATGGACCAAAAACGAAAATGTTTTGTTTTCCTTCTATTTTAGTTTCTCAATGGTGTTCACGTTCTTATTGCTGTGTGTTTTATTTCAGTTTTTTTAAGGTGACCCATACCCCCTTTCCCTCCCTCACCCTTTTAACAGGGGGCTAGATTACTTTCTAAGGTCCCACAATGACCCAGGCAAACAGGGCACTGAGTGTGGGTAAGGCTACAATTACTTTTGTTAGCTGGAATGTTAGAGGTCTCAATCATCCAGTAAAGCGCAGCAAAGTGTTGTCCCATCTCCAGAAGCTAAAGGCAGACATTGTTTATCTCCAGGAAACTCATTTACGTACTTCTGATCCCTCTAGACTCAAGCAGGATGTTTTTTCTCACATTTTCCACTACAAATTCAACACCAAATATAGGGGTGCAGCGATCCTGATACGTAGACATGTACAGTTTGTGGAATCGTGGAAAAGTAATTGCAGATAAAAATAGCCACTATATCATAGTACAAGGTCAATTGTACAACACATCTATTGTGCTCGCATGTCTCTATGCTCCCAACTCAGATGATGCCGATTTCCCATCACCTAATTTTGGGGGCAGACTTTAACTGTGCCCTCAATCACACTCTGGACCGCTCCACCGTCTCCTCGAGACCACTGTCAAATTCAGCTCAAGTTGTGAACTCCTTCGTTGAAGAATGCGATTCAAGAACCCAACATCTAAACAATTTTCATTTTTTTCTGCAGCCCAGCAGTCATTCTCAAGAATAGATTATTTCATTTTAGATAAAAAGTTACTTTCTGTGCTTGAGTCCAATGACTATTGGCGCATTTCCACTAGGGCTGTGCCGAATACCATTTTTCGGGCTCTGGATATCCGGTAGTAATCAGCAGCGAATATTCGAATATTCGGTGCCGAGAGATTTGTATTTTTTATTTTTAATTATTTTCAAAAAGGTTTCATAACACGCTCCAAATCTGAGACACCTGACAACAAGCCGTTAAGCAGAAGCGCAGAAAGAGCATACTATTACGATTTATATTTATTTATTGTCTCAGTACTCGCAAACATTAAAACTAAATGTGTCCTCTGTAGGGTAACTGTAGGGTCTGCTGTATTGTTGAGGATGTTGATGGCTGGGATGCGTGGGGATGCATGTGGGGATGCATTTTGTGGGTGAAACGAGATGAAGCGAGGTGAAGCGTGCCGTTTGCGTTCGTGACTGAGTGAACGCGATGTCAGGAGCACAGGCTGAGATTGTATATATTTCCGCATTTTAACAGTGCAATTCAAAAGTATAAATATAGTATAAGAATATGGCAATTCGCCTTTATTAATAGCATACATTTAGAAAAAAAAAACGAATATCCGAATAATGAAATTGAAACCCGAATAGTTGGCCAACGAACGAATATTCGAATAGTCCAATATTTGGGTACAGCCCTAATTTCCACTACAGCGCGAAGCTCGCTTTAAGCGTGCCGAGCCGTGCGGGGCCTGTTTTTGGTTGCGTTTCCACTAGGCGTGGTACCGGCTAGCGGGTACTATTTCACAGTTTTCTGGCCCCATAAAATCGTGGTTCTTTCTGGGCTAACAACCAGGCCGTCTGGCTGAGTATGCTAAACTAGAGAGAGAATCGCTGGCAAGGGGGCTACAACTACAACAAGATGAACATATTTTACCGTGATTTAATTGTAATACACGTTTCGAAATTATGCCGAAATAACAACATACTGATACCGGTTAGTAAAAACCATGAATTAATGCTTTGACAAGTCTGCAGACAGACGGCAGGAGAAAAACCTTTTAAAATGTGTGTTGTCTAAATGGAGATCGGCTAAGCTAACGCAGTGTATGCTCCGACCGTCCACACTCACAACGGCCTATACAGATATAAATAAACCAGCAACTGTATTCACACAGACAGTCTGTGGTTTGTACTTGTTTAACTTGTGTCTAGTTTCTGAACAGATATGAGGAGCTGTGAGCTCTGAGTGCTAACAGCTAACGGCTGTGTTGTTTTTCTGGGGTTCTCATTGAAGATGACGTCACGGCTCCGCCTACACTGCGTACTATAGATACTACCGCAGTTCCTAAACTGTAATAGAAATGCGCCATAAAGTGAGCCAGTCCTAACGAAGCCTAGCCATACCGAGCGCGGCCGTGTAGTGGAAATGCGCCATATGAGAGCATTGTTATTTTTGACCATAGCCCAGAGACCATGAAACTTTGTTTTCCAAACCATGTACTTGGAATCAGGGGGTAGCAAGTTCGAGTCCCACTGCAGTCAGCATGTCATTGTGTCCCTGGGCAAGACACTTCACCCCAAATTGCTCCTGTGGGGATTGTCCACAGTACTGAATGTATGTAAGTCGCTTTGGATAAAAGCATCTAACAAATGATATGTAATAATGTACCACCACAAAGGATCTGGCGTCGAAACCCACGTTTATTGCTAGATGAAGATTTTATTAATTATAATTCCACGCACATCGATACCTTTCTTGACATAAACCGTCAACCAGAGACGAGTATAGGCATTGTATGGCAGGCCATGAAGGCTTATCTTCGTGGGCAAATAATATCATATTCAATCAGTATTAGCAGAAAAAAGACAAAGCGAATGACAGAACTTGCTAATCGGATCAGGGACATTGATAGAATACACTAAACCAGGGGTCGGCAACCCGCGGCTCTTTAAGCCCTCTACTCCGGCTCCCTTGAGCTTAGACAAAAATAAGAAGGAAATACTATTTCCTATTTATATTTTGTTGCATGGTTGAAAATGTTTCGTATCTTGTATATTGAGGTGATACTGTGACACATAATTGTTTTAAACGGTTTTAATTAGGTCAACTAAAATATGCGCCATATCCTGCTACGGTCCCGCACCAGCGCCTTTTCTTGCAGGTGAATAACCTGACCCCCGGCTCGATGAGTGAACGATTGATAAATCAAAGAAAATTAAAGTATCGGAGGACAACAGGATTTAATTCTGCGTGGTTAGAGTTATATGCTTTCACAGCAAACCATGCTGGCTTACCGGTATGTTTGATATGTGGAGAGAAGTTGTGAAAGGTGCTGCAGCCTTTACTTATTGGAGGAAAAACACGGAAGAGGAAGACAGCTGACGATCTTCAGTCATAATTCAATCAGTTAACTCTTTTTAGGGCACAGCTATAGGTTTTATTTATTTTAAAGTGGGCCCATTTTAATTATATTAATTTTCTTCAAATGTGCAGAGGACTCCCCAAGTGCTGTGTTTAATTTATTTTAAAGTAGGCCTGTGTATTTTTTGTAATCTTCCTTATAAGAGTTATTTGTTTATTATTGACGACCTCCTAACCTATCAGGCTCTCCTCTCCTCTTTCTCTGCTTCGATCTCTCAGGCAAAAAGCACTTTCTTTCAAGATAAGATCCAATCTTCCTATTCCAAAAAACTATTTTCCATCTTCTCTACCCTCTTGGACCCCCCCAAATCCCCTTCCCCCTCCTGTCTTTAAACAACTCTCCTGTTATCTCCATCAGAACAACCTTCTGGATCCGCACCAGTCTGGTTTCAAGGCAGGTCACTCAACAGAAACTGCCCTCCTTGCTGTCACTGAGGAACTGCACACTGCTAAAGCAGCCTCCCTCTCCTCTGTCATCATCCTTCTGGACCTGTCTGCTGCATTCGACACGGTGAATCATCAGATCCAACTTCGCACTCTCCAAGAACTTGGGAGTTTCAGGCTCTGCACTTTCCCTCCTCACCTCATACCTCAAAGACCGCACCTACAGGGTTACTTGGAGAGGGTCGGAGTCCGACCCTTGTCAATTAACTACAGGGGTCCCTCAGGGCTCTGTTCTCGGTCCCCTCCTCTTCTCCCTGTACACAAACTCGCTTGGATCTGTCATTAGCCAGCATAGTTTTCCATACCACTACTACGCTGACAACACCCAATTAATTCTGCCCTTTCTCCACTCAAGAGACCCAGGTCGTCGCATGCATCTCTGCTTGTCTAGCAGACATTTCTCAGTGGATGTTTGCTCACCACCTCAAGCTCAACCTTGTCAAGACTGAACTGCTTTTCCTTGCGGGAAAAGATTGTCCCACTCTTGACCTAACAATCAACATCGGCAACTCTATTGTTTCCCCGACTCAGACTGTAAGGAATCTGGGTGTGACCCTAGATAACAAACTGTCCTTCACTGCAAACATCGCTGCTACAACCCGCTGCTGCAGATACACGCTTTACAATATCAGGAGGATACGTTCCCACCTGACCCAGAAAGCGATGCAGGTTCTGGTCCAGGCTCTCTTCATCTCATGCCTAGACTACTGCAACTCCCTCCTGGCTGGTCTACCTGCATGTACCATCCAACCTCTGCAGGTCATCCAGAATGCAGCTGCTCATCTGGTCTTCAACCTTCCTAAATTCTCCCACACCACGCCGCTCCTCCGCTCCCTTCAATGGCTTCCGGTAACTGCTAGAATCCACTTCAAGACACTGGTACTTGCGTACTATGCTGCAAATGGATCTGGCCCTTCCTAAATCCAGGGCATGGTTAAACTGTACACCCCAGCATGTGCACTCCGCTCTGCATCAGCCAAACAGCTCGCTGCACCCGCACTGCGAGGGGGACCCAAGTTCCCATCAGCAAAAACATGTGGGTTTGCTATCCTGGCTCCAAAATGGTGGAATGAGCTCCCCATTGACATCAGGACAGCAGAAGTTTTACACATCTTCCGGCGCAGACTGAAAACTCATCTCTTTCGACTCCACTTCGAACGATAGAATTATTAGCAAAGCACTTACTAATAAAGGACTGGCTTACAGTGGGGCAAAAAAGTATTTAGTCAGTATTAGTATTTAGTCAGTTCTCCCACTTAAAAAGATGAGGCCTGTAATTGTCATCCTAGGTATACCTCAACTATGAGTGACAAAATGAGAAAAAAGTAATCCAGAAAATCACATTGTCTGATTTTTAAAGAATTTATTTGCAAATGATGGCGGAAAATAAGTATTTGGTCAATAACAAAAGTTCATCTCAATACTTTGTTATATACCCTTTGTCGGCGATGACAGAGGTCAAGCGTTTTCTGTAAGTCTTCACAAGGTTTTCACACACTGTCTTCAATGCCCTTATGTTGATGGAAGGAGGTTGTCACTCAAAATCTCACGATACATGGCCCCATTCATCATTTCCTTTACACGGATCAGTCGTCCTGGTCCCTTTGCAGAAAAACAGCCCCAAAGCATGATGTTTCCACCCCCATGTTTCACAGTAGGTATGGTGTTCTTTGGATGCAACTCAGCATTCTTTCTCCTCCAAACACGTCTAGTTGAGTTTTTACCAAAAAGTTATATTTTGGTTTAATCTGACCATATGACATTCTCCCAATCCTCTTCTGGATCATCTAAATGCTCTTTAGCAAACGTCAGACGGGCCTGGACATATACTGGCTTAAGCAGGGGGACACGTCTGGCACTGCAGGATTTGAGTCCCTGGCGGCATAGTGTGTTACTGATGGTAGCCTTTGTTACTTTGGTCCCAGCTCTGCAGGTCATTTACTAGGTCCCCCCGTGTGGTTCTGGGATTTTTGCTCACCGTTCTTGTGATCATTTTGAGAGGGCCAGTAAATTACTCTCCCATCAACTAAGGCAGTCGGCTGCAGACAGTTTAATTGCGGAAATTGGAACGGTAAATGGGCAGTGTGCGAAAAAGTACACGTCCCACCGTCCGGGACGTGTTATTTACAATATCGGACAAGTAGATATTTCAATTGACTTGTCCGGCGGACAAGTGACGTTTTTCGCCCCGATTTATTGATAAATTCAGTTTACAGAAGGCAGAACTCATTCGCAAATTGTCAGTGTCCGCCATTGTTTGTTTAGAAATGTTAGTTTCGGTTCTGCTTGTCGATTCCTAAGGGAATGCATCTCGCCGCTTTCTGTACAGTTAGGGCGGGGCGGGGCAGCGCTGGAAGTGTAGCACAGTGGCAGGGTTGGGAAGCAAAACTCTGTTCCGAGTAGGAACAAATAACAATTGTCCGGTACCGGGATTAATAAGAGTTGTGGGGACAGGAGGCGAGGCCGAGCCCCGCGGACCACAGCTCTCTCTCTCTCTATTCTCCGGATCAGCTGTTCGCTGCATGGTGCAGCTCAGCGTCTCTCTCTCTTTCTACACACAGCGGATCCGCTGCCCGTTTAACAGCCTCATCTTTTTCAAACTTTCTTATGTTCTTTCTCTAATACGTAATGAAGGTTATTAAGCGTTTTAGCTCCTGTGTTGTTAATATTGACCGCCATTTCCTTTATGAAGTGAAGCAGCCTCCCTGTGTCCTCGCGCTGTCCTCACATCCCCGGACCCCCAGACTCGGAGGAGCACAGGATGTCAGTATTGTTTATGAAGCAGGGTATAGAAAGTACATTATTGAAATGAAAATACTATTTATTTACTTTTACAAACAGTGAGCAGCTGGGCAGCTGCAGCATGTAATACACATGCGTAAGGACATGTGTAAGCGTGCAAGCGTCTTTGAGTTGTAGAAAAGCGCTAGGCCTTATTATTAGGCTACTAATAAGTAGCCTAATAATTAATTATTACTTATTATTATAAGCTATTATTATTAGCCTATTATCATTATATTTAAGGCCTAGCGCTTTTCTACATAGGCAGGTATCAGGCAGGTTGCAGTGTAACATCAGGAGACTGGGCCAATTGTACATTCTCAAACTGCACCACTTAGAACTAACTAAATAATGAAGAGATTATTTTTATATAATTGTATTCAATAACAATAAGAAATTAAACAGTATGAAGTGATTTGTAAATAGGAATACAGATTTGACTTAATGTTTTCATAAATATATTTTTCTCCCACTTTATCATGGGACTTATTTTTACCCTCTCAAAGAACCGAAAATAACCAGAATCGAAAAGCAGAACCGGAATCGTTCGAATCCAAACGATACCCAACCCTATGTGTGAAAATGTAAAATACGATGGCGAAGAAGAAGATTCCAGTGGCCCCAATTTTTGTCCATTCTGGACAAGTGAAAAATGTATTCGGACAAGTAAATTGCCAAACTCACTTGTCCATGGACAAGTACTCTCTAAAAACTTTTTCTCACACTGATGGGGACACCATTTCAGATCAGAGGGGCATTAATTATCAATTTAAGAGTTTCTATGAAGATCTTTATTCATCAGAAGTCTCTGACGACTCTCTGGCAACTAACTTTCTAAAGGACCTTAAGCATCCAACACTAGATCCTGACGGTGTCTCGGCTTTAGAGGGGGACATTTCTAATGACAAGATAAATTGCGCTATTAAAAGTATGAAAAGTGGTAAAGCCCCGGGACCGGACGGCTTCCCTATTGAATTCTATAAAAAAATGTGCAGGCAAACTGACGCCTGTGCTGCGGGAAGTATATGCAGAGGCACTCGAGCAGGGTTCACTGCCCCCCACCTTAGCTCAGGTGGTGATAACAATCATCCTTAAAAAGGGCAAAGATCCAGCAAAATGCGACTCTGAAAGACCCTGACACACCAAGCCGATTTCGGCCGTCGATAGATGTCTGGCCATCGATGAGCGTCCTGTCGCCCTACTCAGATTGGTGTGTCCAGCACCGTCGTGTCTTTTCGGCCGTGCCGACACCTTTTTGCCGACTGCCTCCGCTGCCGATTCAACTTGGTCAAACGGCAGCGGAGGCTGTCGGCAAAATAAATCACTCCGATTGGCTGTTCAGCTTAGCGAATCAGTGCATGAGAAGCTAAATATTTCATGTTTGACATCTCTTTTTAACTGTTAGAACCAATGGAATCGAGGGGAAGTTCCACATACACGTTACCAAATAAGGAGTGAGAGTGACGCGTAGCCAGAATACCCGAAACAGGAAGCTGTCATACACTCTGGAAGCTATCATTAGCAGCTAATATGAAAAAATGGAATTATGGATTATCAATCATTTTTCCAAAAGTGACAGACACATTGGATTAACCTTCAGCCGCGTTCCTCGTTTTAATGCCATTGAACACAACTTTTGATCAGAATAACAGCAAAAGGTGAGCATATCTCCGTTTTTTGCTATCTAAAGCTACGTTGTGTGTTGTCTGGTTTTGCTTCCCCTGTCGCGAGTTCTTCTCGCTCAGTGATGAGACTTATATTTATAGAATCTGCGGAATCTTAGTTTGTTAGCTAAGCTTGTTTGTGCAGATCTGATTAGTATATTGATTGATTTATACCTAGAGTTCTTTGCTAAGTGTTTTAGCATTTTTTTGCTCAGGGCTCATTGAGACCCTTCTTGTGAGACTTGTGTTTTGTTTCGGTAAAAAAGTGTCATATCGTCAGTTAGCTTCTTCCCGTTAAGTGAGTGACACATTCATAGTTTATTAAATTCGAAGAAGCCCTGAGACACAGTTTCGTGAAAAAAAAAAAAGCCTGTTACGAGAGCTAAAGGTGACCTGTGCAGCAACACATTTCAATAAATATTTGTCAATACTAAGAGCCGCTAGATTGTGCTGCAGTATTGGAATATGTATGCAAGAAGAATAAAAATATACCATGTGGTCCAGCTGGAGTTTTGTCTACCTCCTGATCCGTGCCTCTGTCCCTCTTTCTGACACTTCATCTTTATTCCTCGCATACATTTCTTCTTCTTCACTATTGTCTTCATCTCTTCCTGGCTTTCTCCTGCTCTGACCCTCCTGGTGTCTTCAGTGTACTCTTTTTTCTTTTTCCTCTTTCTGTTCGTCCTGATCACTTCTCAGATATGTCTTTCTGTTGTTGATGAATCATTCCAGCTACTCTGGCCTGCAAGAGTCTACTTGTGAAAAGTACTGGTACAAATGCTTGTATAGCTTTACACGTTAGGGCCATGTAGCTAATAAGTAGCAGTGTTTCCTCTACCATTGTCTATTTTTTTTTTTTTTATATATATATATATATATATATATATATATATATATATATATATATATATATATATATATATATATATATATTAGGGCTGTCCAACGATTAACATTTTTAATCAGATTAATCACAGCTTAAAAATTAATTAATCATGATTAATCACCATTCGAACTATGTCCAAAATATGCCATTTCTTTATGTATATTGTTGTGGGAATGGAAAGATAAATGAAAGAAGGCGGATGTATTCATTTTACATACAGTATGTATGTTTATTATAACATTGTAATATTATAACAGCCGGTTGGTGTAGTTTTGGCACAATTCCGTTGTACAGACCGACGTTAACAGCAGCCCTGTCTGTGCACACGGAGACCGACTCTGTCGTCCGGTGATCTAACCGCCTCCTGGAAAAGCTTCACAAGTACGTTGGTACGCAAATGCGCTTTGTGACACAAGTGACGGTACGCATTTCAGATTACGCACATAACCTGCGTACCAGTTATGTGCACCCCTGTACTACAGCAAAAGTATTCTCCATCGGGACTTCCTGCAACAACACCACGCCGTTATCTTGATTCTGATTGGCCAGAAGACATTATCAAAGATGTTCTATTGAGAAGACGATCAATACGTGACAAAAGTTTTCAAAACCGTTTGTTCTTCGGTTTTTCTAGACAAGTGGCTACTGAAGTCAATCTTACTAAGTGCTGTCTGTGCAAATCTCGGCGCGAGTTGGTGGACTTTATTTAGCTTACTTTAACATAATTTTTCATGGTGGGGCTAAGCCATTTCTTGGTATGGGTGTAGCCTACCCCACCCTGGCGCTGCCACTGGTGGGATGTATGGGGCGGGCCATTCTGCGCATGCGTTAAATATTTTAACGCAATTAATTCAAAAAATTAATTACCGCCGTTAACGCGATAATTTTGACAGCATTAATATATATATATATATATATATATATATATAGCGCCAAATTTCAACTAATCTACATCTACTGTCACTTTTCACATTGAACATGTGCTCTTTTATTAAATGAACTAAACGATTTTAAGTTGTTTTTGACCCTAAGAAACACTGATGCATTAATCAATAACAATAATCCACAGCTCCTCTCTCTGCTCCAGAGGATTTTAAAAAATATATATCCCAATGCCACATCCCAAACAGCGACCGTCTGTTAAACGCTATTGATTCAAACGGCAGCGCTTTATTAACATTTTGTCTCAAGCTCTCATCCTTAGTAAAAACAAAACTAGTGGAAGGGGAAATGCTCCCAGGGGAAGCTGATCCACCTTCAGGTGCTGGGACAGCTTGCTCCCTCTCTGCAGCTGTGTGCGCCGCGGTCTGTGAATGCCGCTCCGCAGTTTAATGCAGGGCCGTAACAGCGTTTTTAACGGGCCTAAAATTATATTTAAAATGATTCGCTTTTAATTAATGAACGGCTTGTTTCGTTGATTGAGAAGCTTATGGACATAGTGCAGGTTCGTTTTTACAAGTACAGTTTTAGGGAGACAAAAGTTAGGGGGGCAGCTGGGGGAGCAAGGCTCTACAGTGGGGGGGCAGCTGCTCACCCCTTTCCCCCCCATAGATCCGCCCCTGCAGACCGGTGAAGCCATTTTGGCGAGCTTGTTTTGTCACGCACAGAGAAAAGTGTCATGTATTTTACATCATAATTTTACGTCATGCGATCGGCATTTTTAGAGAGCACCGATCGATCGTCAGAGAGTGAGTATCGGCCGATACCGATCGCGGCGGATCGATCGGAGCACCACTAATATTAGGCATTGGTGTTGTTAATTCATAGACACTTTCTAAAATGTACATTTTAAAATGTATAATTCCAATTAAGTTACCTTTTTATCTTTCAGTATTACTTCTGTATTATTGCTATGTTTTGGTCATGTTTTTTAACATTACTTTCAATATCATAGCAATATTTTAATTTCTTATACTTTATCTTCCTTCAATTGTTATTCTTAAATTCACTGGTGTTAAGTGTTCTTATACACTTTATATTTATTCATACTGTTTGTTTTTGAGAAATCTCGTGCACTATAGTTTCCTCCAGAACCAATACAGTTTTATCGTATCTATCTTATAAAACGTCAATTGCCATCTATAAAAAGGATAACTATCAAACATGTCCTGGCTTGGTTTTCAAAATGTGTCTTACCGATTATAGATAGTTCCCATTAACACAACAAGCAGAGAGAGTACTCAACATGTGCGCACACAAACTCCCAACTTTCTAAAAATGTAAACAAATCGAGAAGACTTACCTTAAAATAACTAATACTCATTTAGATACGATCAACATAAAGCTGAAGTAAGGCTGTAAGACGCAGAAGTTCATGAATATGTACATTTAGATCAATTAAACAAAACTACAGTTAGCTGGTCACTAAAATAAGTCGTCAACAAGCACCGAAGTTAGATGGCTAACTGCTAACTAGCATCTTTGATTTTACAGTTAGCCTCTACCTTTTAACCATAGACTGTATATATATATATATAAAGCTTTTAACAGATAACAGCTTCAAACAAAGCTTTAATAGTTTATTTATCATGAATATATCTGACAGCACTTTTGAATATATGGCATTAACATTGCTTTACATGTCATGTGTAGTGGTGTAACTAAAAACAAACGGGCACCGAAATGGACTTTGGATGCTGCCTGAGAATGCATATTTTCGAGCCTACCAACTTCAAATAAACTGGTAACTAGGGTTAATAACTAATATCTATAGTTTGAGTGTGATGTTAAGTAAACATATGCAGCTTCTGGTTAATATATTGTGACTTTACGAAACAGAGACCGACCTCTGTTTTCCTTTTTCCTCGGTATGGGTATATTGAGGAGCCCCATCGGCATGTGCCGGTGGTGGACCGCCAGCGGTGCACAGCTCCTCCGCTCTGCCCTCCTGGCAGCAGCACCGAGTCTCTCCGGACCGGCTTGACTTTCCCAGGCCGGGTAAACCTCGCCATCTTGCAGGCTATCGTTAGCTTCAACATCCACCGCAGCGGCAGACGCCCTCCTCGGCGGGCGAGCTGCCTCCCTCCGATTCAGGTTATCTTCCATTGTTGGTTTCTCAACCACAACGACGCGTCTCTTATCAACCGTCAGTTTGTCACTGTTTCTCGGCTTGAGCCCCGCGTCGACACTGCTGTTACCTCCGGGTCTTGCAGTGCAGAGAGGCGAAGAAACAACACACATCCCGCGCTATCATGCTTTTCCTGTAGCAGAGGTCTTCTTCACTGAGGCTAAACTTAAGCTGGTAGTTTTACTACATGTCACTCTACTGCCATCTTCTGGACATGACCAGAAATACCACCTTCATCGTAGTTCGATCATCATGGAATCCGCTTATTCATTGTAATGTAAAATAAATATACATAACAATTATCCAATGAAAAATATTAACAAATAAAAGTTGAAGTGGAGACATGTTACACATGTTAATGGGGAAAAAATCAACCAATATGTGTTTTATATTAAACTTACCAAGGTCATTACAAACATCAAGACAATTGCCTTTTCAATCAAAATGTATAATTTGATTGTTTGAAAATGAGGCATTTTGTTATTTTATGTCTTTAATATGTACAAAAAACCGTTTTGCCCGAGATTTTGTTCTGCTTTGGGAAGTTTGGGTTCTAATCAGTTTCCCTATAGCCTAATACGATTTGTAAAATGGGAGTAAAGCCCAGTTGTGCAATGTTACCTTAGGACAGGAGAGGAGGGAGCGTCGTTTTCTTTTTTGGTCCTCCTAGTCTAAATGGGTGGGATGTTTTTATTTTTGAGAAATAGTTCACAATTTATCCATGGTTTTATGCTTCTCCTGTTACAATGTGAAAATTATGCTTTATCTTCTGATATTAATCCAGGGGGCATCAGTTTTTCTTCAGCTGCTACCTTTCCACTGCCTTTTTTTTAGTTCGTTTTTGAATTTCTGCTTCCTCTATACTTACCTGCTGCACTCAATACCACAACCCCCGCCTCCACCTCCCCCCACTGATCAGCCTCTCCCGCCTCATCAGCTCACTTGTGCTCCCAGCTGCAACTCATTTGCAATCAAGCAAGTATAGAGAGGCGAAGTCCCTCCCCTTCCGGGAGCCTCCATGGGACCCCGGAAGCGGAAAATTATACATAGAAGTCAATGGAGAGAGAAAAGTTATCTTTTGATCCCGTTTGAATTGTGCCACGAATGACACATATGATGTTTGTCAATCTTAAACAATCATTTCCATGCAAAAAAAGTCACAGTTTGTCGTAAAACTGCTGAAATATAAGACTATGAATAATACGCAACTCGAAAGACTATAAATCCCAAATGCATTCTGGGTCGCGTAAGTGATGTCATAGGCGATAATGCTCCAAGACTGGTTGTGACTCGCAAAGCAAAGAGGAAGAAGAAGACTGATTTATTCCCTCCAATAAATATAAGAGATTGCTCCAATAAATTCACTTTTACAAGATGCCTGTGTGCTTTGTACGAGGTTGTAATCACAAAAGAGATCATACCACTTGCTCGTTCTATCGCTTCCCGTCTGATGAAAGGACCAGGAGTCGTTGGACCAAACATATCAGGTAATATACATGTTTTGCATGGAACATATTCAAGTTAGCTACCTAGCTAGTAGCGAGCATGTTAGTTAGCATTATATTACATTACTTAGCCTTGTCATTTGTATTAGCCTTAACACGAAGTAAACCGAAATGTTAAACAGTAAGAGTAGTCATGATGGTAAGTATTTTGTGAAACATTTGAAGAGTAGCCTATCGCCCCCTCCACCAGGTGCTAAGGGGGCGGGAGGTAGGCTAACCCCACATTAGTATCAGCGATCTTTTCTACTTAATGCTATCTGCACAAATGGTTAACATTGACCATTAAAAGATCAAAGGCAGTTCAGGGAGAGTCGAAGGAAGGCAGGCAGCTTTGCATGACATTCTTCTGGACGTGTTTCATTGTGATGATAGTGAGAGTGAGTCAATATGTTTGTTGGAAAGACAGTAGTTGAGTGATTACTGAGAGAAAATTATTAAAAGAGATAATTATTCAGTGTTGTTACTTTAAAGTGTTGTTACTGACCTTTTTCTCTTATTTCCTTTACCTCACCTGTAACTGCTGAGACCCTGAGGAACAAGCACACTGGTCTGACATGCTCTGGCAACCTGATTTCCACTGTACGTAATAGTATTTGGTTATGGTATATTATTTATATACATCAAAGGCACAATGTACCCCCCAGAGACACACATGTATTGAGTGTGATATTTTGCATTGGTCATGTGAAATCATCTTTACATTCTAGAAAACTGTAGGAGCGGCAACTTGTTTTGAAATTGAATTTTTAATATCCGATAATAAAGTTGATCTGTTTTCTTTATTCTTCTCTCTCCCCAGCTCCATCCATCACCATTCTCTGTTCCTGCAGGTCCTGCTTGCTAATCAATATTCATATATTTTTACACAATTACAAATAAAGTCAATGTATTGTATGACATGAAGTTGTGCTTCATTCTGAGTCAATAATAAATTCGTTCTGCCTTCAGCTGCAAAACGATTGTGGACTGCACCGACATCCATGTAGCTGCCCCCCCCCCAGTAAGATGAACCAAGCAAAGTTGACATACTCAACATACAGCTGTGCTCTTAAGTTTACATGAAGAATTTGTGAAATATTGGTAATAACAGGTTTAAATGATTATTAGTAATTAATTATATAATTTTCTCATCGTAGATGAGCAGACAGGGAGCCAGATGAGAAAAGCAGACTATGCAGCTGCCATTTCCCACATGGAAAAGAGAAAGGGCCAAGTGTATTTGAGTGGACAAAAGAGAAATCCCAAATACGAAAAATAAAATTATACAATTTACAGATATGTATACAAATAAATATATATCCTATATACACCATCACGTATAATGATGGTGTATGATGTAGAAGGAAGTGTGGTAGATAACAAGTAAATATAGAGTTACATACAGATCCATGTTACAGCAAAAGATGGAATCACTAAGAAGCACGCAGTATAATAATAATTACACGCAACAATTAAATAACTGCTCAGCATCTCCACCACAATCCCAATCTGCTGTGTCCTGTTTCCCTCCCCTCTGCATAACACCCCATCACACATACGACACACAACGCAGAGTCCGAGGGTGTTCAGAGTATGTTTATTTAAATGTCCTCCTCTCTACTGGCCAACACAGGGAGCATATCCTGGGTGTAGAATTGTTCCAGGAGGAGGAGATTGCCATGCCATGCAGGGTCTTTGGGGATGGGGAGGATGATCGCCTCCATCGTGGTCCACAGCAGCAGAGACTCCGGTCTGTGATGTGCAGCTGTTATATAATATACAATACATTTTTTTGAAAAACATTTGATCAAAAAATAAGGATTTGGTCAGGATCTAGAGTCAGTGTGTAGTTTATTAATTAATCAATGCTCTCTACATTAGGAAAACACATACCAGTGTACCAGAGGGAGTCACACACAGCTGTGCCTAGATAACCAAACAAATTGACAACAGGGATGCAAACTCATCAGGTATGAAAAAGGTGACAAGGATCCGAGCCCCCTGACCCCACAGAATATCGGCTTTAAAATTAGGAATAACAGGATTTTAGCAGTCAGAACAACTAAAGCAGCAGTGTTAATATTAACAGAAACGCCATAGAGTCACATCTAATAGAAATATATAAAAAGCATTTATTTTAATTGTGTAGCAGTCAGTTTACAATTTTGGCAGCACTGTTGAGCATTTTGAAAATGTATTTTCATGCCTCTGTGCAAGGCTTAGTCTTTCTATCTTTATAGCCACTGGTGTAAAGTAACTAAGTTCATAAACTCAACAAGTACTATACTTGGGCACAATTTTGAGATACTTGTACTTTACTTAAGTATTTCAATGTTTTGCTACTTTGTACTTCTACTCCACTACAGTTCAGAGGTAAATGGTGTACTTTTACTCCACTACATGTATATAATACCTTTAGTTACTTTACAGATGTGGATGAATGATGTGAAATATAATCAAGTGTTAAATCAGACTTTAGTTCCACCTGGAGTAAATCCAAAAGCTACCCTGCCTGCAGTATACAAAGTCATTCAAACTAGCTGCACCTTTACCAGCTTTGATAACACTTTAATGATCAGTCATTATAAAACATATCATATTATTCTGAAATGGACCAATCTGCAAAATGACTACTTTTACTGTCGCTACTTTCACTATATTTTGATAATAATAATTTTCTACTTTTACTTGAGGAACATTTGGAAGGCAGGACTTTTACTGTAACAGAGTATTCCTACACTCTGGTACTTCTACTTTTACTCAAATACAAGAACTGAGTACTTCTACTTTTAAAACGAAGGCTAAAGCTAACGTTAGCAGATAGTGACAATGTATGCTAGTTAGCTAGCTCAACGATAATATTGCGACGGGGGAAAAAAACTTTTCAGTGCATATCACGCTCTGCCGCTCCGACAGGGAGCTCTACTCTGAACACCTGAACGGCCCGTTCTAACAGCTGTTCACCAGCGGTCCAGTCTGTGCCACAGTGACTCCGGACGCACAGTTAATATTAACGAACGCACCGTAGGTAATGTAGCTGCTGAAGCTAGACCATCATCGCCGAGCAGCAGAGGCTTATTATACATCATGAGCAGACATAGCCGTGGGAACATGTTTCAAATGGGGGGTGCTGTGGGAATGACACCAGGGCTGGTTCTGACCAATGTGCTGCCCTCTAGGCAAGATTTTAGGTGGCAATGAAAAACCTCTACAAAAGACCAATACACTACAAAAAGAGAAACATATTGACATGGTGGACAGCTTATATAAAAGGCTTCAAATGTATTTAGTATTATAACATGTTTTAATTGGGGGGTGGATTTCACATCCTCTAGGGGGGTCCGGGGGTGCCCTCCCCCCGGGAAGATTTTTTTAACATTTTAAAGTAAAATGCTTCAATCTGGTGCACTTTGAGCGCCCAATTACTAGAGACTGATCTAGGGGGTACAACTCTAAACACCCATATGAAAAAGATCGGTTTGCATTTTATTCATCAAATATGTGAACATTTCCAATAACCTACCATAGCCAATAACAAATAAATGTAACTTATTTTATTTGTGTTGTTCATTCATATCTTATTTTACCAGTTAACATTTATTTATTTATTTATGCATATTTTTTAATCTCTCCAGTTTAAACGATATTTTTGGTTTACTGTCCTATAGTATACATTGGAATGATTTCAAACCTGTTTTTATTTGTCCTAATAATTATAAAGGAGTGCCTTGGAAATATATGTATACATAAATTGTGATCAAAACGTTTGAGACTCACTGAGATAACTTAGACTAAAGTGAACTATCTAAACACTCAGTCGTTTACCTCACTGAGCCTCTCAGTCTGACAGGACAGAACTCTCCCTCCATATTATTGTAGAAACGGGTTCTTATATCCGTTGGCCTAGCAGAAGCTAACAACAATCCCCGCCGGTACCGCGGTATCCCCGCGATATCCCCACGGTATCCCCTCTCTCTATCTCTCTCACTTTGGCTGTGAGTTGCGGGCGCCTGATAAGCCAACATCCCCCACTTTCATCACTACAGCGCCCATCGTACAGGGCAAATGGAAAATGTAACCGGGGTGAAAAGGGTGTTATCTTTACTTAATTATGAATGTTGTTACATCAAGGCTGAAAATTCGTTTTTTAAAAAATTATATTTGTATTTAATCTTGTGGAAGTGCAGATCCCCTGTCCTCCACCAGGGGGTGCTGCAGCACCCTCAGCACCCCTACTTCCCACGGCCCTGTGAGCAGAGCCGACAGGCAGGAAGACTCGAGCACACAGCTCGCGCTTCATTATAATATATAAAAAAAAGCTCGCGGCCGCACATTAATCCGGGTCCCAGACCCCCTCCCATACCCCAAAAATATTTTTATTGCAGATCTACAGGAATCATAAAAACGACCTATTTTGGATTCAAAACGGAGAATTTCGCCGAAAGGTGACAAGTTTGCATCCCTGGACAAGATAACCAAAATCCTTGAATCTACACAGCAAATAAACTCAAATGACACAACGAGATGTAAAAAGGAGATCACACATATAGTCGATATAGAACTGGCCGCTTCAATCTGAAGAGCAACTAAAACAAAACACGGGAGTGTATCTTGTTCTTGTGAACACTAATGTTATCCACAGCATACACAGACACCACAAAGTTCTTAAGGAGAAAACTAGTTGCTAAAACAAAACACGTTAGTGTACCTTGTTAGCTAGCTGACATTAACCTTAGACATTGCACTCATATTACTCACTGAAACCTTGTAAAGCCGGTCCCGCATGCTGGCTCTTACAGAACCGCTCCCTTTCGTGTATGTACAGCTCTCAACATGCCCAGACTTGTAGTGATTTTCACCTCTTTTTATACTTTTTCGCCTCATTCTGAAAGAAACAGGTGAAATTTACTAACGTGACAGCCATCTTTGTGATGGTGACGCGTATTGTGCGAGACCAGAGACCTGTAGTTCACTGAGCGGTTTCACACAAAAAAAATTGTAACTTCACAGTTTTACGACACATTTTTATTTTTTTGACTTGCAAAATGTTCTTTTAATTTGACAAACATCATATGTGTCATTCGTGGCACAATTCAAACGGGATCGAAAGATGACTTTTCTCTCTCCATTGACGTCAATGTATAATTTTCCGCTTCCGGGGTCCCATGGGTCGGAAGTAGATGGGCGGGACTTCGCCTCTCTATAGAGAACCGCAGTGACGCGTCGTAAAATCCGGAAGTACATCAACTTCTTCCGGTTCCTTCGTGAAAAACCAATGCAAATTCTCCATAGGATTTTGGAAAATAGCTCGAAATAAGGTCTGTGGTTGGCACACATTTAAGAGAGGGGTCACGTTTTGTTCAGCCGGATAATCTCCACATGTCAACCCTACTTTTATAATTTTTGAATCATAAATCTAGTCGCCAAAAGCGAAATGTTAACGTTATGCTATAAATGAACTACAAGCCAGTACAGCAGCAGGGTCGCACGACTTCAACGTCACGCCAACTTAAGATCGTTTCAACTGACTTGCACTGAAACTGCACTTTGAACACTTTAAATATATTAACATTTTAAACTGTATACCCCGGTTATCTAGGCCCTTTTTGTTTTGTTTAATGTATAACACGTTTATCTAGGCCCTTTTTGTTTTGTTTTATGTATACATGTCACACTGTGGCAAACGATATTTGCTTTGCTCCAGGTTGCAGCCACAGGTCTTCGCATGAAACGTGCTTGTTCTATCGTTTCCCGGCCAATGTTTTCCAAAGGAGAGTCTGGATTCGTGCCATGGGGTAAGCTGACGTTACATTTTTGTCCATGTCACGGTGAAATGTAAATGATGGGTAGTGACTGTATCGCCGTTTTAGAGATGGCGCTGCTGAAAAGACCGCAACATAAGTAAAGATAATGAATACATCCTATTAAAAAAACCTGTGTGGCTTATATGATAAGTCTAATTAGTACAAGCAGCATAACGTTTCACCATGTAACTAAAGATTGGAGTCAGGGAAATCAGTTTGACATATTGAACTAATAACAAATCACCTCTGGCTGGCAGAGAACTCTCTGCTCCATAGCTTCTCTTGGACGTAAAATCACATGTACATTTTACATTTATATTCAATTTAATATTCCATCCCTCACTTATATTTTGTTTTTCTTGTTATGCTGCTGCAACACAAACATTTCCCAAATTGGGATCAATACAGTAATATCTTATCTTAATTAATTAAGAAATATAACTATTATAATTAGTGTAGCAGCTGACACCTATTTTCAATATGGATTAATCTACCATTTATTTCTTTAGTTCAATTTTCATCTATAAAAATGTCGAAATAGTGAAAATGTTCATGAGACTTATCAAAGTGCAAGGTTATATCTTAGCCTATGTACTGTATGTCTTAATGCTCTTACAGTATATGTGACGGTGTGACTTCAATGAAACCAATATTTTATATCTTCCCAACAGACGAGCTGACAGGAAACCTAACACTCTAACAACCACAACATTGCAAAGGCGAGTACATTTAAATTAAAAACAATTCACCATTTTTTTATTTCTTCTTCCTTGCAGTGAGGTGAAGCTGACCTTGCACTTGGTGCCAGTAAGGATGTTCCTCACGCAGGCTGAATGTTTCTCCTTCCTTACTGACACAGAAGCCCTTGATTTGCAATGCTTCACTAATTGTCATTTCCCTGGCTCCGTAGGGACACTTTACCTCCAGCACAGCGGAAGACCCTACCAGACCATCTGGAGATGCCCCCAACAATCCTGATAGGGAGAGCCACAAATCTGATTCATGGACCTGCATCTGGGTTGCAGTGGTGAATGCCCTGACGCCCTCACATTCATTCATAGTCCCCCACTGTACAGACAAAACACCATCAAGGGCCTGTTGTTGCCCTAGCACCCTGGCAATAAGGGAAGCAGTCACACGCTTTGACCTCAGGACAGCTCCAAAGTTGCTGGCAGTCAACCTTCATTTCCTGAACAAATGCCAGTTTGGGTTGGTTCGCTGACCAGTGGTTGCCACCTGAATTGCCCTCTGTTGCTCTTCAGACAATGCCATGCTTGCCACAATTGCCTCAGGTCCCTGATGCCCAACAGATTTGATCATTTCAGGAACAGTAAGTGTTTCCAAGCCGTAGTGTTCCTCTTCTGGCTCGGGGGAGAGAAGCCAAGAAATTCCTGAAAACCTGCCCCTGAGTCTGTCCCTCAGCCAGTCACGATCTTCGGAGGTGGGCTCTCTTGTCAGCGGGTTCAATTAGTTATTGGTTTCAACAGTCACATTAAAACAGTTACTAAATCAGCTTACCATCACCTAAAGAACATATCTAGGATTAAAAGACTAATGTCAGAGCAGGATTTGGAAAAACGTGTCCATGCTTTTATCTTCAGTAGACTGGACTACTGCAATGGTGTCTTCACAGGTCTCACTAAAATATCTATTAGAAAGCTGCAGCTGATTCAGAACACCACTGCTCGAGTCCTTACCAATACTAAGAAAGTGGATCACATCGCTCCAGTTCTGAAGTCTTTACACTGGCTTCCTGTGTGTCAAAGAATAGATTTCAAAATACTGCTGCTGTTTATAAACAGGGATGCAAACACAGGTATGGTGAAAAAAGAGAGAACTATTCGAAGCAGAAAAAAAACCGCGTAATATACCGTCTGACAAAGGCCTGTGCTATAATGCTTCAATTAACTGGCTATTCTTTATAATATACTCAGATCAGTAGGAGACAGAGATGTTAAGTTATAAATCAAGGGGTTTTACTATTATTATTTACAGGTAGATATTATCGAGGGCATAACTTTGGTTTAAGAAGTGGGGGACACACAAAACAGGGGGTCCTCCGCAATGAAACATCTAATATCATTATATATAATGAGTGCAAACTTATCTAGTATCCTATCCATATGAACCTGTTTATTTGTGGGGGGACCTCACCTCCTCTAGGGGGGTCCGGGGGCATGCTCCCCCGGGAAGATTTTTTTCTTTAAATTGAAGTTAAATGCATCAATCTGGTGCACTTTGAGGGCAAAATTGTATGGATACATCTCTCAACACTCATATAAAACAGAACTGTATAATGCTTCAATTAACTGGCTATTCTTTATAATACAGTATACTCAGATCAAGAGGAGACATAGATGTTAAGTTATAAATCAAGGGTTTTTATTATTATTTACAGGTAGATATTATACACTTTTGACTTTAAGGGTTTTTCTTCTTCTTTGCACGCACAAGTGTTTCTACTGCTTTACGTCTAGCAGCATTCCGTTGCTTAGCTGCATGTCTCAACCTTGCTTCTTTCTTTCTCCTCTTGCTGTGCTGTCCTCTTGCTCTCTTGGGAACTTGCACATGTTTTCTTGAAGCCATACTCCACCTGTCTCCTCCCTTTCTCCATAAGCCTCTCCTCTCTCTGTGCTTTATCCCTTCTTGCAGCAGACCTCATGTTGCGGCACAGTGTTCTGTCAACTGGTCCAAACTTTTCGTCTTCTCTCTTAAACATCATGGTGGCAGTCATGCCCCTAGACTTCATGGCATACTTTGCTGTCTGAATTGCATCGAGCGTGGCAATGTTCATTCTTGAGCTTTTAGGGTCAAGAATATCTCCCATTAAGTTAAATGAGGACTCCACCATGGGCCCATGGAAGATAGAAAGAGCACCTCTGATAACCCCACTGAGAGCCATCAAGGGCCTGTTGTTGCCCTAGCACCCTGGCAATAAGGGAAGCAGTCACACGCTTTGACCTCAGGACAGCTCCAAAGTTGCTGGCAGTCAACCTTCATTTCCTGAACAAATGCCAGTTTGGGTTGGTTCGCTGACCAGTGGTTGCCACCTGAATTGCCCTCTGTTGCTCTTCAGACAATGCCATGCTTGCCACAATTGCCTCAGGTCCCTGATGCCCAACAGATTTGATCATTTCAGGAACAGTAAGTGTTTCCAAGCCGTAGTGTTCCTCTTCTGGCTCGGGGGAGAGAAGCCAAGAAATTCCTGAAAACCTGCCCCTGAGTCTGTCCCTCAGCCAGTCACGATCTTCGGAGGTGGGCTCTCTTGTCAGCGGGTTCAATTAGTTATTGGTTTCAACAGTCACATTAAAACAGTTACTAAATCAGCTTACCATCACCTAAAGAACATATCTAGGATTAAAAGACTAATGTCAGAGCAGGATTTGGAAAAACGTGTCCATGCTTTTATCTTCAGTAGACTGGACTACTGCAATGGTGTCTTCACAGGTCTCACTAAAATATCTATTAGAAAGCTGCAGCTGATTCAGAACACCACTGCTCGAGTCCTTACCAATACTAAGAAAGTGGATCACATCGCTCCAGTTCTGAAGTCTTTACACTGGCTTCCTGTGTGTCAAAGAATAGATTTCAAAATACTGCTGCTGTTTAGCACTGAATGGTTTAGGACCAAAATGCATTTCTGACCTCCAGCTAAATTATGAACCATCCAAGTCTCTCGGGTCTTCAGGGACTGGTCAGCTTTCTGTCCCCAGAGTCAGAACTAAACATGGTAAAGCAGCGTTCAGTTATTATGCTCCAAATATCTGGAACAAACTCCCAGAAACCTGCAGGTCCGCTGCAACTCTTAATACTTTTAAATCCAGGCTGAAGACTTTTCTTTTTGTCGCTGCTTTTAATTGAACTATTCATATCTTAGACTGCACTGTAACTTTTATCCATGTATTTTTTCTCTTAATGTTTATTTTATTAGCTTTTCTTTTTAATGACTGATTTTATATGCCATTTTCTTAATGTCTTTCATTTTTTGTAAAGCACTTTGAATTGCCTTGTGTTGAAAAGTGCTATATAAATAAACTTGCCTTGCCTAATAAAGATTTCATGTGACACAAACAATTGATTTTTTGATGGGAATTAATGTGAATAAATTAACTCTAGATTAACGGTACTCTTGCTATCACTACTCACCGACACTATAAACCTTGTCCCTCATGCTAGCCCTGACAACACCGGTAAGCACACCTTCATCTAGGCTGCACTGTTACTAGTCCTGACTTGTAGTGGTTCTCTTCTCTATCTACACTCTTCTTGTCATCTTTGTAAAACGATATCAGACTGGTAATTGACACAGCCATGACTTCTAGTTAAATTCAGTGTGGCTAAAATGAAAAGCTCTGTTAAAATATGCAAGCACGCGAAAGTCAAATTCAGCTTTATTGTCAAAAATGCTACATGTGTTATACATCCAGAAATATCGAAATATTGTTTCCCACAGTGTGACATGTAGCCTATACATAAAACAAAACAAAAAGGGCCTAGATAAACGTGGTATACATTAAACAAACAAAAAAGGGCCTAGATAACCGGGGTATACAGTTTAAAATGTTAATATATTTAAAGTGTTCAAAGTGCAGTTTCAGTGCAAGTCAGTTGAAACGATCTTAAATTGGCGTGACGTTGAAGTCGTGCGACCCTGCTGCTGTACTGGCTTGTAGTTCGTTTATAGCATAACGTTAGCATTTCGCTTTTGGCGACTAGATTTATGATTCAAAAATTATAAAAGTAGGGTTGACATGTGGAGATTATCCGGCTGAACAAAACGTGATCCCTCTCTTAAATGTGTGTCAACCACAGACCTTATTTCGAGCTATTTTCCAAAATCCTATGGAGAATTTGCATTGGTTTTTCACGAAGGAACCGGAAGAAGTTTACTTCCGGGTTTTACGGCGCGTCACTGCGGTTCTCTATTTGAGCCTCTAATGCTGGTTGGCAGGGAAACGGGGTTCAGGGGGAGTGGCTGTACTCGTAGGATAGAAAAGGGGGAAGTGACATCTGACTCAGAGGTCGCGCGGAGAGGAACGTGTTGCCCACATTCTGTTACTGAGTTTAGGCTAGTTAGCTAGCAGGTTTATTGTTTTGGGTGCAGTCACTTTTGTCTCCACTTGCTCTTCAAATAAATGTTGAAAGAAAAAGTAAATCTGTTTACAGTTCTGTTTGTTATGGGTGTTGAGCAGTGTTGGGCAAGTTACTTTTAAAAAGTAACGAGTAATAGTTATAGTTACTGCTCTCAAAAAAATAACTAGTTACTTTATTAGTTACTAAATCATAAAAGTAACTAGTAACGAGTTACTTTACTTTAAAAAATAATAACAACAAAAATACAAGTCTTTGTGTTGTTTTTTGCTGACTAGTTCACTGAAGGCAACAGACTCGACCGTTGCGATGGGCAGCATGTCCTCAACAAAATACCTGGCAATCTATTTAGTGGACTCTGGGTGTGGCGATTTGAAAGAATCGTTTTTTGGCTGTTTAGATGGTGTTGCTCCATCTGGGTCACTGAAGGTGGGATCTTTGGCGACTAGTTTTATAGCCCCATGTTATGTACATTAGTTAGGTGCTTCAGGATATTGGCATTGCTGTTATTCGATGTGGACAACGCTTTCTGTCCTGCACACAGTTTACATTTGACCGTAATATTTTTTGCGCCCTTTATCCCCACAAATTGAAAATAGTGGTTATATCTCCAAGTTGTAAATGCGCTGCTGCTCTCGCTGATACTTGCATCTGCCATTGTGTGTGTGTGTGCTGGTGGTGAGCGTTGCCGTGTGTGTGTGTTAGCATTAGCAAGTGTTCGTGTGTGTGTAATCTCCCCATAAGGCAAGACCCGCCCAACTCTGTCTCTGATTGGCTTACCCTGAAATGTTACCCTGCGTTAACCAATCATCACTCCTCTCTGGTTACTTTCACTTTTCCATGGTGCTGTGAGAGGACATCGCTGTATTCGCCTGTAAATTACATCCGCAGGGAGATTCGGTTCAGTTCCATCACATAATGTAACGCAGTAACGCACCCATTTAAATCACAGTAACTATAACGGCGTTACTTAATGGGAATATGTAACTAGTAACGCTATTAGTTTCCGCAAAAAGTAGTTGTGTTACAGTAACGCGTTACTTTGTAACGCGTTAGTCCCAACACTGGTGTTGAGAGATGTATCCATAGATTTAGTTCCTAATTTTGATCTTAAAGTGCACCAGATTGATGCATTTAACTTCAACATTTAAAAATCTCTTCCCGGGGGAGCATGCCCCGGACCCCCCTAGAGGAGGTGAGGTCCACCACCTGCCCACACCCCCTGTTAAATTGTCTCATCCACATTGAGGATGCTTCCTGCTCCCATGTTTTATTCCATGCGTCAAGTCAGGCAAATTTGGTCCAAATGTTATTGATCTGTTAACATTAAAATCACTAAATATATGCTGTAACTATTTTGCTCTAGGCAACTCAAGGGCTCAGGTTATGTGATTACTATATGAATAATGGTCCAAAATAACATTAAATGCATAGGGTTTTTTGTTAAGTAACATACTTTCGTCGCCAGCCGATACATGCAGCGCATTAAAGACCCAGTGAAGTGCATGTTTTTGCACCAAAATGAAATGGCAGTTTCATTCCTTACATATCATTGTGCCTGTTCATGGCTAAAATATTTTTTAATAATTCATAATTAATGAATTCATAATTTTGCCGTCTGAGCCTAACGGAAGTTGCAGACGATAGTGGCTGTGACGTCACAAGATGTACCCAGTTGCGATTGTAAACATGGCGGAGACTTTGGAAAGTGATACTAGTGTGAGAGAAATGATTGATTTGGACAGCTTGTCGGACAGGATAGAAGAGGAAAGTGATCAATTTGGTGCACTTTGAGGGCAACATTAAGAGATTTATGGATACAGCTCTCAACACTCATATGAAACATATATTTCAATAATCAAAAAACATTGGAAGGATTTCTTAACCTATTTTATACAATTAATATTACATAGATGGAAATATTTGTTTACATAGATGACCAAACCCACTGAGATAACTTAGGCTACAGTTTAACTCCCTGAGCTGACGTTATCTCTCTCAGTCCCACAGGAGAGCACTCTCCCTCTCCTTATTGTTGAAACAGCTAATCTCCGTTAGCTCCGAGCTAGCACCAGATGCTAACGACAACCCTGTAACTCTCTCAGTCTCTCTTTCTCTCTCTCTCGAATCGACCAGTGGCCTTTATTTATCATGATCAATCAAAGAATCTACGAAACAATGACACCAGCCAGGCTCACCTTCATCTTTTGGGAACAGAAACATCGCCACTTCGGCAGACTTGACATTACTACAGCCAGCGGCAATGCATCGTTTCCCCTGTGTTTTTCATCCCTCTTTCTTCACTGTCGCCTCCATTGTCAGGTTTTCTCGATTGGCAATCACTTCCAGTCGACTCCGACACACTTTCCAGGAAAATACTAGCTCAAAAACGTTGAGAAATTCGACTTTGAAAAAGAGAAAAAACGAACGGTGGTGAATGTAAACAGTGCGGCGGCGTCCATCTCGTGACATCATGCAGTAGATCGCAAGCCACGCCCACGAAGGCCCACTAGTCAAATTCGTTGCTATTCCAACATCCTTTGATATGGGTTCCAATGGACAATTTTGCTCATTACTATACGTATTAGCATAACAGATCATGCACAGGTGCACACTTCACAGGGTCTTTAAGTGGGCCTGTCTGTCAATGAATCCCCGAGCCACTTTTTCCTCCCAGTCCGCCCCTGGGCTCCAGAGTATTTTTGTTGGGTAATCTATGGTAGGGATAACCCATACAGTGGTGGGGCTCAAGTCAGTATTTGCAATGTAATTACATACACGCTCACCTTGACAGTGAAACGCCACGCGTGAGGTTTAGATTATTTCCCTGTCTCAATCCAAATTGAACTGTATGAAATAAAAACACACATTTGTCTTGTAGTAAATAAAAAGGGTGACCTGGAGCCAATCCTGCAATTTCCCCACAGGTGAAATAGTTGACATTGTTGAGATCTTCATAGTATGTTGAATACTTAAAACGATTAGTTATATAATCAAATATAATCAATTATATTCTTGTATAACCCACAATGAAAATGCTTCATATTTTAGGTTTTTCTATATATTTACAGTATAAACAAAACACAAGTGGTTTGTTAAATTGAGTGTTAGGCCTATAATGATTTATGTGTGTCACTGATAAGAGAGTAGGCAGTTTCTTCCCTCTCCTCTCACAGCACAGGGAGGGGGGCTCCGGACATAAGGAGAAATACATTGAGGCCTCAAAAAGGTGGTTATGTCATAGCCATAGAATATGTCTGATCATGTCCTTTTTACACAAACATGGGAAGGTGTGTCTTATGCCATAGCCAATAGAATATGTCTGGTCATGTCCAGTCCTGTACATCAGAGGCCATGCCCAGTTTCCACAAATATGGATATGGAAGAGGTGTCTTAGGTTTTTCTATCCTGTTTTCGAGCATAAAGACACTGGCGGATGGGGAGGAACTTTCTTTTTGGGAGAGAGCAAGAGAGAGGGGGGGTTCCCCTGGTATGCTCTCTCTCGGTAAGCTCGGTCCCTCAGAGCTGGGTTAATAGCTCTCGGTAAGGTTCTCTCAGACTTGGTAAATATCTCTCAAATTTCTTGGTTGAATGCTGAGTGAATGACTCTGTTGAATGAGTGGAATTAATTGAAGTGTGTTTGTGAGTATTAGTAACCGCAACCCAGTCTCATAAAAAAACGTGTAATAACTACGTTGGTCCACAACTTGGGACGTATAGTATTTCTACAAAAACGCCTCGGAAATGTTAAGATCCCTACGTTTTTTTTAACCATTCATTCCAATGGCTGGCGTCTATGTCACGTGATCTTCAGATTTCTCCCTGCAGAAAAAAAAACATGGCCGACCTTCGTTTTATTTTCGGTGGAAAATGCCTATTTTATGGTTAGTTTGGCCATTAAAATGCGTTTTGATGTCATTTGATGCGAGAAATATGAGTTGTCATTTCAGATTATGTGTGCAGTGGATGTACATAACGTTTTCATTGTTACCAAGGTGGTAGCTAGGGACGCTGCTATCGATATTATTTCTGTTATGTTGTGTAACTGTTTAATGGTGTTATCTTTATTGCTACCCCCTTCCCCGTCAATGTATAGTGTTGGTCCACAGCGCAAACTTATTAGTTTAACAAAATCCGCATCTAAAATTGTGGCATACATACGTTATTTTCACCAGTGCAATTCTCCATTTACTCAACAATAACACATAATTATCCTTGTGTTTATTTATTTTTTTGATTAATAAACACAAGTTGGAGTCCGTCAGGACCGAGGGTCGGAACAGCTCATTTGCTTTCGACAATATTACACCCGGAAGTAAGTATTCTCTCCGCTTCGCTTGACAAACCCGGTGATAGTCCTCAAGCTCTGTGATTGGAGAGTGTGCTCCGAGGGTTACGTTGAGCGTCGAACAGCACTTGAAATGGCATGGATGATACGGTGAGTGAAGCAGGTAGGACCCAAACGCAGATAACACTTGATATAACCTTTATTTCAGGGTCTAACATAAACTTGGAACAGACAAAACACTCTCCGGTGAACTAAGTCACACACAAAAGAAGCACCAACACTGAACACAAGAGGAGGCAAGACTAAATACACAGAAGGGAACACACCAGGGAACTAATGAAAAGAGGAAAAACACAGGGAAAAGGACCAGACGATAACCCAGAGGAAAACATGACATGGAAAACAGCAAAAACACCCAAACCTACAAAACTACAACCGTGACATGAACCCAGGAGCGTGACATAACCCCCCCCTCAAGGGATGGATTCCAGACGTCCCAAAAAACAAAGTCCAGCAGGGTGGGTGGAGGGGGTCTGGAGGACGGGTCTCGGGCTTACGGCCCGGGGGCAAGGCAGAAAACAAGGAGTGGAACTCGGGCGGACGGCCCGGGGGTAAAGCAGAGTCCAAAGTGGGGAACTCGGGCGGACGGCCCGGGGGTAAGGTAGAGACCATGGATGGGGTCTCGGGCGGATGGCCCGGGGGCAAGGCAGCGTTCAAAGAGGGGAACTCGGGCGGATGACCCGGGGGCAAGACAGAGTTCGAGGCGGGGGTCCCGGGCGGACGGCAGGAAACTCCCGGCAGGAGAGCAGTCTGCGGAACCTCCAACGGCACGGGACATAGGGTTGGCAGGACCCCCGGCAGAAGAGCAGTCTGCGGGACCTCCAACGGCTCAGGGCATGGGGTTGGCAGGACCGCCGGCAGAAGAGCAGTCTGCGGGACCTCCAACGGGACAAGACATGGAGTTGGCAGGACCCCCGGCAGAAGAGTAGTCTGCGGGACCTCCAACGGCTCAGGACATGGGGTTGGCAGGACCCCCGGCAGAAGACCAGTCTGCGGGACCTCCAACGGCTCAGGACATGGGGTTGGCAGGACCCCCGGCAGAAGAGCAGTCTGCGGGACCTCCAACGGGACAAGACATGGAGTTGGCAGGACCCCCGGCAGAAGAGTAGTCTGCGGGACCTCCAATGGCTCAGGACATGGGGTTGGCAGGACCCCCGGCAGAAGAGCAGTCTGCGAGACCTCCAACGGGACAAGACATAGGATTGGCAGGACCCCCAGCGGAACCTCCAATGACACAGGACAAGGGACTTGAGTGGAGACTCGAGAGGAAACTTGAGAGGTGACTTGAGAGATGACTTGAGAGATGACTTGAGAGGGATCTTGAGAGGGAACTTGAACGGAGACTTGAGAGGGGACTTGAGAAGGGACTCGAGAGGGAACTTGAGAGTTGACTTGAGAGATGACTTTAGAGGGATCTTGAGAGGGAACTTGAACGGAGACTTGAGAGGGGACTTGAGAAGGGACTCGAGAGGAGACTCGAGAGAGGGCTTGAGAGGGAACTCGAGAAGTGACTTGAGAGTTGACTTGAGAGGTGACTTGAGAGGGGACTCGAGAGAAGACTCGAGAGGGGACTTGTGAGGAGACTTGAGAGGGAACTCGAGAGGGGACTTGTGAGGAGACTTGAGAGGGAACTCGAGAGGAGACTCGAGAGGGGACTTGTGAGGAGACTCGAGAGGGGACTCGTGAGGAGACTCGAGAGGATACTTGAGAGGGAACTCAAGGGGATACTTGAGAGGTGACTTGAGAGGGGACTTGAGAGGGGACTCAGGTAGGAACTTGAGAGTTGACTTGAGAGATGACTTGATAGGGGCTCTTTAGAGGGAACTTGAACGGAGACTTGAGAGGGGAATTGAGAAGGGACTCGAGAGGAGACTAGAGAGGGAACTTGAGAGTTGACTTGAGAGATGACTTTAGAGGGATCTTGAGAGGGAACTTGAACGGAGACTTGAGAGGGGACTTGAGAAGGGACTCGAGAGAGGGCTTGAGAGGGAACTCGAGAAGTGACTTGAGAGTTGACTTGAGAGGTGACTTGAGAGGGGACTCGAGAGAAGACTTGAGAGGAGTTTCGAGAGGGGACTAGTGAGGAGACTTGAGAGGAAACTCGAGAGGAGACTCGAGAGGGGACTTGTGAGGAGACTCGAGAGGGGACTCGTGAGGAGACTCGAGAGGATACTTGAGAGGGAACTCGAGGGGATACTTGAGAGGTGACTTGAGAGGGGACTCAGGTAGGAACTTGAGAGTTGACTTGAGAGATGACTTGAGAGGGATCTTGAGAGGGAACTTGAACAGGGACTTGAGTAGGGACTCGAGAGGGAACTTGAGAGTTGACTTGAGAGATGACTTGAGAGGGATCTTGAGAAGGAACTTGAACGGAGACTTGAGAGGGGACTTGAGAAGGGACTCGAGAGGAGACTCGAGAGAGGGCTTGAGAGGGAACTCGAGAGGTGACTTGAGAAGGGACTCGAGAGAAGACTTGAGAGGGAACTCGAGAGGAGACTCGAGAGAGGACTCGAGAGGAGACTCGAGAGAGGGCTTGAGAGGGAACTCGAGAGGAGACTTGAGAGGTGACTTGAGAGGTGTCTCGGGAAGGAACTTGAGAGGAGGCTTGAGAGGTAGCTCGAGAGGAGACTTGAGACGGTTGGTTCGCCAACAGAACACGGGGAGCTGGCGTCGGACGGACAGCCAACAGGAGACGAGGTGCTGGAGTCGGCCGGTATACCGACAGGACACGGGGAGCTGGCGTCGGTCGGACAGCCAGCAGGAGATGAGGTGCTGGATTCGGCCGGTACGCCGACAGGACTCGGGGAGCTGGCGTCGGACGGACAGCCAGTCCTATAGCCGAAACTGGAGTCGGGACCATGGTTTCTGGGGCCGGTTCAGTTACCGGAACCATGGCTGCTGGGGCCTGTACTGGAGCCCGAACCATGGCTGCTGGGGCCGGAACCAGGGCTGGAACCATGGTTGCTGGGGCCAGAACTGGGGCTGGAACCATGGCTGTGTGGGCCGGTTCTGTAGCCAGAACCATGGCTACTGGGGCTCGGGCTGCTAGCCTTGCCTTACGACTCCTTCTCTTCGCAACCGCCTGAATACTCCGTGGACCTCCATAAGCCCAACGAGTTCCTGGACAGGAGCAGGAACTGGGGCAGAAGCATGGGTTGACTTCAGACGGAACCCACCGAGGCGTATGGTACCAGGTTGGGAATTGGGAGACAGGGAGCTAGCATGCCTGGGGCTAGCAGGCCGGGAATCACACACCGGGAGGGTCTTTGAAATCCAGCCAGGTAAAAACTTCACCAAACCTGGTTTCTTTCTAGCCATCTGGCGCGCCTCCGACAACACAGCCTCTCGCTGCTGAACTCTGGGTGCTCTCTTCCATCGATCCGAGCAGTTAGCCAAAAAAAAGGAAAAGTTCAATACTTTCAGCTCGAACGGATCTGCTGGGCCCATTTCAAGCTCCACTTTTGTGGAATCAACTTCCAGTTTGTGTTCGGACGGCAGACACCCTAACCGTTTTTAAGAGTACGTTTAAGACCTTCCTTTTTGATAAAGCTTATAGTTAGGGCTTATTAGATTCAGCCCCTAGTTTTGCTGATATAGGCTTAGTTTGTCGGGGCACATCTTACTTCTTCCTTCTCTCTGTCTATACCTGTGTACTCTCATGTTCCGATTAACCCAGCTTCCCCAAATTTCTTTCTTTTTGGTGTCTATATACGCCGGGATCCGGAGTCATGGATGATCCTGCGGTCCTGTGCCATGGATCGCGAGTCCTGGACCTTGAGTCGTGGCTGTGGTCCTGGATCATAAGTCCTGGATGGATATCCTCGTGGATTCATCTTCCTATTATACACACATGCATTTCCAAACATTTGGACAAACTATGTTGCAAATGTATTATCTTTTCAATTTACACACAGCATCTATTGCACGTCTGTCCGTCCTGGGAGAGGGATCCCTCCTCTGTTGCTCTCCCTGAGGTTTCTCCCATTTTTCCCTTTAAACTGTGGGGTTTTCTCCGGAAGTTTTTCCTTGTACGATGTAAGGGTCTAAGGACAGAGGGTGTCGTATTGTCATACTGATATTCTGTACAAACTGTGAAGTCCACTGAGACAAATGTAACATTTGTGATATTGGGCTATATAAATAAACATTGATTGATGATTGATTGATTTCAAGGTTGGTGCTTTCTGATACGGTGAGTGAAGCAGGTAGGACCCAAACGCAGATAACACTTGATATAACCTTTATTTCAAGGTCTAACATAAACTTGGAACAGACAAAAAACACTCTCCGGTGAACTAAGTCACACACAAAAGAAGCACCAACACTGAACACAGGAGGAGACAAGACTAAATACACAGAAGGGTAATCACATGACAAGAAACAGCTGGGCAGGGGAGGAGAAACACAAGGGCCACAGGTGAACACAATCAGATAACTAGACACACCAGGGAACTAATGACAAGAGGAAAAACACAGGGAAAAGGACCAGACAATAACCCAGAGGAAAACATGACATGGAAAACAGCAAAAACACCCAAACCTACAAAACTACAACCGTGACATGAGCCCAGGAGCGTGACAATGGAACCACGGCAGACTGTCCAAAACTGGATTTGAACGGGTCCACCCCGCCCCCGTCCCCCTCCCCGTCCCCAGAACTACACATGCTGGCTATTGTGTTTCGCAACATGTTCTCTATCTATGGCACGTCTCTACTGGGAGTTGTAGTTTTAAAAGACGTTTTCGTATTTCCCATAATAAGAAGTTGCTAGTATTAAACTGTGTACATCCCTGGAGGTTTAGGGGATAGGAAACACTCCAATTTAAAACATATAATTAATAAATGGGTGAAAATTGCTTGTGCCCATAATGGGCAGCATTAATATATATACCCACATGCCAGCTAAGGTCAGAAGAGCTTCATTTAACAGCTGTGCTTATGTCTGTGACCCCTCCTGTTGTTAATTGATAAGCCTGAAACATGCACTTGTCAAGGTTCAGAGGCAAATTTTGCAAATATGGCAGTAGCCATCGATCATCTTAAGATAAGATATACTTTATTGATCCCAAGTTGGAAACATTTGCGTTACATCAGCATGTGTAACAGTTGTAAATATGCAGTGGTGTTTATTTGTAAATCATTTAGTATAATCACACAAATTCTGTGTTTTATATTTAATAATTCTGTTGAATGTGCTTTTTATTATTACCGGTCTTTTTATGATGAAATGCCTCTAAATTCTATCGGGAGATTTTAAATGTCACAACTGAATTGGGCCGTTGAAGTAAAAAATTATGGTAATAAATGTAAAACTGTGAGTTAAAGTTTCATATTTGAACATGATCACAGCATGATAGGTTTAGTATGATTATAATGTTGTAAAGAGAGAAGGTAAAAACCCTGTATTAGTTTGGACCTATTTTTCTTCAAATAAACTGATCCCACCTTTTAAAAGACATCTGCGCTCTCCTCTCCTGCTTCAAAGGTAAGATTGCACCCTGCCACACTCACACTTAGTAGGGCCACACCTCATTTACTGATATCAAAATCCTTTGGGATCGCTTAAACAGATTTAAGAGAGTTGTCTGAATTGAAACGGCAGTTAATTGAACCTGGTTCTTCGGGGAGTTAATAGAGGTGAGATGTTGCTGACGTTGGTGGATCTGAGCCAAGCAGTAAACTTACATAGACTCAATAAGTTCTGTTAGGTCAATTAGGAGGTCTGAGTAATTTCCCGGAACAAATTATCAGCTCTCCCGACTCTTACAACATGCTGAAAACCCAACCCCTGCAGGGGGGTCTGGGGGATCGTCCCCCAGGAATGTTTTTGAAATGCTAACATAAAATACACATTCTGTTACTCTCTTGAGAAGAAAAATAAATAAATCTATTACTCCACGATATATTTAAAAAAATGAATGCCATTTTAGTTTTTTGTTACTTTGTTCTGAAAGCTGAACCTGCTGCTCCTCACAGAGAGAAGAGGGAAGAGGCTGTGTGAATTACTTTACATTGTGGATAAGGGTGGATAGCCCCCATTGTTCTGTGTGTCAAAATGAAAGACAGCCCACACTACCACCCACCAAACCGTGGGGTCTTATTTCATTACGTGTTGATTTCTATCAACACGTAATATTGTATCGATGTATAGGGGAGAGTGGGGTAAGTTGAGACATTTTTTAGTTGCTGTCCTCTAAGCCAGTGGTTCCCAACCTTTTTTTTACCAAGGCACCCCTGAAAATATTTCTCGACCCCAAGGCACCCCAACTTTTTGTAGATTTAAAAACCACTTCAGAGCTTAAACTAAAAACAATAAATACACCATAAATTGGTTTTCAAATGTGTATTTAATGGAATAGAACATTTTATAGAACAAATAATGTATTCACACATAATAACAAGAACCAGACTAAAAATGTCAACACCATTTCTATGATGAATTCAATATTATAAACAGGCCTACTAAGTAGGCTCTTTTGTTTTGGCTGAAAATAGTAGGCCTACCTGTGTAAAAACACAAATACGTATCAATACAGTTATTATTTTACATTTGGATTTCAAAAGAGGCAGGCCTATGATCACTTAGATTAAATAATAACTTAATAGAATTGGAGGGATGAAACAATGCCCTCTGACCTGACTGTGGTCATGTGACTCATCAACCACATCCCAAATATGAAACATTCTGCATTTCGCTATCCAGATAATACTGATTGACAAAATCATAAATCATACATTTATAAGAAAGGCACACAAATTAACATCCAAACATAAACATTTCTCAGACCGTTACACGGTGCTAGTGCGACAGTAGTAATATTCATCCCGCTTTCGTCTCATTAGTATGCATAAAAAGTGACAGGTGCTGTGACAGGTCACACCTCTCCCTATTTATGCTAATGAGCTAATTCCCGCCTCCCCTTTGATCGAGGTCTGAGATCCAGTGGCGTTTTCTCCTGGAGGCCAAGGGAAGCCAGGCTTCCCCTGTTTTTTCGGATTGTAGTTATAATTTTAATAAATAAATAAAAACACTTCGTTTAGTTTCGGAAATTCTTTGTTGTGTGTTGCTGCCAGCCCATCTCTCCCCCATTCTCATTGAGTATTTTACAAAGAGTGAAACAGCGCCACTCTAGATGTTATGGTGAAACAGCAGATTGCACTCTCTGTTGCGAGAGGAGGCAAGCCGAAATTTGCTTCCCTTGGTGAAAAAAAATGGAGGGATTGACCAATCAGATGAGGCTCACGTCATGCCCCTGCCAACCTGTGATTGGTCAGGGCCATGCCAAGGGAAGCCAGAGGCGGCTGGCTTCCCTTGCCTCACAATCCAATCAAATCGCATCAACTTTGTGGTGCAGTGACGCGTCCCAAAAAGCGGAAGTAAGCTGCGCTCGGTTTCCCTCGACAAAATAGCAACGGGATTTCTCCATAGGATTTTGGAAAATAGCTCGAAAAAAGGTCAGTGGAAAACGAACCTGTTAGGTAAATGCATGTTTTGTTCAGTCAGATAATATCCACATGTCTACCCTACTTTTATAATTTTCGAATCATAAATCTAATCGATAGAAGATAGATAGCGTCACTGCACCACTCTCACCGCCGTTAGAAAGTAGCAAGCAACTGAAGGTGCAATTATGGAGGGTGGAGATTTGGAGTATTTAATCAAAAATAATTGTACTAAACTTCCGCTGCAGCAGCAACAACAAATACAATCTGATGACAGGCCAATGCCCAAACTGGAGCTGTGTACAGCGAGGAACAAAGGAGCGAACCAGACGTAAAACGTTAAAGGTCTCCTGATTTAGTTTGTGAATGAATGCTTATTAGAGTTTCGGCTGGAGAGTGCGTGTGGACCTGTCGGTCAGATAACAGGCGTGTGTAAGTCCTAGATCTGTATGATACAAATGTGTGTAAAATGATAACGGGCGATGTAATCACTCATCTGGTTACGTTATTACATTGACCACCACACCCCCCCCCCCCCCCCACCCCAAAAGAAAGGACGTATTATTGGCTTCCCCTAATTTTTTCCCCACGCCACGCTACTGGTGAGATCTCAAGTAGGTGTGATATCCCAAGTAGGGGTGAGATCCGTCGATAGGAAGGGGGTGATGTGTATTCACAGGTGTGAAAAGCCCCCACCGTTGCGCCTTATGGTGTATAATAAAAAATGTTTCAATCACATTAGTATGCATAAAAAGTGACAGGTGGGCCCGCCCCCAAGTCTAATAAAACAAAATGCCGCTTCCATCACATTAGTATGCATAAAAGTGACAGAAGGGTCCGCCCCAATGTGATGTCCGAATACCGAGGGGGTGGAGTGAGATAAAGAAAAAAGAACCCCGTGCAAATAAAAAGCCAGTCATTTCCACTCATCAAGTCATCTTTCCAAAAAGAAAAAATGGCCAAGAGACGCCTCGATATGGGTTTAATCAGCGAGACGCCTGTGACAACTTACCGCCATCCGTCCGGAGCGCCAATCAAGAAACGGATGCCGTATCTGTCCCGGGTTCAAACACCTCCGGTCGAAGATCTTGAAGAGAAATGGCTTCTGGAAAATGAACATGTTTGGGGATACGTATTCAACTATATGGCGAATGAACTGCATTTCTACAATCTGAAGAATGGAGAAACGTATGGACCCCACAGTGTTAAAGCGACGTTGACCTCAACAGATTGGGCTGTGTTAACTCTGGCGTCTTCCAGAGATCTAGGAACAATACTTGTCTCCCCCCTTCCTGCCATCTCTCTCTGTTTCTGATGATGTGTAAAATATACAAAATAACGTTTTATATACTTACTCTCTTGTTAAAAGGCGATGAAGTTTGCAGCGTAAGCCAGCCATCAGTGTTCTAGTTTTTAAGGCTTTGCATACCTCAAAGTGTGTCTAAAAGTATCTTGGCAAGAGAAAAAAAAGCCAAAATTCGCCTAGGCCATTAAAAAGAAACCGAATTGCTGCTAAGAAATAAGTTCAGAAAGCTATGACTCCAGTGGAACACTGTTAGAGTCAAAAGTAACTCTCAATGTATTCAGACAGAGTATGCAGATTGGGGCTTATCAGAACAAAGAAAGCACCTTCCTAGTCAAAAGTTAGTCTGCACACACTCCCTTACTGTCACCCTTACCTCTTCCTATGGCTGTCAGGCCTTTGTGTGTGTGTGTGTGTGTGTGTGTGTGTGTGTGTGTGTGTGTGTGTGTGTGTGTGTGTGTGTGTGTGTGTGTGTGTGTGTGTGTGTGTGTGTGTGTGTGTGTGTGAGCCTGGCCCTGCCCCCTCCTCCCCCCTTCCTGCCATCTTATCACTAGACAGAGGGGGGGGGGGGGGTTCTCTCTAAAACACAGTGTCTGTAAAGGTGGGGGAGACTGTCTCTAAAAGTATCTTGACAAGAGAAAAAAGCCAAAATGCGCCGAGGCCATTAAAAAGAAACCGAATTCCACGTTTTACAAATGAGACACAAATGCAGACTTGACTACTTGGCAGTTGATTAAAGCAGATTTGTCCTTTTTCATCTCTTAAAGGTTTGGGTCCTGTTCAACACTGGGTACAGAAATATATTCAATATACAGTCATCATACGTACTGTATGTACAGATAAGTGAGACGACGCTGGCGTTGCTTGTTCGCCGCTTCTCCGTCTGCGTTTTAACTTTTCTTGCCCTGTAAAAAGTGTTCGTTTTGACTGCTGGATTATATATAGCCTACTGTTCTGTCACAACTGTGATGATCGCATTGTTCAGTTTTTTCATTTGGCTACTCACCATTTCTGTAGATCAGCTGTCTGGGGCTAGCTACCTTTCAGCTGTTAGCATCGACAGCCGCCGCATCCCATTTTTCCCCTGGGTTTTTGGCTCGGACTTCCACCTCTCTCGCCACCTGGATTATCCCTAAACCGGATTGACTGTTGCCTTGAGGGCCGAACTGTCCGTGAGTTAGCTCCGATCATTGCACCGCGGAGTGCTGTTGCTCGAGGCTCGGTCGCTAGCCGGTTAGCTGCTGTGGATATGGTGCTTCAATACTCTGCTCTCCAACTTCGGAGTTTTTTCAGCTCTACTGCACCAGTCTGCCTGGATGCCATCAGATCATCAGGACTCTTGCAGCGCCCCCGCTACATACACAGATCATCCCGCTACAAATTTATTCACACAAATTCTAGTATTCCTGTGGTACAATCGGCTCTGCATTTCCGTGTTGCTTGTCAACGTCATCTAAACACACGTCACGTGCGCACCAGCTGTTTGAAGCCCCTGGCCTGCTCTGACAGTAGCACTCCTCCTGTCTCCTCTGCAGCCACCTTCATGCTGCTCAATACCCGCTCCCTCAACAATAAAGCACTACTCATCCATGACATCATCATTGATAGGAAACTTGATTTCTTATGTTTAACGGAGACATGGCAGAACCAGCAGGATTTCTTCGCTCTCAACCAAGCTACTCCCCCAGGCTACGTTTACCTCCATAAACCTCGCTCCACGGGCCGCGGCGGCGGCCTGGCTGTCATCCACCGAGCAGGCATCCGGGTCAGGGAGATTCCCTCTCCACATATCACATCATTTGAGTGTATTACATTCTCGCTCTCCGGATCAACTCTACTCCAGGTTGCCCTGATTTACCGCCCCCCCAAAGCTTCCACCACCTTCATGTCCGAGCTGAGTGAGCTTCTGTCCTCTCTCTGCTCTAAATCACCTTCCACCTATCTGCTGGGAGATTTTAACATCCACGTCAACTCCACCAGCTGTAGCTTTGCCGCAGAATTTCTGTCACTTCTGGACTGCCTCAACATAACACAGCATGTCCAGGGCCCCACCCACTCCAAAAGTCACACGCTGGATCTAGTCTGCTCCACTGGTGCCCCCCCCTCTCACCTGCAGCGCCTAGACCTGGCAGTATCAGACCACCATGCCATCATCTTCACCATCCCCATCCCCCTGCCTAGGCAGCGCCCCAGGCGCACAATCACCTTTAGAGACACCAAATTTGTGAGTGCATCAGCCCTATCAGACCTCCTCATAACCCACATGGCCCCGGCTCTCTCCGACACTTCGCCGGACGTGTTGGTGGCCCGCTACAACACTGCCCTCTCTCTCAGCCTGGACTCTCTGGCTCCCCTCAGAAGCCGGACGGTGTCTTTTCTCCGCCCGGCACCATGGTTCACCTCTGATCTTCGCACAATGAAGCAAACTGGTCGTCGGCTGGAGCGGCTTTCCAGACGAACTGGCCTCACCGTCCATCGTATGGCCTTGGTGGACCATGTGAGGTCCTACAAGGAGGCTCTCTCCAAGACCAAGACCGCCTACTACTCCTCCCTCATCACCTCACAACAAAATCACCCCAGATCCTTGTTCTCCACCATCAACCGACTGCTCCGCCCCCTCCCTGCCACGTACACTGCTGAAGCTCCTGACCTCTGCTCCAAATTCCTCAACTTTTTTCAGGCTAAGGTGATCTCCATTCATCAACAACTCCTGGTGCCTGCCCCCTCCCCCTCTCTGCACTGGCCCCTGACACAGAAATGCACACTCCCAGCTCAACCCCTCAATCCCCAATGCTCTCTCTCCTCCTTCTCCCCAGTGGATGTTCCACTGGTCTCGAAGCTGGTGACCAATGCTAAGGCCTCCACCTGCTCCCTTGACCCCATGCCCACGGTGCTGGTCAAGGCCTGCCTTCCCAGCCTCTGACCCATCATAACAGACATCATCAACTCCTCTCTGTCATCTGGAATAGTTCCCTCCTGCTTCAAAACCGCCTCCATCACTCCCATCCTCAAGAAGCCTGGTCTTGACCCTGAGGAGCTGAACAACTACCGACCGATCTCCAACCTTCCTTTCCTTAGTAAAACCTTGGAAAGAGCAGTCGCCGCCCAGCTTCATCAACATCTGTCCAACCATGAGCTCTACGAATCCCTACAGTCAGCCTACAGAGCACATCACAGCACAGAGACCGCCCTCCTCAAGATCACTAATGACCTCCTTCTCGCTGCTGACTCCGGACAAATCAGTATTCTCATCCTCCTCGACCTCTCTGCGGCCTTTGACACCGTTTCTCATACAGTCCTCCTGAAATGCCTCTCCGACAACCTTGGCATCACTGGCACAGCTCTGTCATGGTTTCAGTCCTATCTCTCAACCAGGTCTCAGTTTGTCAGCATCAGCGGCTCATCCTCCCCCCCGGCCCCAGTCAACCATGGTGTCCCCCAAGGCTCCGTGCTTGGTCCCCTACTTTTCACCATTTACATGCTCTCCCTTGGCCAGATCATACGTCACTTCGGTCTCAATTTCCACTGCTACGCTGATGACACTCAGCTCTATCTCAGCACCTCACCATCTGCCCAGCTCCCTCCACAGTCTCTGGTCAATTGTCTCCATGCCATAAAAACCTGGATGACAGCAAATCTACTCAAACTCAACAGTAAGAAGACTGAGCTCATGGTTGTGGCCCCCAAGGCACTGCTCCGGAAGGTTGGGGATCTCCTCCTCCACATTGACGGCTGTTCCATCTCCTCGTCTCCTGAAGTCCGTAACCTGGGTGTCATCCTTGACTCAACTCTCTCATTTCAGTCACATATCAAATCCGTCACCAAGTCTGCCTTCTATCACCTCAGGAACATCTCCCATCTACGACCATCACTCTCCGATTCCGTGGCCGAGACCCTCATCCATGCATTCGTCTCCTCCCGGTTGGACTACTGCAACGGAGTCCTGTTCGGGGTTCCCAGTAAAGCCCTGGACAGGCTCCAGTATGTGCAGAACTCGGCTGCCAGGGTGCTCACTCACACCAAGCCCTGGCAGCACATCACCCCCACCCTCATCCACCTCCACTGGCTCCCAGTCAAGCACCGTATCACATATAAACTCCTTCTTCTGACCTAAAAAATCCCTCCATGCCCTCGCCCCCCAATACCTGTCTGACCTTCTCCGCCACCACACTCCATCCCGGAAGCTCCGATCGTCTGGACAGGATCTCCTCTCTACCCCCCGCACCAGGTTGCGGACTTTCGGTGACAGAGCTTTCAGTGTAGCATCCCCCACCCTCTGGAACTCTCTCCCCCCCGAAATCCGCAGCGCCCCAACCTTGGACACTTTCAAAAAATCCCTCAAAACGCACCTTTTCACCAAGGCTTTCCCCACTATATAGTTAGTTTGATAGGTTTATTTTTATTTTTCCGCTACTTGCTTGCCCCCCCCTCCCTGACCTGTCTGCCTCTTTTCCCCTACTCCCCCCCCCTGCCCGACTTGTGAAGCGACCTTGGGTTTCGTGAAAGGCGCTATATAAATATTATGTATTATTATTATAATATTATTATTATTATTTGTACGTAAAGATTTTTTAAGTTGTAAGCACTTAGAAATATACATTTGATTGCATTTAAAGTGGCTGTAGACAACTTATCATAACGAAGTAGTTGAATGCACAAATTTGTAATGGATGTAAAATAAAGACGACATTAGCATTTAAATTGGCTCCCTATAAGACTTGCTTTCTCTATGAAATTATGTCTGGCTCTGAGTAGTGTTCTCCCTTTCACAATAAAAAGCCCAAACACGAGCTTTCTGAATCACTGCAGGAAGTAATGTGCTAAAATGCAAATACAAATAGCTTACAGTAGCTCCCAATTAGTTGAACAATTGGAAAACCACAAGGACCATGGAAACACCTACTGGCAAAGGATTGTGGATGCAAATTATGCAAAGAGGAAGAAAAAACATTCTATCTAAAGCTATATAACATAATCTGTATATTGACAGTATGAGTACAACAAAAACAGTATGCATGTTGATGCAAACGACGATGTTCAGTAAACGATCAATCAAAATCGAAGGATCCAATGTATTTTTAAATGGAGCAGAAATAGAACTATTCTTCCAGTTCAAGTATCTTGAACAGGGAGTGTCATATTGGACTCGCACTTGACTTTTTAAGAAACATATCCAGAAAGTATCCAATACCATTAAATTCAACTTGCAACATTTTAAACAAATTAGACCTTTTTCTTAACTGTCAATGCTGCAAAGTCATACCTCCACTGTATGATTCTATCCCACATTGAATACTGTTTTACAAACTGGTCGTTTGCTTGTGCCACACACCTGAAACCCATAGAACAGCTGTTCAAGAGAGCTATCCAGGTGTTTGACAGAAAGCCACAGTCATACCACCACTGTACCATTGAAAATCACAATTTCTTGAGTTTTTGAAAATGTTATGTCTTTTAAAAGTATGTGTTTTTTAAATAATATTTACATGGGCTGGCCCCCCTCCCCTTGGGGGAATTCATCCACAGAAAACACACTGGACGCAGCACTAGGTCAGAAACCAGAGGAGACTGTGAAGTCCACCACAGACGGACCACCTTTGGACAAAATGTCCTCTCCATTAAAGGCAGCTCATTGAGGAATAGTCCCCCAACTGAGATACGGGATTGTCCTACTCTCAATAGTTTTAAAAGGTCAACTTAAAGAATGGTTGAGCAACAAACAGACGTGTAATCACCGCTAAATAAATGCACTTTAACACAGGGGTATCTCCTCTTGCACTTTATGTAGCACTTTTATCTTATCTTGCACTTTATATATCATAGCTGCTACATTGTTCTGCCATGTGGTAAATGCTTGTATGCTGCTCATGCTCTGTCTGAATACATTGAGAGTTACTTTTGACTCTAACAGTGTTCCACTGGAGTCATAGCTTTCTGAACTTATTTCTTAGCAGCAATTCGGTTTCTTTTTAATGGCCTAGGCGAATTTTGGCTTTTTTTTCTCTTGCCAAGATACTTTTAGACACACTTTGAGGTATGCAAAGCCTTAAAAACTAGAACACTGATGGCTGGCTTACGCTGCAAACTTCATCGCCTTTTAACAAGAGAGTAAGTATATAAAACGTTATTTTGTATATTTTACACATCATCAGAAACAGAGAGAGATGGCAGGAAGGGGGGAGACAAGTATTGTTCCTAGATCTCTGGAAGACGCCAGAGTTAACACAGCCCAATCTGTTGAGGTCAACGTCGCTTTAACACTGTGGGGTCCATACGTTTCTCCATTCTTCAGATTGTAGAAATGCAGTTCATTCGCCATATAGTTGAATAGGTATCCCCAAACATGTTCATTTTCCAGAAGCCATTTCTCTTCAAGATCTTCGACCGGAGGTGTTTGAACCCGGCACAGATACGGCATCCGTTTCTTGATTGGCACTCCGGACGGATGGCGGTAAGTTGTCACAGGCGTCTCGCTGATTAAACCCATATCGAGGCGTCTCTTGGCCATTTTTTCTTTTTGGAAAGATGACTTGATGAGTGGAAATGACTGGCTTTTTATCTGCACGGGGTTCTTTTTTTTTTTATCTCACTCCACCCCCTCGGTCTTCGGACATCACATAATTGGGGCGGACCCTTCTGTCACTTTTATGCATACTAATGTGATGGAAGCGGCATTTTGTTTTATTAGACTTGGGGGCGGGCCCACCTGTCACTTTTTATGTATACTAATGTGATTGAATTTTTTTTTATTATACACCATAAGGCGCAACACTGGGGGCTTTTCACACCTGTGAATACACATCACCCCCCTCCTATCGACGGATCTCACACCTACTTGGGATATCACACCTACTTGAGATCTCACACCTTGATCAAAGGGAAGGCGGGACTTAGCTCATTAGCATAAGTAGGGAGAGGTGTGACCTGTCACAGCACCTGTCACTTTTTATGCATACTAATGAGATGAAAGCGGGATGAATATTACTACTTGCGACACTTGTGCCTGCTTTTGTGAGCAGAGTCTCTTGATGCGTGGGGGGATAGTGGACAGCGCAACGCAGAGGTCCTGCTCCACTGACAGCCGGGTGCGGGTCTTGTTTTTGACATATGCGAGTGAGGAAAACGCCAGCTCGTACAAGTAGGAGGTTGGAAACTGTAAAAGCACCTTGATGGCACTCTCTGAGAGGGATGGATACTCGTGTCCCACAAGCAGCCAAAATATATCCAGACGTAGTTCCCCGTGCTTCAGTTTCAGGGAGCGGTCCATAGATAGCTCTGCGAGTTCATCCTGAGCTCTGCTGTTTAAACTTGTGGCTGATATTAATGACAGAGGATTAAACGGATCCCGGAGCCAATCAAAGTCTTCATTCATAGGAGGGAAATATGATTCAGACCTCTCCTCCAGCACTCTCAGGTGAGCAGCTACAACTTGTAGAAAAAATGCTGTCTTGTGCGCTGGGTCACTGGATGTCAGCGGAAACATTTCAATGTTTTTCTTGGCGACTTTATTTTGCCACAGTCTTAACTTGGATCGGAAACCATTGAGTTTGTCTGTGGCTGTCAGGATATTCTCATTCTTCCCTTGCATTCTGATGTTGAGGTCATTGCAACAAGTCCTCCAACTAATACGACCAAATAGGTCGATTGTTTTCCTCGTTTTCCGACCCATTAATACGACCCAGAGCAGCGTTTTCAATCAACGGGTGCGTCAGCCTGTATACCTTTACGACCCACGGGCGCGTTTTAAATCAACGGGAGGCGGCGTAATGACGTACAACGTCCTCGACAACTTCTGTTAACAACCATCGTTTTTCAGACACGTACACTCTTCAAAAATCACGGCTTTCTGTCGTAGAACAAAACGTGATCCGCCTCTTAAATTTGTGTCGACCACAGACCTTATTTCGAGCTATTTTCCCAAATCCTATGGAGAAATCTCATTGGTTCTGACGCGAGGGAACCGGAAGTGGTCAAATGCTAACTCACCGGGGTTTTGGACTCGTCACTGCATCAGACAACATCCATTTATTTCCCAGACAAGCTAATAAACGTGAGTAGTCAGATATCAAAAGTATATTCATTTTGGGATATGTATTATGTTGTTTTATTTTGTCGTCTAGTACAGTGACTAAGATTACTATGTTTACCTAGGAATAATGATAGCAAAGCTAAATTAGCCAAAAATAGAATCAGCTAACGTTAACGTGAGCATGGAAGTTATGTGATCCATCGGTTCATGCGGTTGATCCAAATGTTATCAAACGTCACATTCTTTATAACTATATTAAATACTATTTATCTATTAAGTGAAGAGTGACCAGGGGTGTAATACTGCCGGAACACCGCTCCGGCACCTAAAACGGGGATGGTTGTTAGCATCTGGTGCTAGCTAGCTATGATAACGGATAGGCTAAGAGGCTAATGTACCTAATGTAATGTTTACACAGTTAACTTTAGTCTAAGTTATCTCAGTGGGTCTGAAACAGTTTGGTCACCATATATGGAAATACATATTTCCAAGGCACACTTTTATATTATTGTAATGTTCCACAATAGGAGTCGGAAATTCAAGTTCTTAGGTTCAATAGCTCCTTTGGTAGTATACAAATACAGGTTCATAGGTCACAGGTTGCAGGTCGCAGGTTCAACGTCACACAGCACCCTAAAAAAAAATCGAATGAATCTAAAACATCGATGAAATCATTACAATTCATACTATTGGACATACAACAAATGCATAAAAAAACAAAACAGTAAATAGTTAAATATGCACAAAGATACATTTAAAAAAAGTATTATTCTTATCATTTTTTTTATTATTGAAATGTATACAGTTAAGTTTCATATGGGTGTTGACAGATGTATCCATAGATTTAGTTAATTTTGCCCTCAAGTGCACAAGATTGATGCATTTAACTTCACGGGGGCCTCCGGACCCCCCTAGAGGACATGAGGTCCACCCCCACTTAAAACATATTCACATGGATAGGATACTAAATACATGTGCACACTTTTTATATAGTAACCTTTGTACCTCAGCAGGAGGGAGTTAGTTTATAAAGGTCCTTCACTGATCACTTAACTATCACGCAGCTGTGTGCAGCATTTACTGTAAGAATCACACATTTATTCAATAATGCAGACTTAATAAATGACCATTCTTTGTTGATTCTGGCTGGAGTGTTAATTGACAGTAGTTACATA
>NC_136903.1:60380372-60538102 GCF_949606895.1 Notothenia rossii | reverse complement strand
TTCAAGGCAGGGGCGGTTCTAGGGGGGCCCAGTGCCCCCCCTAACACTGACCTCTGACCCCCTGTGGCCCCCCCTAAAAATGAAAAGTGAAAAAAGTGAAAAAAAAGAAAAATGTATGATTTATTACACGATTTATTGAATGACGGAATAGGCGGAACTAACGTTATTCGTCATTCTAGTCGGACCCATTAGAGCGGTGCACTAAGGACCCATTAGAGCGGTGCACTCACTTTCACTGTCCGGCTGAAGCACGCGAAGAAAAAAAAACACTTTTCATCTCGGATCATCAGAGGCTGTTGACCAGCCAAAATAAACGTAACAATTTCAAAATAAAAATAAAAAAGATTAAGAAGGTCCACAGCAACGACAACATGAAACACCCTTTAATTTACTGCAACGACATGTTGGGAAACCCCCTCAAGGGGACCCCATGCGAGCCGAAACTTTGTTGCTCCGCTCCGGGGGGGGGGAACTTTACTGGCATTGATCCGGACCATTGACCTTGTGTAAAATTCACAAGTGGACCTTTAACAAAAAACTTTGAGTACCCCTAACGTAAACAATGACGGCTGACGTAAATCATGAGAATTTAAGCAGTTTAATATTTCTAAATCTGAGCAATATATGTTTTATTAGCTTATGAACTCCATTGCACATGTAATAAAATAAAGTGTATATGAAGTGAAGTTTTTTAATTGAGAAAAAAAATTGGAACATAAAAATACGTTTTTTGCGGCACACTTGGACAGTGCTCGCGGCACACGGTTGGAACCACTGCTCTAAGCAAGGAGAAATGACACATAGTAAAAATGAAAACACACACCAATAATTCAGCTTCATAAAGGGACGCAAATAGCTTTCAACTGATTGCAATGTATTCCCATCTGCAGCGGGATTTGACGCTCATGGAAGCACGGCATTCGTTTGTGTCGGCTGCCCTTAAAGGCAATTTGAGCGTCCATTCCCATTGGATAACGGAGAATTGTACACCCGGAAGTAAGTATTCCCCTTACTGTCGATTGATTTTACAATGATATCTGCACTACTCATCGAATAAACAACACCAGATTATCCTTGTTAATTACACAACATTGATTGGTTTAAATTGTGTGCAATGCTTTTGTATTTTTCCCCTTCGATTCGGAGAAACAAATATTTTTTCGGAGTAAAGGATGGCAGAAGACACTACACTACCCAGAATCCCCAGCTATCGTTTAGGACTACACCATGTGCTCTGTTTGACAAACCCGTGATTAGTTCTCAAGCTCTTTGATTGGTTGACCTCCAACTGCATTCCATATGACAAAAAAACGTTTCGTAAAAGATAAAATCATACTTTATTCAGCAGTGCTTGCTTTACTCTTTGAAAGTCATCACATGAATACATTGTAATAAATGGTTTGGCTGCATTAAATATATCACACATCTGTCGTAGTTCTTTATTTTTATTTATCTACAGAGATCGGGCTCAGAATAGATCGGAAACTATTCTTTTACCGTTCAGTTTGAATTTCCCAATGAAGTTAGTAGTAATATTTTTGTTTTGATATTATTGTTTTTTATTAACTACTAGACCGCTGGGTCATGTTAGACCATATTTTCTGTTTTGCTGTGGGTTTTTTCCATCGCTTTTGTGTTACAAATATCAAAACAATAACTAAATATATCCGTCGTAAACTAAACCAGAAACAGCAGTATATTTTATTTAGTTAACACTGTAAACTTGACAGCTTTTTAACCCAAACCACCACGCCGTTATCTTGATTCTGATTGGCCAGAAGACATTATCAAATATGTTCTATTGAGAAGACGATCACTACGTGACAAAAGTTTTCAAAACCGTTTCGTATTTCCAGACAAGTGGCTACTGAAATCAATCTTACTAACTGCTGTCTGTGTCATTTACTCCACGCGAGTTGGCGGACTTTATTTTGCTTACTTTAACATCATTTTTCATGGTGGGGCTAAGCCATTTATTGTATGGCTGTGTAGCCTACCTCAGGATTTAGAGTGCATATTTGAGACTTCCAAACAGTAAACAAAAACGTAACTTATTGGTGAGTGTTTTTAGCAGAGCCATATATAGTCCAGCAGCAAGTCCTCAAAAAAGGCTTTAGTTTTGAGATACCCCTACCCGAGGTAGAACAAATGACAACAATGATTTTTCTTATCTTTAGGGTCTCCCATTAATGAAATTGATTGTTGTCAAATTTTATTTTGGGGAAAAAAAGTTTTTTGGGTTGTTCTTTAAAACTACCCCAATCCCTGAAAAAGAGCCAAATTAGACCAGGCCGAATGTGGGAAAGGTGACAAAAAAGCCCATAACTTGAGAATGATCACTATTTTCCTCTTCAGATTTGCTGAGGTATGAACCAGGTGGCTGTCCTACATCACTAAATAGTCAGACAATTATTTAACTAAAAGAATACTGAATTATAGTCCTGTCAATTTAGCTTTAGTTTAGACGGAAATTGTACTTTTTGGTGATAGGAACATAGGACTTTTCTCTCATTTATCAGAAAAACTGAAATCCCCCAAAAATATACCATTACTGAATTGTCTAGGGTGCTATTGAACACTAACCAGTAGTCGTATGGAAATATCTGGTACAGTTCTATTTCAAATGAGATTTCTTTAGACATAGGCCTACCTCTTCTCTGATACAGTCGAATTCCGAATGGGGGATAAGTGGCACAATAGCCTATAAGTTAACAATGCTCACTCTGATGGTCATCATATTTGGTGGCTGAACTACATCACCAAATAGTCAGAATAACAGTAACCCAATACAATAAAGTGTATTAGTTCTAAATTGCAAGCCTCTAAAACATAGGTGTAAATAGTACAGATGTTATTGAAACTGGAACCTTAATTCAAAGTACAATATACAATTCATCAAATAATTCGGTGAGAGGTCAAGTATATAGATACTAGAATATAATGTTAAATGTCAGGTTCCTCAGAAACATTAGGGGACACATTTTGACAATGTGCACAGCAGGTGCAGAACCCCGTACAGGGAAGGCCAACAGAGAGGCACTGGCACTTTCCACTCTCTCCACACTTTGCATCTTTGCAATACAAGTGAGTAATGTCTCTCACTTCTGTAGGTGCTGGGGGTTTTGTAAATAGCAGTGGTTGAATGGCCCCATCTCAGACAATCCACCCCTTGCCAATACAGTAGGACTCCATAACAAGGGTTTGGGTTCGGGCTGTGACACTATATCGCTGTCTGAAACATTTCTCTTTACATGTTGTTGAAATGCATTCTCTGTTGGCGGCAGATTTTCCGAGGCTGCATCTGTTGTTGATGCAGTGCACATAAGTCCAATTTCCTTTTTTCCATATAGCAGAAGCGCAAATTCTCTTGCGATTGGCAAGGACTCTTCCAAGCTGGCAGAGAGTCCAAAAGGCCAGATCTTTGAGCTCGCTGAGATGGGTCTTGAGTTTGGTGAATGCTGTTGTCTTTCCTATTCTGTACAAACTACTTGTTGTGCCACAGCCAGTGAGAGCATGACATGCTGGTAGACATCATTGTAGTTGCCGCCCAGCTTCAGGACCATCTCCAACTAAACGGCCTCTTTGAGAAATTCCAGTCCGGTTTCTGTTCTGCCCACAGCACTGAAACAGCTCTGGTCAGGGTCACAAGCGACCTGCTGATGCTGATTGTCTTTCCTATTCTGTACAAACTACTTGTTGTGGCCATTGGCGACTGGTCATTAGGGGCAGGTGGGGCACAGCCCCACCTAGTGTCAGCAAAAAGTATTACAAATAATGATTACAACAAAATGCAAAAAATATATAAAATATATTTTAAGATCATGTTTGATCATCTGATTCGTCTGTACATTGCTGTTTTAGTCTGTGTTCTTCTAATTAGTATCTACAGTGTGTGCCTATTGAGCTGTTGAGAGCCATGTGGGACAAAACCCGATCATGCCCCTCCGTCTCACTGTCTAAGTGAACGGTGACTGTAAAAACTACACTGCGCATGCTCAGAGTATTGTCCTATTTAATGTGTATGGCAACAAATAATGACCATAGGGGCAGTGAGCTGCCATCCCCACCATACGTCATCTCACATAATTCAGAGCTGATTGGCTGTAAGTACGTGTGCCGCAAAAAAGTGTGTTGTGTGAAGTGTGTGAAGAGAAGGAGAGAGACGCGTCCCAAAACCAGGAAGTAAGCTGCGCATGGGTTCACTCCACAAAAAAGCGATGAGATTTCTCCATAGGATTTTAGAAAATAGCTCAAAATAAGATCTGTGGGAAACGTACCTGTTAGATAAATGCACGTTTTGTTCAGTCGGATAATATCCAAATGTCTACCCTACTTTTATAATTTTCGAATCATAAATCTATCGGTTAGATGTATGATAGACTTTTGAAACTACAAGCAGATAAGGAGGACTTTTACAAAAAAGTAATAGAGATTTTTGTCCAGAAGGATAGGCAAATGGACTTCATCTTCAAGCCAAGGTAAGACCACCATTTTATTGAAAATGGGATCTTACTAAGAGAGAACAATCCAATATTGAAATGATACAATTAAATTATTTGGGTATCCTTCTGTTGAACTGTCTGTTTAAAATGAATCGAAGCATCAGACAAAAAAAGCTTTTGAAAATAATATTATATTTTGATTTAGGTCAAAATATAATATTTGTAAACCTGAAGAGTCAGTGCCAGTGCCTCACCAGCCATGAACCTCACTGCACGTCACTGCAGAAGCTTATATACAGTAAAGACATCTAAGTTTTTTGTGCCCCACCACTTTTGTACATATAGAAACGCCACTGGTTGTGCCACAGCCAGTGAGTGCACGACATGCTGGTAGACAGTTAGATATGTCTTATCCAATTTTCTCACATATGGTGTTGATGGGGACATATCTCTCTCTCATTCCATGGCCTGCATCCATGTACACTAGAGATGAACCAAACATGTATTTGCTTGCATAATATATGAGCAGTACTTCCACACTTGTGTCATCAGACCTCACAAAGATGCGGGAATATGACTCTGCAAGATGTATGGCATGGAGCACCCTCCTTGTGACTGCCTCCTCCTGATCACTGAGTGATGTCAAACTGCTGACTCCTGCTGTGCAGATGCTCTTCACCTCCTCCCCTTCGTCAAATCCTGAGTGTAGTCTCTGTGGGGCAGCAGTGACAATGTAGTCGCTCACAAACACGCACAGTGCAGTCTTGTTTCCACTACTCCTCAAGTTCTTCCTGTAGTTTGGGACATTTGTTTTGCTTTAGGTTATAACACCTCTGTTATTCTTCAGAGATGGGTCCTCATTACAGATCTGCACTTTTGCCTAAACATTTGTTTTTAGGCCTTTCTTAAAGGCTTCAGTGGTCTGTGGAGTCCTCAGGAGGTCTGGGAGGGAATTCCACAGGTGAGGAGCAGTTGCACAGAAAGCCCGATCCACCATTGTGCAGAGTTTGGTCCTGGGGGGCGAAGCAGATGGTTTGTTGTGGAACGGAGGTTGCGTGTGGAGGTTTGTGATGTGAGTAGTTATTTTAGGTATGAAGGAGCATTCCCGTGGATGCACTGATGGGCGAGTAGTGAGATCTTGTATTCAATCCTGAATGAGACAGGAAGCCAGTGGAGGGAATGAAGGACGGGTGTGATGTGGTTGTACTTTCTCACCCTCATCAGGATCCTAGCGGCACTGTTCTGTACGTATTGGAGCTTCTGAAGGCTCCCGCTAGGAGTCCCGATGAGGAGAGCGTTACAATAGTCAAGCCTTGAGGAAACGAAGGCATGGACCAGTTGTTCTGCATCTGACAGGAGTTTTCAATGTTCCTGAGGTGGTAGTAGGAGGTTTTGCACAGGTGTTTGGTGGGGGTGTCATAGGTCAGATGTCGGTCAAATCTTACACCCAGGTTGGTAACTGCTGTGGAGAGGGGCATGTTTTGGCCAGAAAAGGTGATGTGGGTTATGGGGATGACTGGACCTGGTTTGGTGTGCCAACTAAAATAGCTTCTGTTTTGGAGCTATTTAGCTGCAGGAAGTTTTGTTGCATCCAAGCCTTTATCTCCTCAATGCAGGTGTTAAGGGATGTTGATGGGAACGGTGATGATGATGGTGACAGTGAGGATGCATGTGGGATAGGGTATGTCTTTATATATAGTTGCGTGTCATCATCGTAGCAATGGAATGATATTCAATGCTGGCTGATGACACGGCCAAGGGGCAGAGTGTACAGGGTGAACAGAGTGGGCCCGAGGACCGACCCTTGAAGGACACCACAGGTGACAGGGTGTGTCTGGGACCTCGCACCTCCCAAGGAGACGTACTCTGTTCTTCCAGACAGGTAGGACTGGAACCAGCTCAGGGCGGAGTCAGAGAGTCCGATGGTGTATTGGAGGTGCTGAAAGAGGATGTTATGGCCGACAGTGTTGAATGCTGCAGTCAGATCCAGGAAGATGAGGAGAGATGGGAAACCAGTGTCAGCCGCCATCAGCAGGTCGTTTGTGGCCCTGACCAGAGCTGTTTCAGTGCTGTGGGTGGAACAGAAACCGGACTGGAATTTCTCAAAGAGGCCGTTTAGTTGGAGATGGTCCTGAAGCTGGGCGGCAACAACAATGATGTCTACTAGCATGTCACGCACTCACTGGCTCTGGCACAACAAGTAGTTTGTACAGAATAGGAAAGACAACAGCATTCACCAAACTCAAGACCCATCTCAGCGAGCTCAAAGATATGGCCCATTTTGGACTCTGTGGAATTTTCATTTTTCATTAAGGGACTGGAAGAAACCTTCCGCCCAAACTCGGATGTTCAATCTGACCATTGATTGACAGTTTTAGTATTAACCTGCTCCATATCTGGGGATAAGATACTGTTTGGTGAATGTTGACATGTTTCTAATATTGATTGAATTATAACAGGTAACACAAATGCAGAATCAGTGGTCAAGGGGCTACTGTGAGAGATGTAATTCCATAATAGAATACTGAAGAAGTTGACCTGTGATGATGAAAACATCTTGTAATATTTCAACAGATATTAGAGTACCTGAGGTTTGAAATGTAGAAAGAACATATTACAGTTAAGTTAAAACATAGTAATGTAATGAGATAGAATTTAATTTAGACACCATCTTGTAACTAGCCTGGTAAAGAAGGAGAAGCCATAGACTTTATTGTTTAGGTCATTATGGGGATATACATTTAATTTAAATTCATAATAGAAAGACATTTGATGACAGTATGTTGGATTTCTGTATACATTTTTCAGCTTGATAATAGACAGGTAGAAGCAGTATCACCAGGAAATCATTCACTTTGTCAGTATCATGATTTTAGTTGGTTTTGAATCCATAACATTAGTGTGTTTCTTTACCAGAAACATTAGCAGTTCATATTATATTTATATTTTAAATAGGATCTCAAGGATTTCATTTAAGAATAACACAGATGCTTGTCAGAAATTCAGAGCTATTGAAATATGTTATTTAGTTCGCCTAAAGATGCTGGGGTTTTATTTTGTTGGCACAGGCCAAGTATTAAGATTCTGAAGCTGCACTGGCAGATAGGAGGTAGGCATGGGCGGTATCATTTTTTTCATACCGTCATACCTTGCTGACATCATACCGTGGTATACGGTATATGACGGTATCAGTCCCAATTTAAGGGGTAATTTCTCCCCCCAAAAATTATTTTACTCACTATATCAACAGCCAGCCCCACCAAAAATATTTTCCACCAGCCGCCACTGACGGTATGACTTGGGTCGACTTGAGTGAGGTGGCGTTCGGCGGCAAATAGATGTTTCGAACGGTATATTATATGTTCGGTGTAAAATGCATCCCGAGCCGGTAGACGCTCGCAAAGTGCCGCGACGTGCGCGCAAGTGCAAAACAAGGGCTGCATATATGACACATTGTGCAAATGGCACATTTTGAGATCGGATACAGGACGCGTTTGTAGATGTCCGACGTTGTTTCCATAGTGAGCTAAGTTAACAATATATCATCATACATAAACATTTTCCGGGAGTAAATACTTGACTTATGTAAACTGTGTTCGTTATTCTCCCGTCCAGGAGAGAAGCTTTAAAAGGAGACTAAATGGAGTCTCTGTGAAAGTTCAATTGGGTACTTTAATTAAAAAAGGCGCGGGTTGGTCACAAGCATGATATTGTTCAGTCAGACAAACAGCTGTGATCCGCTCCTCGTTAGGGAAGCCAAGAGTTGGATCTCTCCTCCGGTGCTGTTATATATCCTCTGCTTGCTCCTCCCCGCCTGCCGGCTCGCCTCGTCTCCAATGTCCGTTGTTGCATTTAAACAGAGGATTGGCTCCTTTCACATCCAATATAGGCTCAACACGCCTTTTTCTCCTCATATTCTCTTTCATCACTTTTCATTTAACACATTCTAAACGCTGTAATCTCTAAAAAATAGTTCTCGGCTCGTTTGGTTTCCGGTCATTCCGGATGTTGTCACATGCTACTCTCGTCTGTAAACAATAATGTATTCAAATAAACTGTACCTTCATTTAATATTCAGCATGGTAGTATCTCGACATCTATAGTTGTAGTGTTAAATCAGTAGGCTTCGGTTTGCACCACTCCATGTCATTTCGCTACTAAATTCACCTCTTTAGGAAATCGTATATTAGCCACATGCTACATGCGTAGATGAAGGATTTTCAGAATAAAAGCTTAACTGCTTGTGCACAAGAATTTCTGGTTTTTCAGTATAAAAGAGCATTAAAACTGACGGCATGTTTAAACTACATTTCCCCATTAAAACATTGATTTTAATTTCTAACACTTATTGAATAAAGTTTGCTGTATTCACTAACTAGTTTGGCAATATTATTCCGTGCATGTGTTAAAAACCTTATTTCCATTTGATTCATTCGATTACTCGCGTGAATGTTTAGCACGTAAATGCTTTCGTTTTTAAAACCGTCCGACCTCGACTACAAAACCATCAACCAGTTGCATAGGATTAAAAAATGTCAACATTCACTCACCCCGTCTTAAACATTCCCAAAGAAGTGCCTCCGTCTCTCGTTGTGCTGGATGAAGTCACTGGCGACAAGTAAACCCAAAATAGTCCCAAACAGGCGCAGACGCATTTTTCTTTTTTACTAGTTGTCCGAGTTCGGGGCCGGCAAATGCTGCCGCCATCTTGCTCAGCTCAGCTCTGTGCTGAGCTCTGAGAGCGGGAAAGACGGACTGCCCTCCCCTGCCCTCTGCTGGCGCGTGCTGTGCATTACAACCAATGTCGTCCCTGTCAAAACTCCGTGTCAGTGTAATAGAATGAAACGATTTGGCGCACAATCTGTGACGTCACAGTATTGAAAATCATACCGACGGTATTTCGAAATACCCTGGTATACCGTAATACCGTCATACCGCCCAAGCCTAATAGGAGGTCTACAATTAATCTAGAAAACCTGTTCACAGACGGCTGTTGTGTTAAGACACCCCACCAACAGGCTCCAAGCGGCCTACGCAGTGGTGGGTCAAACACCTGGGGGCCCAGGAGCCCTGAGCGTAGGCTTGAGGGGTGGGTATCAGATTTCTCCACACAGGTTGCTGACGCCAAAGGGCGACCCGAGGAGCACGAGGCCGACACAGCGGAGTTCGTCTGGCTGAAGGTCGTCAGGCCTAAGTGGCTCAACCCCAGGTTCTCCGGCCCCTACAGAGTGACCCAGCGGACCTCTCATGCCGTCCGCCTAGGAGGAAAGGAGGACAGCTGGTACCACCGGAGCCAGTGTGCGGCGGGGAATCCTCCGGCTAGGACCTTGGACGACATCAGGACGGACCTGGCTATCGTCAAGGAGGTCGACTCGGAAGCGGCCATCAGCGGACTGGAGGAGAAGGACCTCGAGGACATCCCTACAGCAGACGACTAGGAAGCTGCCATCAGTGGACCGGAGGAGCAGGATCCTGAGGACATCTCTCCAGCATTGACCCGGAAGCCGCCATCAGCGGGCCGGAGGAGGAGGATCCAGAAGACATCTCTCTAGCACGCAGCCCAGAAGCCGCCGTCAGCGGGCTGGGGGCACAAGGACACGGCAAGCCAAGACGGCACAGGGGACTCCACTTTCCGCTGAAAAAGGATGATATAGCCGGTGTGGAACTTTGTTTTAATAACCCATTTTTTGAAGGACTTTGTTTTAATAACCCATTTTTGGAGAGACTTTGTTTTAAAAATCCATTTTTTGAGAGACTTTGTTTTAATAACCCATTTTTTGAGGGAAAAGCTGCCCCTTTCCCTTCGTACCAAATGCCCTTGTTGGTTTACGCGTCGGAGGAGGACGAGCACGATGACTCAGCCGACAAGGACGACATTTTAACATATTTTGGTCTCCCTCCACTATCATAAGAAGTTGTTATGGTGGACTGTTCCTAAAGGTTTAAAGTGCTCTAAATCCCAGCTTCTGATGGATTTATATAAATGTTGGGGGACAGACACAGTAGAAAAGAATGACAGTGGTTATGTTTCAAATGCTGTGTATAAGTTGATCTCGTGAGGTGAGATCAAAAGAGGGATTAAAGATTAAAGTTAATTTGTTTGTTCTAAACTGTTTAAAGTAAACATGTATTGTTTTGAGCTGTTTAGGGTAAACATGTATTATTTTGAACTGTTTTGAAGTAAACATGTATTATTGGGGACTGTTTTCAAGTAATCCTATATATATATATATATATATATATATATAACCTTCTCACTCACACTCACTGAACTAGATACCAGCACACACTAGGGGTTTCACCAACTAATCGACTAGTCGACTACCTTTACCACTAGTCGGCGCTGTAGGCCCCTAGTCAACTAGTCGTGAAAAAAATGGAGGTAAACGAGGTGCTGCAAAATGCTCCAAAACACGTCCGACATTCTTATGTATGGCAGTACTCCACAGTGAAGTGTCAGTTGTGTACATCTGTACTGAAGTACAATACAAATGCATCTGCTATGCGCAACCATCTGAAGATGAAACACCGGTTGCCGACAGCTAGCACTAGCAGTAATGGTAGCACCAGTGAGCAACGGACCGGCGTCAGCACTGAACAGAGGCAAACGAACAGCAAGAAAACACGAGTCAACAGTGATGCGAATGATGAGCTACGGGATTACTGCCAGCGGACACCGCATATCCCCACAATGGATAATCCACTGGAGTGGTGGGCAGAAAACGTGCACCGCTTCCCCCGCTTTCCAGGAGCTACCTGGCTATTCCAGCCACAAGCACCCCAAGTGAGAGGGTTTTTTCCCTGGCAGCCAACACTGTCACCCGAAAGCGGTCAAGCCTCCTTCCCTCACATGTCGATGCGTTGGTGTTCAAACCAAACCAAAAATATGGAAAGGTGGACGTTATCATGGAGGACAGCGAATAAAGTGTTGCGCACTGGATTTACGTGGCATTTATGTAAACAAGAGTTTTTTGCTGTCGATTTTGGTGAGTCCAGTTACTGTTTGTTATTTACTCAGCCATGTAACACAAATTAAAGTACAGTGTTTAATGTTACTGTATGAGTTCCAATATAAAATACAGTTGTACACCTCTCTTTGTGTGTCTTTATTATGACGTTACGACTAGTCAACTGCTATTTTGAAAAACGTGTCGACTAGTAAATATTGTTAGTTGTGAAACCCCTAGCACACACACATATTCTTTTCAAGGTCCTTTCTGGGCACCAATATATCTGTGTACAATGTTTGATTGTCTGGGAAAGAATAGTTTATGTGAAATATTCCTTGGGAAAGTAAAGGAGTGAATTCAGGTGCAAGATAAAAGATTGACTCTGTCCTTGGGTAGTTCCGAAGCTCTCACGCTCTGTTCAGAAGTAAAATACTTTTTCCCAGAACTCTGATTCGCTTAGGAGTGAAGTCGACCAATTAGAGATTTGGGGGGGGGCGGAGCAGCCGACCCAACTCTGCCTCCACATCTGTCTATGTATACTGATGTTTATTCATGCACGATGCCCCCTGTTTCTGACTCGCTGGTCCCGATATCTGTATCGCACGGCAGTAGAGCGGGGAGCCCGGAGTGCTCTGTTAGAGGGGACTCTGTATCTTGCATTGTAGTATTTTACCATTAAAACAACATATTTGTTATAACTTTACCCTGGTTGCTTTGAATTCTTCCTCTGTTAATTTGACCCACTCACAAAAGGACGCGCTGGAGCAGAAGGGGGGCCTTCAGAGCCCCCGCCAGAGTGTGACTTCTGTTCCAACAAAATGGTGACCCAACGTTAGTGAGTGGTTTTTTTTAGAGGGAACACCAGCAGCCAGCGGACGGAGCACTCCGGGGGAGATGCCTGGAATAATCTCTGACAACTAAAACCAGGATCCTTCAACTGAAAGGTAAACGGACGCCTGTTTCTATCGAAGCTCTGTAATTGGCTAAGCTACATTTTAGAGTTGTCGGAGACATTTCCCAGTGTCATAGTTGTTACGGTGGAATATACAATACATAGTTTAGTTTGAGCGTCGAGTATCGATTCCCGACAGCTATTAGGAAAGTTATATAATATAAAAGTGAAGCAGTGTAGTGTTGGTTGCGGGTATCGAGTCTCTGCACGGCAGCTAGCTGAACAAGTCTGGTGTGAGTATTGAGTCTCCATCTAAGACTAAATTGAATAACAGATCCGACGCTCATGGGGCGGGAGGTGCGTTATAAGTAAAAAAATCCAAGAGGAGAAACGCAAACTTCAAAAAGTCATTTGAAACTAAACGGATTCTCGCTATCTCTTGTTCTGTCAGGGTTAACTCCCATTCTATTTAAAGAAATATCGCATCTTAAAAGCTGGACAGACAGTGAGGAGGATATATTTATGTGCTTGTGAATAAATAGAATATATTATTGAAAATAGAACAGCCTTAGTCAGATAAATAGTTACAAAGTCATAATGGAGGGAGAATTTGAACGAGAAAAGCGCGAGTTAAGAGCTTACGAGAACAGTGGGGTCATGCAGAAAAAATTGATTAGCAGTGGGATTAAAACGGCGGATCGTGTAAAAAGTCCTCCACAGATCTCCGTTTCCTACGCAATAAAATGATAGCAGAAGTGTTCATTGTTGAAAGAAGCCCCCCTTCTCTTGAAAAGGCTGAGAGCTCCAGGCGGGGGGGTCAGTATTTGTCTGTGAGAGTTAGACCCTCCAGAAAAACGCGGGCAAAAATCCTCAATTAAACACATTCAATGTTTATTTATTGTAAAAGCAATTGGGCTATTTTAATCACACCCCCCCCCCCACCCACACACACACACCCACACCCACACACACACACACACACACACACACACACCCCCACACACACACACACACACACACACACACACACTTCTCCGCCTCATTCTGTTTTAATTTACTCTTTCGTTATCTGACCAGCTTCAATCTTGTAGGCTACTCACTTCGTTTCTTGTAGCCCTCGAAAGGGTTTTGGAGGTTGATGCCCTTGGTGAACGTGAGTTATTTGGCTTTCTTGTCCGCAGCAGCAGAAAGCAGCGAATGTTTGAATGAATCAAAGTGGGTCGTCACCGTAGATGTTCTCTTATGCTCCAACACACAGTTGCACGGGGTGCAGAATAGTTTCCCCCCACTTTTTGCCCGGTCTTTAGTAGAAATGTTCGTCGGTAAATGAGATTTTTTCATCTTGATGTTTTCTCTATCGTGTGAGCTCCACACGTTCACTGTGTTGTTTACATTCTGTGATGCGCGAGCTGATGACGTCACGTCAAGACGAGTTAAAAAAAAAAATGCTCAACTTTGTGTGGAAAAATGCGGGGATTATGCAGCCTTTTGATAAATATGCGGCCTTTTAAAAATCTGCGCCATTTTGCTGATTATGCGGTAAATTCTGCGATCGCAGAATCGCGTTTTTCTGGAAGGTCTAGACTAGAGTGTTCCCCCCCCCCTTTTCTCTCGATGCTGCTCTAATTGTGAGAGCTGAGCAGCAGCCCGGAGTGTGTCTGCTTGCTCTCTTCTCTAATGCCTGAAGAAAAATGAGTGGGTGTAAGTAAGGAGTAGACGATAAATGAGTGATCTGAAGTTGAAATGAATACATTGAAAATTAATAGATCAATGTGTGATTTGATGTAGTAGATGTATTGAAATAAATAAGAAACTATAATTTGTTGTTTTTAGCATAGTTTTTGTGGGAGCCAGACGTCACATTGTGGTTTTGATGAGAGGTTTTGAGAACTGATTGCTACCGTTGCATTGCATTGTGAATTTCATGATATTTGTCATTTAACTAAGAATTGTGCTTAATTATATTTCAAGGAAAAAATTATATTACAGTAACGTTAAGGGAAAGTAAAAAGTGGTTCACTGAGTAGGCCTATATGACGTACCTATAGAAAGATTAATGTCAATACAAATTAAATATAATAGTGGATTCAACCTAGATTAGACATAGACAGAGGAGAATTTGTTAGACATGAAATAACAAACTCACTGTAAGAAATATATATAATATAAATGTTATTTGGGAGTAGTATTTATCATACAATAGTGACTCTCTTTTGATGGTTGTTTAATGTAGGAAAACGCAAGCTATTCACAATTGTATTTTTAGGTTATGAATAAAACAAAAAGTAGTAAGTGATAAGCAGAAGGGTTTTTGAACGCATGACAGTCAGAAGGAATCTATTAATGTGTATGTGTCCATTGTTTCTACACGGACCACTAATGCGGTAAGCATGTTGTAACTTCCGGTTGTTGTTATCATCTCCGGGTATCCCGTGTGCCTGTTCTGTTGCTGATAGCTTATTATCTTAACTTAATCGATCGTTTTAAAACTCTTGATCACGGCAACTGCCTGACGTTGTAATCACACGTTACTACAGCTTAAGCACTCTCAACTCTCCTTCTCTTAGCGACTGTAACTCCACAGTTGCCTACACTCTTTTCGGGTTTGCTAACGGTAGCTACTTTAGCTTGATAGCTAGCCATGGCTCTTTCCCCACCCTCGGGTGCTATTTCCTGCTCTAACTGTCTCATGTTTGGTTACTTCCCTACCTTCTTTACTGGTAGCGATACATGTGTTAAATGTAGTATAGTTGTTAGGTTGGAGGCGGGAATCATAGCCATAGAAGCCCGGTTCCGCATCTTAGAAAATAACTCAGCTACAGTAAGGCCCATGTTAGCCGGTGCGGACCGGCAAAAGGTAGCTCCTCTTAGCCGTCCCCCGGCAACTCCCGAGCAGCAGGGAGATTGGGTGACTGTTCAGAAGGGGCATAACGCGAAACCCGCAGGTCCCCACCAACCCGTTCACGTATCTAACAGATATTCCCCACTCAGCGAGACACCCGCTGAGAAACCAACTCTGGTTATTGGTAGCTCTATTATGAGACACGTGAATTTAGAGACCGAAGCGTCCACAGTCACATGCATTCCGGGGACCAGAGCGGGCGACGTTGAGGCGCATCTTAAACTGCTGGCTAAAAATAAACGTAAATACAGTAGGATTGTTATTCACGTCGGTGGTAATGATGTTCGTTTACGCCAATCAGAATGCACCAAACTTAATGTGGCGTCGGTGTGTAGTTATGCTAAAACAATGTCGGACACCGTAATCTTCTCTGGTCCCCTCCCCAATCTGATCAATGATGACATGTATAGCCGCATGTCATCATTTCAGCGCTGGTTGTCTTGGTGGTGCCCAGCAAACAATGTGGGCTTCGTAAATAATTGGACAGCCTTCTGGGGAAAACCTGGTCTGATTAAGAGAGACGGCATTCATCCTACTTTGGAAGTTGCAAATCTCATTTCGGCAAACATTTCAGGGCTTTGTGGACTTAATCCATGACAAACTGGAGTTGAGACCAGGAGGCAGAGTCGCAGTCTTACACGCTTCTCTGCGCTCTCTCCTAGGCAGTCATCCATAGGAATCCCGAACCCAATAAAATACCCAATATTAACGGTGTGTGTGTCTGCCCAAGGACAATCTAAGGTAAAACCTAATAGAGATGTCATACATAATAACCTAATAAAAGTAAATGTAACAACTACTACAGTGCAACAAAACAGGAAGATTAAATGTGGTCTCTTAAACATAAGATCTCTAGCATCTAAAGCAATATTGGTAAATGATTTAATATCAGATTATAATATTGATATATGCTGTCTCACTGAAACTTGGTTGAGACATGAAGAATATGTCAGCATAAATGAGGCCACTCCACCCAGCCATATCAATATTCATATTGCCCGAGGCACGGGCCGAGGAGGTGGAGTTGCAGCAATCTTTGACTCAAGTTTACTTATCAATACTAAACAAAAATGTAATTATACCTCCTTTGAAAGCCTCGTTTTTAGTCTTACGCATCCGACCTGGAAAACTTTGCAGCCAATCTTATTTGTTACAGTGTACCGTGCACCAGGTCCTTATTCAGTATTCTTATCAGAATTCTCTGAGTTTTTATCAACTTTGGTACTTAAAACAGATAAAGTAATTATCGTAGGTGACTTTAATATTCATGTTGACGATGATAAAAATAGGATTACTGTTGCATTTAACTCTATATTAGATTATATTGGTTTCTGTCAGAGTGTAAATAAACCAACCCACTGCTATAGTCACACTCTCGACCTTGTTCTGACTTATGGTATTGAAATTGAGCAACTATTAGTCGAACCGCATAATCCTGCTTTATCCGACAATTTCTTAGTAACTTTTGAAGTACTGTTACTAGACTACAAAGCATTAGTCAAAAGCTCCTGCAGCAGAAACCTATCTGTTAGTGCTATAGCCAAATTTAAGGAAGAGATTCCACCAATACTTAACTCGATAGCATGTCTGCATGTAGGGGAGGAAACTTATACAAAATGTACACCACCCCAAATTGATCATGTTGTTGATAGTGCTACAGATGCGCTTCGAATAAAATTAGACTCTGTTGCTCCTTTGAAAAAGAAGAAAATAAAACGACATAGATTAGCTCCATGGCATAATGCCGAAACCCGCAAAATAAAGCAAAAGTCGAGACGACTTGAAAGGATATGGCGTTCCACTAAACTTGAAGAATCTCGTTTAATTTGGCATATTACTCTCAATGAATATAAGAAAGCACTATGTAAAGCGAGAGCAGCCTACTACTCTTCATTAATAGATGAGATTAAGAATAATGCAAGATTTCTTTTCAGCACTGTAGCCAGGCTGACAGAGAGCCACAGCTCGACTGAGCCTTCTATTCCCATAGCACTCAGTAGTAATGATTGTATGTGTTTTTTTAACGATAAAATTGTTACTCTTAGAAACAAAATCAATGACCTCTTGCCTTTGACCAGTATAGTATTATCAACAGCCCCCGGAAACGTAAGTTCTAATATTACACTAGATAGTAAACTAGAATGCTTTTCAGCGATAAACCTTGAACAATTAAATTCAATGATTCTCTCTTCTAAACCATGATATCCTATTGCAAAGACTAAAGCACTTAGTTGGCATACAGGGAACTGCTTTAGGCTGGTTTAGGTCCTATCTATCTGAACGCTCTCAGTTTGTATGTGTCAACAATGAATCTTCCATGCAAACCAAAGTTAGCCATGGAGTGCCACAGGGCTCAGTGCTTGGACCTATTTTGTTCACACTATATATGCTTCCGTTTGGCAATATTATAAGGAATCATTCTGTAAACTTTCATTGTTATGCGGATGATACTCAACTATATTTATCAATCAAGCCTGATGAAATTAATCATCTAAATAAAATTCAAGACTGCCTCAAGGACTTAAAAACGTGGATGACCTTAAATCTTTTGATGTTAAACACGACCAAAACTGAAGTTATTGTACTTGGCCCAAAGAATCTACGAAACAAATTATCTAAAGATATATTAACTATGGATGGCATTAATTTGGCCTCCAGTGAGACTGTAAGGAATCTTGGTGTTATATTTGATCAGGATTTATCCTTTAACACCCACATAAAATCAATTTCAAGGACCGCCTACTTCCATCTACGTAACATTGCAAAAATCAGGCATATCTTGCCTCAAAACGATGCAGAGAAACAGGCCATGCATTTGTTACTTCAAAGCTGGATTATTGTAACTCCTTATTATCAGGGTGTACCAAGAAGTCAGTCAAGTCTCTTCAGCTGATTCAAAATGCTGCAGCTCGTGTACTAACCAGAGTTAGGAAAAGGGACCACATTACTCCTGTTCTGGCTGCCTTACACTGGCTCCCTATAGAACACAGGATAGAATTAAAAAAAATTCTTCTCGCCTACAAAGCCCTTAATGGGCAGGCGCCATCTTACCTTAAATAACTCATTATACCCTACTGTCCTACTAGGGCATTGCGTTCCAAGAATGCAGGGTTGTTGGTTGTTCCTAGAGTCTCTAAAAGTACAATGGGAGCCAGAGCCTTTTCTTATCAAGCTCCACTTTTGTGGAATCAGCTTCCAGTTTGTGTTCGGGCGGCAAACACCCTATCCGTTTTTAAGAGTGCGCTTAAGACCTTCCTTTTTGATAAGCTTATAGTTAGGGCTGATTAGATTCAGCCCCTAGTTTTGCTGATATAGGCTTAGTTTGTCGGGGGACATCTTACTTCTTCCTTCTCTCTGTCTATACCTGTGTACTCTCATGTTCCGATTAACCCAGCTTCCCCAAATGTCTTTCTTTTTGGTGTCTATAGACGCCGGGATCCGGAGTCATGGATGATCCTGCGGTCCTGTGTCATGGATCGCGAGTCCTGGATCTTGAGTCGTGGCTGTGGTCCTGGATCATAAGTCCTGGATGGATATCCTCGTGGATTCATCTTCCTATTATACACACATGCATTTCCAAACATTTGGACTACCTATGTTGCAAATGTATTATCTTTTCAATTTACACACGGCATCTATTGCACGTCTGTCCGTCCTGGGAGAGGGATCCCTCCTCTGTTGCTCTCCCTGAGGTTTCTCCCATTTTTCCCTTTAAACTGTGGGTTTTCTCTGGAAGTTTTTCCTTGTACGATGTGAGGGTCTAAGGACAGAGGGTGTCGTATTGTCATACTGATATTCTGTACAAACTGTGAAGTCCACTGAGACAAATGTAACATTTGTGATATTGGGCTATATAAATAAACATTGATTGATTGATTGATGTACGACAGGGGTACTGTATGCCCGCTTCGGTTTTCAATGTCCGCCATCACGTTAAAACAGAGGATTGGTGGTATTTTCAGTTCATTGCTTACTTCCACACGCCTTTTCTCCTCCTTGTCTCTTTCATGAGATTATTTAATGCATTAGAATGATTGTTATCGTAACTTTCCGTGTTTCTAGAAGTCAAACTCACTGTTCATATTACGGAGTATATTTCCGGAACGGCCTTTCAATATAAAAGCCACAGGCCGCTGTTCACCAGAGATGCCTTCACAATAAAACAGTAATTAGCTTAACACTATATTTAACTTATATTACGTCGTTAAACGTTGATTTTAATTCCTTACAGTTTTCAAATACGGCGCGGATTGAATACAGTTATTTGTGTATTCTGTTACAACCTCACCATGCTTGTAACACAACTTAGATAAACAATTTGAAAATGAATAGAATAACCAAGTAGATAAAAGATTAATCTATAGTGGTTAGGGAGAGTTTCCTTGTTTTGTTCGTCCGACTTAGTACTGGAGTAAAGAGAATAGTGTTTTATGAGAACTAGTCATCCTTCATGTTTTTGAAATAAATAATCAGTTGTTATGGACTTTGATGTAGAAATGGATCACGGTGGAGAATTAATACCTTTTGGGTTTCAAATTTAAGAAGATTAGAGATTAATCTATAGTGGTTAAGGAGGGTGTGTTTGTTTTGCCAATTAACTTAGAACTGAAGTAATGAAGAATAGGTGGACTGCCACCGTTAGTTTGTGTTAACATTCACATTTTTCAGCATTCCTGACCATATACACTCAGCTGTTTTATTTTGTAACCCGTTGCGGGAGAGATTTAAATTGAGTCTTTCTCTAGTAGCTGATTTGCTGTGATTACAGCAGCATTGAATAGTTGTGCGCCACCTTTGGGTTGTACTCTGAATCAGTGTGTTGGTGAAGTGTTGCTCACTGCAAATAGAAGAAGTGTGCAAAGAACGCATCTCTGAGGAGGTATTTGTTGTATATTGATTATGGACTACGACATGGAGGTTGAAAGTTTATTCAACACGTTGTTTCACACGCTCTCATGACAACACAACAACATTAACTGTATCCGGTTCACACATCCCAAAACCCTGGTGCCATCTTAAAGGCACAGTCACACCTGGTGTAACACATACATAACATTACCCCCCCACCCCCTTCAAGAAACCCAATTAACTTTGATCTACTCTAGATGAACTGGGTAGACTGCCAGTCACCAGCATAGCCATGTGGATTATTCTGCCACACAACAGGCTATGCTCTGAACATTACCCCCGAGAGTCACAGGCACATAATATAGTCCTTCAAGTATCTTGGTCTGACCCGGACACGGGCCGGATGAGCTTCGGGACGAACTACTGGCTCAACCGGTTCAGGTGGGAACTCAGCTGGACCCTGCAACTGCTCGTCGGGTAAAGCAAAGTCCCTGTCCTCTCTGGGCCCTGGGTCCCCGATGAGGGGCGGTGCCACCTTCCGAAGCCGGCTTGCATGCCACCGTGATCCGTTGGCCAGACGAAAGGTGGCGGACCCCAGTTGAGCGGTGACCTTCATCGGTGCCGTCCAGAAGGATAGCAGCTTATTGTCCCGGTTAGGACAGTTTTATTTATTTTATTTATTTAACCTTTATTTAACCAGGATAGGTCTCATTGAGATTAAAAATCTCTTTTTCAAGAGAGTCCTGGCCCAAGAATGGTAACAGCACAGTTTCAGACAGTTTTACAGTTAATTAGTTACAGTGAATCCTGACCCAGTCCCCCACTGTGAAGGAAGGCGCTCTCACCCTCCGTCGCTTGTCAAACCGCTGCTTCATGCGACGCTGAGCCTCTGCGACCTTGGCGCTCTGGCAGGGTGCAGCTGTTTGCGTGACGGCCGCCGGGGACCGTAGCCGATCCAAAGGGAGCTGTAGCTCACGGCCCATCATCAAGAGGGCTGGGGAGCTGCCGGTAGTTGAATGCGGCGTCGCCCGGTAGTGAAGCAGGGTGCGGAGCAGCGCGGCTGAGAACGGAAGACCATCTGCCAGGTGTGCTCTGATCCCGTTCTTTAGGGTTTGGTTGAACCTTTCCACCCCCCCATTTGCTTGCGGGTGGTAGAAAGCTGTACGGATGTGTTTAATCCCCCTCTCTTCCACATAGGCGGCAAACTCAGCTGAGACAAACTGTGGGCCGTTATCTGTAGTGATGGCGTTAGGACTGCCCCACCGAGCAAACAGAGAGGAGAGGAAGTCTCTGACCACCCGAGCCGTTACAGACCCTGTGGAGACCACCTCTGGCCATTTCGAATGGAGGTCGTAGGCCACCAGGAGGAAGCGTTGATGGTGTGGGACGCCATGGAGTTCCCCACAGATGTCCAGCTGCATGTGCTCCCAAGGCGCGCGTGGCCACTGCAAGGGCTGCAGGGGCGGCGGGGGTGGCGGCGGGGTTGGCGGGCCAGTTTTCCCACTGACCAGGCAGGCCGTGCACTCCTTCACCATTGTCTCTATATCTCGATCTATGCCCGGCCACAACACCAAATCCCTGCAGCGCTGTTTCACCTTCACGATACCCAGGTGGCCCTCGTGCGCCATAGCCAATACGCGTGCCCTGAGGTCGATGGGGATGAATGTGCGGAGGCCCCGGGCCACGCAGACACTGTTCCAGCAGGTCAGCTCGTCCTTGACCCGATGAAAAGGCGCCAGCTCCTCCGGGAACTTCGCAGGCCATCCCTCCCGGATGTAAGTGTGGAGCCGGGAGAGTGTGGGGTCCTCCTCCGACGCGAGCCGAAGGTCCTCCAGGGAAATCGCGTCCTGAAGCGGGGCGTGGAGCATGAGTATGAGCTCTGACTCTGTTGCGTCCGGGCCCGCGCCGGGCGCCGGGGTGGGGTGGCGCGGGAGAGCAGGTCCGCCACCACATTCTCCCTGCCGGGAGTAAACACCACGGTGAAGTCGTACGGCAGGAGTCTCTCTGACCAGCGGTAGATCCTCAGGGGTTTGTGCCCTGACCCCGATGTAGCAAGCAGAGCTGTGAGAGCCTGATGGTCAGTACGCAACGTAAAGTGTCGCCCATACACGTACATGTGCCACCGCTCGCACGCCCAGACGCAGGCCAGGGCGTCCCGCTCCCCCACAGAGTATTTCTGCTCGACCGACAGGTGGCGAATGCCACCTGGCGCTCTGTGCCCCCCTGGATCTGGGACAGCACCGCCCCTATTGCCGTATTGGACGCGTCACACGTCACAGGTCACAAACGTGGGGCTTGCTAGGTCAAAGAATGAGAGTACCGGCGTTGAGGTGAGCTGCGTCTTGAGCTGGCGAATAGCGGCAGAGCAGGCCGGGGTCCACTCCCAGACCGCGTCCTGTTTCAGGAGTTCGCGTAGTGGGGTGGTGGTCGAGGAGTACTGAGGAAGGAAACACAGGTAGTAGGCCGTCATCCCCAGAAATGAAGAGATCTGAGCGGGACAGGATGGCTCAGGCAGGCGTAGCAACGCCTCTACGTTGGAGTGTAGCAGGCTGAGGCCGTCGGCGGTCAAGCAGAACCCCACGAACTCGATGGCTGGGACGGCGAAGGTGCACTTTTCCCCATTGAGTGTGAGGTTGTGTTTTGCGAGGACGTCCAGCACCCTCGCCAGGCGTTCTTCATGAACGGCTGGTGTTGCACCATGAACCGCTATATCGTCCAGGAAGAAGACCACGCCCGGGATGCCGGCGAAGATGGTGGTCATGATCTTTTGGAAACAGCTGGGGGCCGAGCTAAGGCCGAAGGGCATGCGGGTATAGCGAAACACTCCGACATGCGTCACGAAAGCTGTAAGGATGCGACTGTCAGGGTGCAGCGGAACCTGCAGGTAGCCTTGGCGAAGGTCTAGTTTTGTGAACATGGAAGAGCCATAGAATTCTGCGGCTCACTCCTCCACTGTGGGCAGCGGATACCTGTCAGGTATGTACCTCCGGGTACCAGACTCCCCTGTCACGGCCTTGTTCACCGGCCTGAGGTCGATGCACGGGCGCAGGCCCCCTGACTTCTTCTTCTTCTGACGTTCGATGATGCCCACGTCCAAGAGCTTTTGCAGCTCAGTGGTGATGTCGTCGCGCAGGGCGAGAGGCAGGCGGCGTATGGGCTGAATCACAGGGTGTACCTCAGGCTTGAGGAGGGGCTGGTGGTTAAAGGCGATGAGGCAGCCCAAACCACTGAAGAGAGCAGGCCAGCGCTGATGCCACGGGGAGCCAACAGACAAGATGGCGGTCCCAGATTTGTCCATAAGGCTGAAACCCAACTCACAAAACAAATCAAAACCCATGAGGTTGGCCCCCTGGTGAGACACTTGAAAGGTGAATGTGGAGAGAGCCTTAGTCCCGTAACGCACAGCAAAGGAGATTGTGCCCGTCATTCCTATTTTAGAGTGTCCATACCCGTACAGATCCTCGGCGTCGGCGGTGAGTGTTCGGAGCGGAAAGAGACGCCGGACCGTGGAAACATTCAGAGGCGACTTGGAGGCCCCTGTGTCCATCAGCAGCGGGAGGCAGACCCCATCCAGCTCCACGGTGCAGCTCTTTAGCGGTTGGGAGATGGCTGACACTGAGTGGATGGTCGTCGGTGCGTGCGGCCCAGGCGTACGTGGAGGTGGGCTGTCGGTTGCAGGAACAGAGCGACAGACCCGTGAGAAATGGTTCTGTCTGCCACAGCGTTGACACCTCTGTCCGTTGGCAGGGCAGTTCGGAGCTCGACACTGGTGCGATGATGAGCCACAATTACCACATGCCCGGCGTGCTGCCGTACCCTGGCGTGCTGCAAAGTTCACTTCAAAGTTGTCCTCAGGGAAAACCTCCCCGGGAGGCTCCATGGGTAGCGCCACCATTTGAGTTAGTAGCATGGGTCTGTGGGGAAAAGAACTGGAGGAGGGAGCTAGCTGTGATGCTAAGGCTGCTGCTGACTCAAGCTGGAAAGCTACCTCCACTGCTCTTGTCAGAGTGAGCTTGTCTGTCATCATTAGCAACTTTTCTCTGAGCGTCGAGCTGTTAGTGTGCTCAGCCAGCTGATTCCGTATCAGTTCATCTTCCAGCGCTCCGAATGTACAGAGGCTGGCTAGTCCCCTTAGATCAGCCACATAATGGTGGACGGACTCACCCGCCTGTTGCCGGCGTTGCCGAAAAACAATCCGCCGGAGCATAACATTTTGTGGAGCAGCAAAAAGTCCAGTGAGCAGTGTAACACAGTCCGCATATTTCGGAGCTAGTCCGAGAGTCGGAAAAATCCGCTGTCCCTCGCTGCCCAGTGAGTGTATCAGCAGGGCTTTCTTCCTGTCTTTGTTAGCTTCAGCTAGTCCCGCGGCTACTATGAACGTTTCGAAGGACTCAAGCCAGCGAATCCACGGAATCTGCGGTTCGCCCGGCAGTGCGAGGAACGGGGATAGAGGTGAGAGTAGAGAATCCATAATCCTCGTCGCCAATGTTGTATATCGATTATGGACTACGACATGGAGGTTGACCGTTTATTCAACACGTTGTTTCACACGCTCTCATGACAACACAACAACATTAACTGTATCCGGTTCACACATCCCAAAACCCTGGTGCCATCTTAAAGGCACAGTCACACCTGGTGTGACACATACATAACATCGTTGTCAAGGCAACAGTGTTGTGAAGAGTTACTGCGGTTTTGGGGGGATTTCTGCTGTACAGAGGACAACGTGTGTCTGCTAAGTGATTCCTTTCCTCATCCCAATGCCAGAGAGAGTTTCCTTGAAGCCCACTGACCAGGGCCGGTTCTAGCTTTTTGGGGACTGTTACGTGCCAGGCAGGCTGTACTTGTGTGGTTTTCCTTCCCTCCTGTGTTTCTCTCTTCTCCCTGTCTTCTGCACAGCTAATCAGCAGCTGATCGGAATCTGCCTGTGCACCTGAATCTGATGGCTGATTGGATCCTCTCACCCTCAGCTGGCCTATCAGCAGCCAGGGCCGACCATAAAGGAGGCACCCAGGAAGTCTTCTCTCTCTCTCACTCTGGGCCTGTTGCTGATGAAGGAGCCTGCAGTGTTTAGCAACTCATCATCTTTGTATTGTCTGACCTTTTTGAAAGTCGGTGTGTTGAGACGTGGAGGAGTTAGGTAAGTCTGGGGTACCCAGTACATTTCTCACCACGTAGCTAACTAATGTTCAGACACACTAGGTTAGCGGATTGTTGCCACCCCTGTATATTGTTTTGTCAAATTCTTTGTAGTTTAGTTAGTGAGGTTTTTTTTGTTTGAGTTTTGGTTTCAAAGGATAGATGTAGAGATAGGCCCGGTTTTGTTATGCTTGTTTCTTTTGTTTGGCACAACCCTTTGATTCCACCTCCTCCTCACCAACAGAGTGTTTCAATGATATGTCTGTTCGGATCTGGGTTTACACATAATAAACATTTTGTCAACTGTTACGCTGACTCGCCTCATTTTTATTGGTTGTATGTTATTGTCTCCAGGTCCCCTAGACCTTAGTGGGGATGTAACAAATGGGGGCTCGTCCGGGATATCTATTTTCCTGAGCTAAAAAAAACAACAACCAATAATTGAGAAGTCATTGTAGGTGTTGTACATTGGCTGAAAAATGGGTTTTGACTTACACAACTTTATTGAAAGTCCAAGTGTTGATAAGTTGTATTCCTGTCGCAAAGATGACATGTTATGTATTGCAGCTCACTTTAATATTTCAGTAGACAAGTATAAAGTAAAAAAAGAGATAAGAGAGAAAATCATGCAAAAACTAGAGGAGTTAAAGATTCTTGTAATCCCAAGCATGTCAACTGAGCCTAGGGCTGATGTATCTATTGATGATGATGATGATAGGGAACGTGTTGTTGGTGCTTCCTTTATAGAACAGAAGAGTCTGGCTGTATTAGCTACACCTAGAATTGACAAGGTAAATCCTGAGGCTCCTCCTGCAACGCTTCCTAGGTTTGAGGCTTTCTCTCCGGGCAGCGTTGGTACAAGTAGTGATGCCAAACTGAAGGTTCGTCTTGCCCGTCTTCAGCTGGAGGCCCAGGAGAAGGAAATGGTGCGTAGAGCGGAATATGAATACAAACTGCAGATTTGCAAGTTAGAGATAGAAGCTGAGAAAGAAATCACGTTAAAGCGGCTTGAAGTTGATGCCCTGAGAATCTCTTCAGAGCAGACATTTGAGAGGTCAATACCTTCGCATACCGTCTCTGTTACGGCTGCTGCCTACCTGGTCGTCTGAGTGTTTTCAGCTGTGTGTGTTCTATGTAATTGAGCTGTGCGGTTGCCCTCCCGGCATTGGCTGCCATCTCCTGGTCCGCCCCTGAAGATTGCGATTGGAGCACGCCGGGCCCGACGCACTCCAATCGCAGCGCACAGCCGGCGCACACCTGTTGGAGATGACTACAAAGCTTGGGGACAATCATCATTCTGGAGGCTCTGTATGAGGACAGATGCCTCTCGCTACTTGCTCTTTGTTCTGGGGTTAAAACTTGTGTGATTAGTAGTGTCTAGAGTAGGTTAGTTAGAGTGTAGAGTAGCTTAGTTAGTGTTTAGAGTAGTTAGGATTCTGTGACGGTTGCCTGTAGTTTAGTTGTGTTTTTGTATAGATTCTTTGTGTTAGTTGTACCACTTTTAAAGTGAGGTTTTGTTTCGTTCTTTACAGGGAAAATAAATACTAATATACTAAAGTATATTAGTATTTATTTTCCCTGTATGTCTTTAGACTCACTTTTGAGAGTCCTCCCTTAGTTTGGTTGCCTATTTAAACTTGCGCCCTTGTGGCCTCTTTTGTTTGTTATTTAAACCGGTGTTTTTGGCCCTTTTGTTTGTTCCAGGCTACATGCCTGCCATTTTGTTTGACCAGCTGTTTAAAATAAACACTTTTAATTATTACCAATTACATACTGGTGTGTGATGCATTCCTCTTCCCCTAGTTGGGACGTAACAGTCTCTCATACAAAAAGTTTTGATGTTAGTAAAAATATTGCTTTGGTGCCAACTTTTAGAGAGTCAGAAGTTGACTCATATTTTTGTGCTTCTGAGAGGATTGCTACCGCACTAGTCTGGCCTAAAGACATGTGGCCAATCCTACTACAGTGCAAATTAGTAGGTAAAGCTCACGAAGTGGTATCTTCAATTTTTTTGGAAGAAAGCCTGTAGTACGAAGTGCTTAGAGAGTCGATCTTGCGTGCTTATGAGCTTGTGCCGGAGGCCTACAGACAAAAGTTCAGACACCATAAAAAGTCTGCTACTCAGACATTTGTTAAGTTTGCGCGAGAGAAAGGCATTCTCTTTGATGAATGGTGTGCGGCTAATGAAGTGAAGGATCATTTTGAGAGTCTTCGTCAGTTACTTCTCTTGGAAGATTTTAAGAATTCTTTGCCTGAAAGGATGGTGATATTCTTAAATGAACAGAAGGTCACTTCACTGGCTAAGGCAGCTGTTTTAGCGGCTGAATTTATGCTCACTCACAAGACTGTGTTTTCTTCACCCTTGCGCCCAGATAAAGCTACAGAGTTGCAAACCGGAAGGACTGATCTTGGCCCAACAACTTTTGAAAGGTCTAGAGGACCACCATCACCTCCACAGGGGCCCCGTGAGTGTAACTACTGCCATAAAACAGGACACCTTATTTCAGGGTGTCATTTCTTAAAGCGTAAACAACAATTTTCGCAACGCTTTCAAACGCCAAAAGGCATGGGACTCATTAAAGGAGTTTCCCTATCAGACATAGAAATGTCCCAGGAAGTTGATGTATCTGATCCCTATTTCAAAGCCTTTATTTCAAAGGGCTTTGTTTCTTTAACTGGGGATCCTAAAGACCAGCTGTCAGTACAGGTATTTAGGACTACCGGAGGTTCTCAGTCTAATTTTAGAGAAGGCATCTTACCTTTAACCTCCAGGTCATCATGTGGATCAAGTGCTGTTGTTCAAGGGGTAGGCATGACACTAGTTGTGGCTCCTTTGCACAATGTTTATATTCACTCGTCCCTTGTCAAAGGATTCTTTAAAGTAGCTGTCCTCCCTGCCTTGCCCATCAAAGGTGTTGATTTCATCCTCAGTAATGACTTGGCTGGAGGCAAGTCAAGCCAGTACCTGAGGTCATTGATTCTCCTGATCTAAGTTTAGACGCAGATAAATCAGCTGAAGTACCTCCCGAAATCTTTCCTGCTTGTGTTGTTACAAGGGCCCAGTCAAAGAAATATGGAGAGGAATTATCTGATTCTTTTCTTGCTACAGGGCAGTTTCTTAAAGACATGACTGCGACGGACCGACTGCCGGAGGAGGCCCGGTCTTCTGATGCTGGATCACCCAGTAACAGCTCAGAGCTTGTACAACTGCCTGCCACTCGGGAATATTTCATGGCAGCCCAGTTAAGTGATGAAACACTTTCTAAATGTCTCTCTTCTGTTATCAGTCAGGAAGAGGCCAAGTCAAAGAAGATGGCCTATATTATGGAAGATGGACTATTGATGCGTCGCTGGATTAGTGATGCCTGTGAGGAGTCAGACTCCTTTGCAATTTACCAGGTTGTCGTGCCAACATCCTATCGTTCTCAGGTGATGTCCTTGGCTCATGATCATCCGTGGTCAGGTCACATGGGGGTAACAAAAACGTATGAAAGAGTTTTAAAACACTTATTTTGGCCAGGACTTAAGTCTGACGTAGTTCTTTATTGTCGAACATGTCATTTGTGCCAAGTTGCTGGTAAACCAAATCAGGTGATTCACCCTGCTCCTCTCATTCCCATTCCAGTAATGGGAGAGCCATTTGAAAGGGTGATTGTGGATTGTGTGGGACCCTTGCCAAAAACTAAAACTGGAAACCAGTTTCTCTTAACTGTCATGTGTGCCTCCACTAGGTTCCCAGAAGCCATCCCACTATGGAAAATCACTGCCCCGGTCATCACCAAGGCACTTCTGAAGTTTTTCTCCACGTTTGGTCTACCAAAGGTAGTTCAAACAGACCAAGGTACTAACTTCATGTCAAGTGTTTACCCGGTTACTTGACACCTTAGGGATCAAGCATGTGACATCCAGCCCATATCATCCTGAAAGTCAGGGGGCATTAGAGAGGTTTCACCAGACTATGAAGTGCATGTTAAGAAAACATTGCCACGAGTCTCATAAAGACTGGGATGACGGTGTTCCTTTAGTGTTAATTGCCGCCCGTGAAGCTGTTCAGGAGTCTCTAGGTTTTAGTCCTGCTGAACTAGTGTTTGGACATGAAGTCAGAGGTCCTTTAAAAGTTCTTAAAGAGCATTTGATCATGCCAATGAAAAAAGTTTGCAGTATCCCAGAGTATGTCGCCAAACTTAAGGATCGTCTACATCGTGCTTGCTCCTTGGCTAGGGAAGCTCTGACCTCTACCCAGGGGGAAATGAAGAAACGCTACGACCAGAAGGCGCTAACACGCTTGTTTCAGCCAGGTGACAAGGTGTTGGTTCTATTGCCTGTAGCTTGTTCTGCTCTGTCTACTACATTTTCTGGTCCTTATGTTGTAGATAAGAAGCTCTGTGAAACAAACTACGTCATTCAAACACCTGACTGCAGACGTCCTACCAGAGTGTCATATCAACATGCTGAAGAAGTACTGCACCAAGGATGACCAAAGTGAGTCTTCTAAAGCTCACCAGGTGGAGACAACCGTCTCTCCTATGGCTTCAGTTTCAAAGGTGAGCTCAAATGAGCATGAGGATGAGTTGGTGATGCGCAGTGCAACACCACAGGGGGCAAGACTAAGCAATACTGAGGTATTGGCTGATTTGTCCAATTACTTGTCTCATCTTCCCAATAACCAAGAAAATGATATACAGAAACTGATATTCGACTTTGCATGTCTTTTTAATGACACTCCCTCACAAACTTCTGTCCTAGCTCATGATGTGGTCTTGACTAACCCTTTGCCCATCAAACAGCGTGCGTACAGGGTTAACCCAGTTAAGAGAGAGGTTATGAAAAGGGAAGTAGAGTATCTACTTAAAAAAAGATTTGCAAGGCCTAGTTCCACTTTCGCAAAGTTAATGCTGTCACTGTTCTTGCCGATGCACTATCTCGTGCTATGTAAATAGAAAATGTTTATTGTCAGGTCCAAACATACTGTTTGGATTTATATGTGTGGGGGTGTTACGTGCCAGGCAGGCTGTACTTGTGTGGTTTTCCTTCCCTCCTGTGTTTCTCTCTTCTCCCTGTCTTCTGCACAGCTAATCAGCAGCTGATCGGAATCTGCCTGTGCACCTGAATCTGATGGCTGATTGGATCCTCTCACCCTCAGCTGGCCTATCAGCAGCCAGGGCCGACCATAAAGGAGGCACCCAGGAAGTCTTCTCTCTCTCTCACTCTGGGCCTGTTGCTGATGAAGGAGCCTGCAGTGTTTAGCAACTCATTATCTTTGTATTGTCTGACCTTTTTGAAAGTGGGTGTGTTGAGACGTGGAGGAGTTAGGTAAGTCTGGGGTACCCTGTACATTTCTCACCACGTAGCTAACTAATGTTCAGACACACTAGGTTAGCGGATTGTTGCCACCCCTGTATATTGTTTTGTCAAATTCTTTGTAGTTTAGTTAGTGAGGTTTTTTTTGTTTGAGTTTTGGTTTCAAAGGATAGATGTAGAGATAGGCCTGGTTTTGTTATGCTTGTTTCATTTGTTTGGCACAATCCTTTGACTCCTCCTCCTCCTCACCAACAGAGTGTTTCAATTATATGTCTGTTCGGATCTGGGTTTACACATAATAAACCTTTTGTCAACTGTTACGCTGACTCCCTCATTTTTATTGGTTGTATGTTATTGTCTCCAGGTCCTAGACCTTAGTGGGGACGTAACAGGGACCCTGCCACTGACTACAGCTGCAGAGGACAACACATCACTGACTGTTCTCATTATGACAAGACCTTGAGACATGCTTGTCTCAGACTGTTCAGACTCTGAAGGAATGATGCAATGATTTTACAGCATAATTGTGCAAGAGTTTCCCGGGGGGTGGTGTAGAAACCTTAAATGTTTGTGTTTAGATAAGAGGCTGCTTGTTTAAACGATGGTTTGGAATGCTGAAAAGATTAAAGTTTAATATTCTTGTTTAGCAAACAAGACATCTGATTATTATGACACACATAATAATCTTGACATAGAAACTAGCTATGTGTAAAACGTGTGGTTGTTATACCATTGTTATCATGAACAAAAAATAAATAAGGAAATAGTATCTGTTTAAAGATGAACTGATTTGATATCCAAGAGGGGGTTAGTTATATTGTGAATACTTCACAAAGTATTTTCTGATGTATTTTGAAGAACAAATAACACGGATACGAGTCCACTTTTGTTTTGTTTTTGGATTGAATTGTCCATTACCAAAACTGTTCACCTTAGATCTAACTTTGGACTTTGATATTTAAGGTGATTTTAGGATTAATTTTTTATACATCTGAAATTTTCTAAACATGTTGGCTATTCACTAGATAGACATTAATTTGGAACATTTCTGAAGATTGAATTTTTGTTCCATTTAAAATATTCCTATTTGAAACGTAATTTTAGAGTCAGGAAGGCGGATTTGATGAAAGAGTAATGATAGAAAAGTTATATTACCCATGAATTAGTCAATTGGTAAATAAAAATAGCAGTAAAGAAGAAACTAAAGTAAAAGGAGAAAATAATCCGACTGGGCTGGGGTAGGCTACAGCCAGCCAGAGCAAGAAATGGCTTAGCCCCACCATGAACAATGATGTTAAAGTAAGCAAAATAAAGTCTGCCAACTCGCGCGGAGTAAATTGCACAGACTGACGGCAGTTAGTAAGATTGATTTCAGTAGCCACTCTTTGATAATGTCTTCTGGCCAATCAGAATCACGATAACGGCGTGGTGTTGTTGCAGGCAGTCCCGACGGAGAATACTTTTGCTGTAGTACATCTCTATATACATCGATACAACATTATGTGTTGATAGAAATCAACACGTAATGAAATAAGACCCCACGGTTTGATGATTGATAGGTGTGTGGGCTGTCTTTCATTTTGACACACAGAACAATGGGGGCTATCCACCCTTATCCACAATGTAAAGTAATTCAAACAGCCTCTCCCCTCTTCTCTCTGTGAGGAGCAGCAGGTTCAGCTTTCTGAACAAAGTAACCAAAAACTAAAATGGCATTCATTTTTTTAAATATGTCGTGGAGTAATAGATTTATTTATTTTTCTTCTCAAGAGAGTACCAGAATGTGTATTTTATGTTGGTATTTCAAAAATCTCCTGGGGATGCTATCCCCCAGACCCCCCTGCAGGGGTTGGGTTTTCAGCAGGTCAACTCTTTCACTTGTGGGGAAATTGCAGGATTGGCTCCAGTTCGCCCTTTTTATTTACTACAAGAAAAATGTGCCTTTTCATTTCATAGAGTTCAATTTGGATTGAGACAAGGAAATAATCTAAACCTCACGCGTGGCGTTTCACTGTCAAGGGGAGCGTGTATGTAATTGCAAATACTGACTTGAGAGCCCCACCACTGTATGGGTTAGCCCTACCATAGATTTCCCAACACAAATACTCTGGCGCCGCCACTGTTTGCGGTCTACAATGACAGAGAAGAGTCTGTCAAGTTTGGCTGTACTCAGCATTGAATCAAAACGCACCATATCTTTAAATCGTTTGTGAGGCGTTTTGCTGATCAAGATGGTAATCGCCACATTCAGCTGTTATAGGCATGCCAACTTGATGCTCTGCTCACGGATGAGTCGACGAGAATAATAATCTGTTAAAATTATGACCTTACGTGTGTAAATATATTTTTCTTCTTTGTGGGGGTCTGCCCCCAAAAAACTGTTTGAAGTACTGAGAAAGTCAAATAAGACGGTGTGTAAAACTACACTGCCAAGCCAAAAAAAAGTAACCACTTTGATCTAGGCCAGTAGGTAAGGACTTTCCACTGGATAATAACTGCAGCGATGTATATATATGTTTGAGCTGAATACACGTTTTTTAACCCTAACTGATGCAGTTAGTCACTTCTTTAATGTTTGTTCTTTCTGATGTAAAGTCAAGGTTGTAAGTGTTTGCAATGAAGTTGCGGGGCGCTGAACTGTTCTTTTGATTATTTTGATTTATGATAGTAATTACTTATCTTTCAAATTTGAAGGAGGGTGAGCAAGCATCTTGAGGAACATTCATCATTAACTCCTCCAAAAGATATAGTTTATTTAATAATAACACTGAATATTTGAATCATAACAGTGATTGACAGCTGATAGGAATAATATGATTGTTAATATTATCATATTCATACACACATCGATGAGACAGTTAATTAATGTACTTACTGCAGCAGTCTGCATAGATTTGGTACCCCTGCTGGTCTAAGAGTGAAACCAACTCATTCAGTTAAAATTCATTAAATTATGTCTGCCACTTTATATATTTATATGTAAGGCTTTACTGATGTGCCACAATAATGTCACCTAATGTTATTGATTTAAAATATCAATATTGTGGCTTTCCGAGTTAACATTGATTGATATGACTGCAATTAAATCAGCATTATACTTCTGCCAGGGGATGCCACCCCTGAAATTCTCCTGCCACCCTCTTGCCACCCCGTGAATATTTGTCTAGATCCGCCCCTGTTACATGTAAATAGAAGGGGGTGTACAGAGGCTTTGGATAATTAACTTTTGGAAGAAAATAAGGTAAATGAATCGTAAGTTTAGTGAGTGCTTTATCAATATAACGTCCTATTAATGTTAATTATTGAGGATTGATGAAAGGTTACTTATATAATGTTTTCGTAATGTTCTAAACAGTCTGGGGCCCCTGTCAGTGACCGGCCCTTAGAATCGTCCTAACCTTTCACCCCCTTACGGCGCCCCTGGGTGAACCTCCCATTGACTGATGTCAGACATCTCATTTAGTTTTTCTACACCTCACACTCTCCAAAACCAAACACCCCTTCAAAACAAAAGCCCTATAGATGTAATGCTACTTGAACTTATACTACTACGTACATCTGATATGTAACTCCTTCAGCCTACTTTCAGCTGCACAAACTATTCAACTATTAACTTATTAAGCTATTTCAGGACAATGAGGCTATACATGTTGTTTATACCTTTTTTAAATCTTATCTTTTAAATATTAAGCTTTTTCTACATTTCTGTAGCTAAAAGCAGCTACCATTCAGCTAATAACATATTCAGCTTTTTCTGCATTTTTGTAGCTAAACGCAGCTACCATTCAGCTAATAACATATTCAGCTTTGTCTGCATTTTCAGCTAAATTCAGCCATAAATGTTCACAGTTTACAGCAGGGATCACCTACTACATTTGTCCAAGGGCCAAAATGTATCCAATAGACCATGGGTCGGCAACCTATTTGATATGAAGTGCCATTCAAAAAAAAAATTGTTATCAGCGTGCCAACGATCGAGAATTATCAATGGGGGGGGGGGGAGCCTCGCTGCGGGGAAGCAGTGTGTGGACCTGTCAGCGCAACTTACATCAGTGCATTACATTAAGGATTTTGGGAGATGGCCCTGTGGGCCATCTAAGCTAATTTACAGATGGCCCTGAGCCCAATAGAGATTGCCCTGAAAAATGCGCGCGGACGAAATGAAGCACGAAGGGTTTGGGGGGCCTCCCCCTAGAACATTTAGATTTTTGCTAGATGCTGTCTGGTGCATTCTCTAGACTGAATTATAAGATGAACCACCACAATATTACAATTTCAATTGTATTCTTCATTTCACTTGTTTGTGTTTGCTCGCTTGCATGCCCTGCATATCTATAATAAATACTTAAGTTGTTGGTCAAGAAACTTTCCATCTGATGAAGGCAAATGCCTTCCCAGATGTAAAAAACTAGTAAACATTACATTCAGTTGTTACTGCCAAAACAAACATTATTTACACTATTATGGCCCCTGTTAAAAATGTTTGTAATGTTATCTACTGTAAGTTGGTCGAAGGAATGCCTCCTCATCCAGAAGCTGACTGAGCAGACCCGAGCAGCCGAGTGCATCCGCGAAGCACACACAATGGCGACGTCAGAGTTCCCGTTAGCAAGCAAATCTAAATCTCTTCGGTCAAAATGTCCGGTCAAAATAATTTCCCTTTGGCGCAATACCGCTTCAGTTGCGCCACTTATGTGACAGACAAGAAGAGTATGTGACAGACAAGAGTAGTCCATTCTAATGTGTAACACTTAATGTGGAGAAAGAGATGTGCTGTGTGGGTTGATTGTGCGTTGATCTGTTGCTAATGCCTCGGGGTTCCGGTGGGCATGTAAACAAATGAATGATAGAGAGGCGAAGTCCCTCCCCTTCCGGGAGCCTCCATGGGACCCCGGAAGCGGAAAATTATACATTGAATTCAATGGAGAGAGAAAACGTATCTTTTGATCCCGTTTGAATTGTGCCACGAATGACACATATGATGTTTGTCAATTTAAAAGAACATTTTGCAAGTCAAAAAAATGTAAATGTGTCGTAAAACTGTGAAGTAACACATTTTTTTGTGTTAAGCCGCTCGGTGAACTACATGTCTCTGGTCCCGCACAATACGCGTCACCAACACAAAGATGGCTGTCACGTTGGCACATTTCACCTCATTCTTTCAGAATGAGAATAAAAGTATAAAACGAGGTGAAAATCACTACAAGTCTGGGCACGTTGAGAGCTGTACTTACACGAAAGGGGAGTTAGTCGGTTCTGTAAGAGCCAGCATGCGGGACCGGCTTTACAAGGTTTCGGTGAGTAATATGAGTGCAATGTTAACAGGTTAATGTCAGTCAATAAGGAGGAGAATGAAAAAGAAGATGATGAACCACAGACCCGGCATATAATGACTGCAGTGTGCAGGGCTGTGTTAATTTATGTTACTGTTATCAATAGCATTAGTTGACTGAGAAAACCGTCAAGAAAAAAAGTTTAGCGATGTTATGAGTCGACAAGCATAATATGAACCACGGCTGTGATTGACAACCTGGACAGCCAGTCAGAAGCTAGAATGCCAACCTAGAGAGCCAATCAGAACCTAGAACGGGTGTACTGTATACGGGTGTGTATGCTGTGGATAACATTAGTGTTCACAAGAACAAGGTACACTCCCGTGTTTTGTTTTAGTTGCTCTTCAGATTGAAGCGGCCAGTTTTATATCGACTATATGTGTGATCTCCTTTTTACATCTCGTTGTGTCATTTGAGTTTATTTGCTGTGTGTAGATTCAAGGATTTTGGTTATCTTGTCAATTTGTTTGGTTATCTAGGCACAGCTGTGTGTGACTCCCTCTGGTACACTGGTATGTGTTTTCCTAATGTAGAGAGCATTGATTAATTCATAAACTACACACTGAGTCTAGATCCTGACCAAAAATTCTTTTTTTGTTGATCAAATGTTTTTCAAAAATGTAATACACATTTAAAAAAATTCAATGTACAATCACAACCAATACAACACAAATTACAAAAAATTCAGAAAAAACAAACAATAACAACAATCAGACAAGAGGACAAAACTATGGGAAAATAAACCCTCCCACCCCCAGATCTGGACCATCCTTGTATTGCTCATTCAATCTATTATAGCATGTTAACAAACATGGTACTTACTTTATTTGTACAGATCTACATGGGAGAGGATGGCGCGATGCAGAGCGCTGTCTGTGGTTGTGCACGGAGGATGTACAAATGCAGCCACGCTGCAGCATTGGCAATATTTGCCATGTGGCAGATCAGCTCCACAGAAGTTGAGTGCCAGTGGAGGAAGCCTGGCACTTCAAAAGTAGTCCAGCCGGTGTCTCAACTCTACCAACAGCAAGAAGAGACATACAACCCACTGGCCAGAGACATCGCCACTGAGGAAGTAGACTGGTTCAGGTCTGCACTGAGGGGCGCAGCGTGGCATGGCATGGCTTTTGTCACATGAGCCGGAGCTGCAGCCTCAACATCAGGCCATTTTCAACGTGCCGGAGCTGGTGAAGGAGCATGGGGGTCGGGGGCTTGAGGCAATTCTTGCCTCAATGCGACTGAGCAGAGACCATTAAGCTGCCATCCAGACAGCCATCGTAGGACAGCAGACAAATCCTCAGTGGCAGTTACACAGGCAGGGCAGGTTGACAGCCAGCAATTTTGGTGCTGTGCTGAGGTCGGGACTTTCATCCACTCCATGCGCGTCCCTCATGAAGAGGGTGCTTGGGGGGTACAATTTAGACGGAGTCATGGCTGTCAACTGGGGAGTTGTAAACGAGGTGTGTATGGCCAGTGTGTTTGGCCTTTTAAGTGTGACACATATGTAGTGATAAATGCTTCACCTGACCACTGTTCCTAAATAAAAAAAGTTTTCTGCATCGTCAGTCATTTTTTCCAAATAATTACCAATATTTCACAAATTCTTCATGTCAACTTAAGAGCACAGCTGTATGTTGAGTGTCAGCTTTGCTTGGTTCATCTTACTGGGGGGCAGCTACATGGATGTCAGTGCAGTCCACAATCATTTTGCAATTGAAGGCAGAATGAATTTATTATTGACTCAGAATGAAGCACAACTTCATGTCATACAGTACATTGACTTTATTTGTAATTGTGTAAAAACATATGAGCATTGATTAGCAAGCAGGACCTGCAGGAACAGAGAACGGTGATGGATGGAGCTGGGAAGAGAGAAGAATAAAGAAAACAGATCAACTTTATTATCGGATATTAAAAATTCAATTTCAAAACAAGTTGCCGCTCCTACAGTTTTCTAGTATGTAAAGATGATTTCACATGACCTATGCAAAATATCACACTCAATACATGTGTCTCTCTAGGGGGTGCATTGTGCCTTTGATGTATATAAATAATATACCATAACCAAATACTATTACGTACAGTGGAAATCAGGTTGCCAGAGCAGGTCAGTCCAGTGTGCATGTTCCTCAGGGTCTCAGCAGTTACAGGTGAGGTAAAGAAAATAAAAGAGAAAAAGGTCAGTAACAACACTCTAAAGTAACAACACTGAATAATTATCTCTTTTAATAATTTTCTCTCAGTAATTACTCAACTACTGTCTTTCCAACAAACAGATTGACTCACCCTCACTGTCATCACAATGACACATGTCCAGAAGAATGTCATGCAAAGCTCCCTGCCTGCCTGCCTTCCTTCGACTCTCCCTGAACTGCTTCCTTAGCACCCGGTGGAGGGCGCAGTAGGCTACTCTTCAAATGTTTCACGAAATACTTACCATGATGACTAATCTTACTGTTTAACATTTTGGTGTACTTCATGTAATAAAATAATAACTTCATGGTAAGGCTACTAAAAATGACAAGGCTAAGTAATGTAATGCTAACTAACGTGCTCACTACTAGCTAGGTAGCTAACTTGACTATGTTCCATCCACAACATGTATATTACCTATGATATTACCTGATATGTCTGATCCAGCGACTCCTGGTCCTTTCATAAGACGGGAAGCGATAGAAAGAGCAAGTGGTATGATCACTTTTGTGATTACAACATGGTACAAAGCACACAGGCATCTTATAAAAGTGAATTTATTGGAGCAATCTCTTATATTTATTGGAGGGAATAAATCAGTTATGAAATCTTCTTCTTCGCTTTAATTACGATTCGCAACCACTTGGAGCATTATCGCCTGTGACATCACATGCGCGACCCAGAATGGGATTTGGGATTTGTAGTCTTTGTAGTCGCGTATTTTTCATAGTCTTATATTTCAACAGTTTTACGACAAAATTTGACTTTTTTGACATGGAAATGATTGTTTAAGATTGACAAACATCATATGTGTAGTTCGTGGCACAATTCAAACGGGATCAAAAGATACGTTTTCTCTCTCCATTGAATTCAATGTATAATTTTTCGCTTCCGGGGTCCCATGGACCGGAAGTAGATGGGCGTGACTTCGCCTCTCTATAGAGAACCGCAGTGACGCGTCGTAAAACCCGGAAGTAAACTTCTTCCGGTTCCTTTGTCAAAAACCAATGCAAATTCTCCATAGGATTTTGGAAAATAGCACACACATTTAAGAGAGGGATCACGTTTTGTTCAGCCGGATAATCTCCACATGTCAACCCTACTTTTATATTTTTGAATCATAAATCTAGTCGCCAGAAGCAAAATGCTAACGTTATGCTATAAACGAACTACAAGCCAGTACAGCAGCAGGGTCGCACGACTTCAACGTCACGCCAACTTAAGATCGTTTCAACTGACTTGCACTGAAACTGCACTTTGAACACTTTAAATATATTAACATTTTAAACTGTATACCCCGGTTATCTAGGCCCTTTTTGTTTTGTTTAATGTGTACCACGTTTATCTAGGCCTTTTTTGTTTTGTTTTATGTATACATGTCACACTGTGGGAAACGATATTTCGATATTTCTGGATGTATAACACATGTCGAATTTTTGACAATAAAGCTGAATTTGGCTTTCGCGTGCTTGCATATTTTAACAAAGCTTTTCATTTTAGCCACACTGAATTTAACTAGAACTCATGGCTGTGTCAATTACCAGTCTGATATCGTTTTACAAAGATGACAAGAAGAGTGTAGATAGAGGAGAGAACCACTACAAGTCAGGACACGTAACAGTGCAGCCTAGATGAAGGTGTGCTTACCGGTGTTGTCAGGGCTAGCATGAGGGACAAGGTTTATAGTGTCGGTGAGTAGTGATAGCAAGAGTACCGTTAACCTAGAGTTAATTTATTCACATTAATTCCCATCAACAAATAAATTGTATGTGTCACATGATCTCTTTATTTGGCAAGGCAAGTTTATTTATATAGCACTTTTCAACACAAGGCAATTCAAAGTGCTTTACAAAAAATGAAAGACATTAAGAAAATGGCATTTAAAATCAGTCATTAAAAAGAAAAGCTCATAAAATAAACATTAAAAGAAAAAATACATGGATAAAAGTTACAGTGCAGTCTAAGATATGAATAGTTCAATTAAAAGCAGCGACAAAAAGAAAAGTCCTCAACCCGGATTTAAAAGTAGTAAGAGTTTTAGCGGACCTGCAAGTTTCTGGGAGTTTGTTCCAGATATTTGGAGCATAATAACTGAACGCTGCTTCAACATGTTTAGTTCTGACTCTGGGGAAAGAAAGCTGACCCGTCCCTGAAGACCTGAGAGACTTGGATGGTTCAACATTTAGCAGGAGGTCAGAAATGTATTTTGGGCCTAAACCATTCAGTGCTTTATAAACAGCAGCAGTATTTTGAAATCTATTCTTTGACACACAGGAAGCCAGTGTAAAGACTTCAGAACAGGAGTGATGTGATCCACTTTCTTAGTGTTAGTGAGGACTCGAGCAGCGGTGTTCTGAATCAGCTGCAGCTTTCTAATAGATTTTTTAGTGAGACCTGTGAAGACACCATTGCAGTAGTCCAGTCTACTGAAGATAAAAGCATGGACACGTTTTTCCAAATCCTGCTGTGACATTAGTCTTTTAATCCTAAATATGTTCTTTAGGTGATAGTAGGCTGATTTAGTAACTGTTTTAATGTGACTGTTGAAACCAATAACTAATTTAACCCGCTCACAAGAGAGCCCACCTCCGAAGATCGTGACTGGCTGAGGGACAGACTCGGGGGCAGGTTTTCAAGAATTTCTTGGCTTCTCTCCCCCGAGCCAGAAGAGGAACACTGCAGCTTGGAAACACTTACTGTTCCTGAAATTATCAAATCTGTTGGGCATCAGGGACCTGAGGCAATTGTGGCAAGCATGGCATTGTCTGAGGAGCAACAGAGGGCAATTCAGGTGGCTACCACTGGTCAGTGAACCAACCCAAACTGGCATTTGTTCAGGAAAGGAATGTTGACTGCCAGCAAAAAAATTAGTTTCATGGAAGTCACACCGTCACATATAAGAGCATTAAGACTTACAGTACATAGGCTAAAACAAAAAATCTAAAGATATAACTTTGCACTTCGATAAGTCTCAGGAACATTTTCACTATGTTGACATTTTTATAGATGAAAATTGAACTAAAGAAATAAATGGTAGATTAATCCATATTGAAAATAGGTTTCAGCTGCTACACTAATTATAATAGTTATATTTCTTAATTAATTAAGATAAGATATTACTGTATTGATCCCAATTTGGGAAATGTTTGTGTTGCAGCAGCATAACAAGAAAAACAAAATATAAGTTATTGTATATACAAAAGTATTTGAGGGATGGGATATTAAATTGAATATAAATGTAAAATGTACATGTGATTTTACGTCCAAGAGAAGCTATGGAGCAGAGAGTTCTCTGCCAGCCAGAGGTGATTTGTTATTAGTTCAATATGTCAAACTGATTTCCCTGACTCCAATCTTTAGTTACATGGTGAAACGTTATGCTGCTTGTACTAATTAGACTTATCATATAAGCCACGCAGGTTTTAATAGGATGTATTCATTATCTTTACTTATGTTGCGGTCTTTTCAGCAGCGCCATCTCTAAAACGGCGATACAGTCACTACCATACTTGTCAACCCTCCCGATTTTCGCGGGAGACTCCCGATTTCATTGCCCTCTCCCGGTTTCCTCCCGGGGTCATATTTCTCCCGCATTTCTCCCGATTTCTGACAAAATCAGATTTAGTCAGGACTGTTTCCACTCAGACTTTAATACAGCTACACCATTGTTTGGTTTCCATGGTAACACGTCTCTTTAGTAGCGCGCAACTGAAATTCTGAGAGGGTGAGGCAGATAGTCACAGAAAACAGAACAAGAATCGACAACTACTCTACTCTCTGACTGCGGTCAAACCAGCCTCCACTCGGGAAAACCTAGTCAAGCCAGCCCGCACGTGATATTGCGGTGCGCGAATATCCTATGCATTACGGTAGAGTCAAAACAAATCATCCCTCTGTGTTTAGATGAGAATAAAACAAAAAAATCAGGACATTCTGATGTAGAGTTTCAAAATAAAAGACCTTTGAAGTCTCATGAGCTATCATCTAGGGCTGCAACAAACGACTAATTTGATAATCGATTAATCTATCGATTAATGAAACGATTAATCGATTATTCGGATCGTTAAGGTTTTAACTGTACTACTACTTATATCAATACTGCTTATCGATCCGGTCCTTTCAACGATAGTATTAACGGTTCTTTTGACAAGAAATAAGGTAAACTAACTCAACAAATTGTGAACAAAACTAACATTGCTTTTTATTTTAATTAAATGCATAATATTTCACATCAAAAGAAACAACAATGTTTTAACAAATCATATTAAATAATGTGATGACAGAACTGTAAACAGAATAGCTGAAACTTTAACAAAATAACTAATTCAGTTACCTCTAATCATTAACCTATGTTTTTATAACTGAGTTAACTCTGCGTGTTGCTGCTAGCATACATAACACCTGACGTGGAAAGGTTACTCTTGGAAGGGGCTACAGAGCTACTAGAAAGACAGCCGAACCCGGTGCATTTCTCCGTCTGAATGTGGTGCACTTTTGCTAAATGTTTAGACAAATTGCTCGTTTTACCGCCTTTATATGATAAACTGTTATTGCAATTTTGGTAACGAGCATTGTCCACATCGAGACGGATAAAGTTTAACCACACCTCGGAGCGCGTTCTCTCCGCCATCTCCTGCGTGTGTGTGTAAACTGCCCCGCCCCCTCGCAAGCAGGCGGGGGAGAGATCGCTCGTCTGAATTCGGAAGATCGAGAATACATTATAGACGCATTTTGTAGTCATATTGCATATTAGAAACTGAGTTGGCGACACTAAGACTGCGATATAATGTTTATGTAGCAATAATACATAACATATGTTTTTAAATGTCTCCTGTACCCATACAAAAGAGCGATAACGTTGGAGCTTAACGGGGTGTAGAACACATGTGATGACGTCACCAACGAATCGACGACTGAATTAGTTGCCAACTAATTTGGTAATCGATTTTAATCGATTAAGTCGATTAGTTGTTGCACCCCTACTATCATCCCCCCCCCCCCATTTTGCATTTTGAAATGCTCCCGATTTCTGTGGTCTCAAGGTTGGCAGGTATGGTCACTACCCATCATTTACATTTCACCGTGACATGGACAAAAATGTAACGTCAGCTTACCTCATGACACGAATCCAGACTCTCCTTTGGAAAACATCGGCCGGGAAACGATAGAACAAGCACGTTTCATGCAAAGACCTGTGGCTGCAACCCGGAGCAAAGCAACAAACCATTGCGTAGCTAACTAGTAGCGCTAGCTTTAGCTAACGTTAGCTAACGAAACGAACTGCCGAGTAAAATTGGAAAACACTGGTAATTAATTATTCTATAATTTGTAAAACTACGGTGTTAAAAACGACAATTTCAAAAATGCAGATTCTAATGGTCAGATATAGATATACAGATACTAAAGATAGGCAGGTACTTGCTTTCAAGAAGAACACAGGGGAAAACAAACTTAGCGGGAGTGTTTACGTGTTCGGCGTAATGACGTAAAACGGCCTCGACAATTTCTGTAGTCCTATTCAGCCACTCGGTAACAACCATCGTTTTTCAGACACGTAAACTCTTCAAAAATCCCCAGTTGGGTCACTGCTGATGTATTTAATGTCGTAGAACAAAACGTGATTCATCTCTTAAATTTGTGTCAACCACAGACCTTATTTCGAGCTATTTTCCAAAACCCTATGGAAAAAATGCATTGCTTTTTGAGGAAGGAACCGGAAGTGCTACAAATGCTAACTTACTTCCGGGTTTTACGACGCGTCACTGCGGTTCTCTATGCTGCGCTATACTTTGTGGCCTCACCCAGTTGCATAGCGACACTTATTGTTTAGGTCACAGTGTCTTTTAATAAGCAGTAGGCTTGGGCGGTATCATTTTTTTCATACCGTCATACCTTGCTGACATCATACCGTGGTATACGGTATATGACGGTATGACTTGGGTCGACTTGAGTGAGGTGGCGTTTGGCGGCAAATAGATGTTTCGAACGGTATATTATATGTTTGGTGTAAAATGCAGCCCGAGCCGGTAGACGCTCGCAAAGTGCCGCGACGTGTGCGCAAGCGCAAAACAAGGTCTGCATACATGACACATTGTGCAAATGGCACATTTCGAGATCGGATACAGGACGCGTTTGTAGATGTCCGACGTTGTTTCCATTTTGAGCTAAGTTAACAATATATCATCATACATAAACATTTTCCGGGAGTAAATACTTGACTTATTGAATAAAGTTTGCTATATTCACTAACTAGTTTGGCAATATTATTCCGTGCATGTGTTAAAAACCTTATTTCCATTTGATTAATTGGATTACTCGCGTGAATGTTTAGCACGCAGTGGCGAAACTACCAGGGTGGCATGGGGTGGCAGCCGCCACCCCTGAAAAGGGGTCTGCCACCCCACCTGCCACCCCAGTCAAAAAATACCAACTGATGATTTATTGGATAATTATTATTAATATCGTTTTAAGATCAAAACAAATTCAAAACAATCCAAAATCGGTGTCAAACTGCAGAATGTCAAATTTGAAAAAGAAACTTGTTGGTGCACACCCCCCCCCCCCCCCTCCCCCCCTCCCCCCATCACGAATGGTTGCATCCATATCGCAGAATCTCTTTGCCTTGACGTGGAGTCAGCGCAGACACAAGCTGTCAGATGGAGTCTGTTCACAGGTGGGTAACGTCAAAGTGTAATGTGATTTCGAAACGTTTATAATTCCTCATAGATGGAAGGCGCTGTACAAAATAAACTATTATTATTATTATTAGAGATATGGTACTAGTAACTGGTAGTTTCTGGATGAATATGCTGTGTTGTTATCGATTTCAGAATTAACTACCGAGTGATGAGGCTAGATAGCTATTATGTGGCTAACCCCTAGCTACGTTTTACCTCATGTCACGGTTAGCCACAAGATAGCTTTTGAAGCCAGTTCGGTAACTAGCTAGCTGGCGCTAGCTAACTGAATAACGTTGATAACTAGCCAGCTACTGGCAAGCCTTTGACATTTTGAACTGAAACCAAGTGATGTTGTGGCATTTCATATCATTGTAGTTCTATGAAACGTTCTTAACAAGTTTGCTATTTGGCGTTAGCTAGTATGCTAGTGGTGGCTAAGGCTAGCAGAATTTTTGTGTGTAGCATCAGAAAGGCGAACCTTAACGTTACATGTAAACTTTAATGTATGTTTAACATAAAAACTTTAATTTATGTTTGAATATGACTTGTTTCAATTATAGGAAGGCCATGTCGTCAACCACAAAGAGGAAGGGTGACATCAGGAGCTTCATCCTCACAAAGAAGCAGGTTAGTGATGTGAGGGAGCATGAGGGTCCAAGTGCAGACAGCCTCTGCCACTCGAAGCTTGAGGCTAGAGCGGGAAGGTTAGTTAGCTAGTTCAGCTGGTCCTCGTGGTATTGTAGCCCAGTGCTATATTTTCCTTTTATTTTCTTTATGTTACAAAAAAGCTGGCTAACTATTAAGGTGGCATAGCAGAGGTTGCTTATTTAAAGGAGTAAAGCATTTCGGTAATGCAAAATATGCATTAGGTAGGTAATTTCATTGATGCAGAGAGAAACCTTTTATTTGAAATATTTTATTTGACTGTAATTTCATTTAATATTTACATAGTAAACACTTTCTACTTTTATATAAAAGGGGGATATTTGTGATTTCATTGCATTTACTATAAGAGTAATGAAAGGTATTTTAAATTTGCTTAATTTAGGTTAAAATAAGGGATACACTACTACACTACAAAACTTAACATAAAATCGTATAGATTACCACATAGTTTGTGTGGTCAGTTAAAAGAACTTAGGAAGTGTCCCAGTTAACAATTTAGTTAATTACATTGCTACAGTATTTCTATTTTCAGGATTTCCACTTTTTGTCACAGCCCAGTAAATGTGATCTTATATTTCAATATACCACCACAAGTAGTGATATTTTAAACGAAGCTACAGTGCAGTAACATTAGGGCTAATGTATTATGTTAATGGCCTACTTTTTGTGTAAAATAGGCTACAGATCAGAAAAGAGCAGGAGAGAGCGAGCCCGAGGCAGAATCTGCCAATGCAGAGAGCCAGTTCATTGAGATGGAGGTGGAAAGATCTGCGTAGCTGGTCAGTATGTTTTTGTTGTTGTGTTATGGTCCAGTTGTGTTCACTCCTTACGTTTGAGAAACTCCACTGCCGTTGGTGTGTGAATGGGTAAATGAGAAGCCATTGTAAAGTGATTTGGGTACTGTTAAATGCAAATAAAGTGCTATAAGTGTGACATTGACCATCAGGGTTATTATTATTATTATTATTATTATTATTATTATTATTATTATTGCTACCTATAGTATCTTATTTTATTTTATTTTTCTCCTACACAACAAAAAAATACCCCAACAGAGACCTTGGAGTGCCTTGATCCAGAGCCAGAGCCTGAGCCAGAGCCAGAAAGTGTCAATGATGACTGTGCAGAGAGACAGTCTGAGACAGAAGTGGAAGATTGTGCAGCTACAGCTGGTCCTCATGGTATGTTTTTTGGTGGGTGGGGGGTTCCATTCAAGTGTTAGCTCCTTACGTTTGAAAAAAAGCTACCACAATTGGTGTGAATGTGTGTGAGAATGGCTTAATGAGAGGCCATTGTAAAGTGTGTTGGGTACCGTTAGTTGCAAATGAAGTCCCATATGTGCAGTCCATTTACCATTTGGATCAAATACATATATCAGCACAGAATTAGTGACATTTTATCAAAGCCACAGTACAGTAAATGCCATGTATGATTTGAATCAATGTAGATCAATCAATGTATCAATGAATCAATGTAGTTAATCAATGTATCAATGAATCAATGTAGTTAAATACATCTTGGGGCTTATCAGGGTAGTTATTATAGAGTAACTTTCCCTCCTTATTTTATCTTTTTCCAGACATTTCCAAACACAGAGGGGATGGGCCGACACAACCATCGCTGGAGAGCTTTCCCAAGACGATGCAAGGTTGTGCAAGGAGAAGTTTCCATGCTGACTGGTACAAAATGCATAACTGGGTGGAATACTCACAGTCAAAAGACGCAGCATATTGCTTTGCTTGTAGACACTTTTCTTTACCTAATGCCTCTAGGACTGTGTTTACCTCTATGAATGGTTATTCTAACTGGAAGAAAGCTACATTTAAGGACAGTGGATTTTGTTCACATGCTAAATCAGAGAGCCATGTTAATGCTATGTTTGCATGGACAGAGAATAAGAAAATGCTAGACAGAAACTCATCAATGTTAGGAATGATGGAAGAGGAGTCAAGTAAAAAAGTAATCGAAAACCAGAAATATATACGCACACTTGGTGAAGTCCTGTTGTTAACTGCCACTCAAAACATTTCCCAGCGTGGTCACCGGGAATCATCCGAGGCGGACAATAGAGGAAATTTCCTAGAATTGTTGGATCTCCTGAGCAAGCATGATCCGTTTTTAAAAAAACGAATGGAAAATCAAGCAAAAAATGCAAAATACACAAGTAGCCTGATACAAAATGAAATACTGCAGTGTTTAGCAGATATGGTTAAAGAGGAGATTATCAAAGAGGTTAAAGAGAGTGCACAATTTTCTGTTCTTGTTGATGAAACAAAAGATGTAAAGAAAATGGAGCAGATGTCTTTTGTTCTTCGGTACTATTATAATGGTGTAGTTCAGGAGAGTTTTCTAGAGTTTCAAGAGGCAGATAAACTGGATGCTGCCAGTTTAACAGAGAAGATCATTGGCTGTTTAGAGAAGTATGGGCTGGAATATAAAAAAAACCTAGTTGGGCAAGGCTATGATGGTGCTTCAACTATGAGTGGGAAGCATGCTGGTGTCCAAGCCAGAATAAGAGAAGTAGCCAAGCATGCATTCTACGTTCATTGCAGTGCCCACTGCTTAAACCTAGTGATGGTAGACAGTGTGAAATCTGTTCCTGATGCAAGAAATTTCTTTTCATTGTTAGAGCGACTGTATATTTTTATGTCAGGATCTTATGTCCATCCTAAATGGTTGGATGTGCAGAGAGAGATGTATGATGGTCAAGTAAGGGAACTCTCACGTCTCAGCGAGACTCGATGGGCCAGCAGACATACAGCTTGTCGCAATGTCATGGATAGGTTGCCTGCTGTAATGCAAGTACTGGAAGATATTTCAGAGGAGGACAATCCGGACAGAGCGGTTGAAGCAAGAGGTCTACTAGTTCAGATCGATCTAAATTTTATTGGATGTCTTGTACTATTTAGAAAGGTACTAAAGGACACACACTTTTTGTCAGAGATGCTTCAGTCAACACAGATTGACCTTACTAAAGCTGTAGAGTTAATTGCGACCCTCAGACAGACTCTGGAAGACTATCGCAGTGAGACATACTTTGATGAGCTGTGGAATGAGGTACTAGCCACCTGTGAAAAGTCTGACATTTCAACGACTCACACCTTTAAAAGGGCAAGGCAAATAACACAAAGACTTCAAGGTAGTGTTATCATGTCAACATTAGGACAACACACAGAATCGGACAGTAAGAGGTCTTTTATCACCAAGGTATTTTATCCCATCATTGATTGTATGGTTGGTGAAATGAGAAGACGATTCTCTAGCGTAAACTGTGACATCATGCAGGGTGTCCAGGCCCTAAATCCATCCAGCAGCAGCTTTTTAAATGAGGAGGCAGTTTTTCTATTAGCAAATGCATATGGGTCAAATGTAGAGGATCTGAAACATGAACTGCACCAGACTAGAAGGTTGTTAGATCGACAAGCAACACATGGAAAAAGTCCGTCCAGTTTAATAGAATTTGTTAATTTTTTGGAACCATACAAGGAGGTATTCTTTGAGATGTTCAGGTTATGTAAAATAGCTGTGGTATTGCCTGTTACCAGTGCAGCATGTGAGAGGAGTTTTTCAGCTCTTAAACTGATCAAGAATCACCTGCGTTCTACCATGACTGAGAACAGACTAGCAAGTATAGCAATTCTCAGTATTGAGTCTAAACGTGCGAAAGATTTAAATTTGGATGAGTTTGTGAAGAGATTTGCTGCACAGCATAGCAATCGTCGCATACAGCTTCTGTAGCAATCAGATGATATATGTAACGGAGTCAAAAAACATTCTAATCTGCTTTGTATTTTTTTGGTTGCATTTACAATGTGAAATTTCATCAATAACTGATAATGTAAATACTTGTATATATTTTGTGACTTTAACACACACAGAAATTGTTCTCACAAACCTGTCTAACCTATTCTGTACACATGCACTCACAAAACACTTTGGCAGGCAGGCCTTTGAGGGAGGGCTTTGCTTCTAGGATAATGCTGGATTTTTGTAAAGTGCTGGGAAGTCCTCAAATTTCTAAATCATTCCTATGGCTTGATTTTGCTTTCAAAGTGCCTCAGATTGATTAGATTGAATTAACAATGTTCAACATTTTTGACCCGGGGGATATGCCCCGGATACCCCCCCAGAAGGCTTGCTTGGGATGAGCAACATTTCTGCTGCTACAATAATCCCAAGGGAAACACTGTTTTAATGTACTAAAAAGTGGAATGCTCATGTATGTAGACCAAATATTGAATTTATCACACTTGGGTGTTGAAAAAACTGTTGTATATGGGTGCATATAAAGTACAAAGTAAGGTGGGCTTCCTAAAAAAATTGCCACCCTACAATATATGCCTGCCACCCCTCTGCCACCCCATGTATAAATCTCTAAAATCGCCACTGTTAGCACGTAAATGCTTTCGTTTTTAAAACCGTCCGACCTCGACTACAAAACCATCAACCAGTTGCATAGGATTAAAAAATGTCAACACTCACTCACCCCGTCTTAAACATTCCCAAAGAAGTGCCTCTGTCTCTCGTTGTGCTGGATGAAGTCACTGGCGACGAGTAAACCCAAAATAGTCCCAAACAGGCGCAGACGCATTTTTCTTTTTTACTAGTTGTCCGAGTTCGGGGCCGGCAAATGCTGCCGCAATCTTGCTCAGCTCAACTCTGTGCTGAGCTCTCAGAGCGGGAAAGACGGACTGCCCTCCCCTGCCCTCTGCTGGCGCGTGCTGTGCATTACAACCAATGTCGTCCCTGTCAAAACTCCGTGTCAGTGTAATAGAATGAAACGCATCTGTGATTTGGCGCACAGTCTGTGACGTCACGGTATTGAAAATCATACCGACGGGATTTCGAAATACCCTGGTATACCGTAATACGGTCATACCGCCCAACCACGCCCCCCTGCAGGAGAGGGGAGCGTGCTCTGAGATCAGCTGCTGGGCTCTCAGAAGAGGGGGAGAAAAAGGGATCTGCCTCCTCCGTGTTTTATTCTTATAGAAGTAAGAAAAGAAGTAACGGGGCAGAAACCCTCCTTTTTACGCATGCGGTCCAGACATAGACATCAAACGGCGACACATATTCAGTTGATATTTACTTTGGCATTAGGGCAGGGATATCTAGATACTTTCCAAGGTTTGACATAATGAATTGTGCTACTTTTAAAGCAAGCAACGATGTTTTCAAATCTGTAATCAGAAAGCTCCTCAAAAACACTATCGAAGCAGTTCCTGCCGTTACTACGTTAGTTCAAACAGTAACAACGGACTATTTTTCTTTAGGGATGCATGTCAAATTAAATAAATACAACTATTTTTGAAATCAATAAAATAATTTTCTAAATCCATAAAAGCATTTAAATTAATATTGGGAGTCATGTCGTTACTTTGTTGAGAATGTGGCCATGTAATAAGCGGGATAATGTGCACATTGCACATTGCATAATGTGCCTTCAGGCCGATCTAGATCCCTCCGCAAAAAAGAAGAAGAACCGGCTCGTTCGCGGGCGCGAACCGGCTCCCGTGGTTCACTTAAAAGAGCCGGCTCGTTCGCGACCGACATATCACTAGTGTGTTTGTGGATGGTAGAGCGACAGTGAGGGAACGTGTGTATGTTTCTGGAAGTGAAACGAGGAAGCAGAAAAACAGAGGTCTGTGATGACGGCCTCCCAAGAAGGGCTCGCCTCTCTCCAGTCATTTAAGCTAAAGTGAGTTATTGAACCTGAAGCTTGTTGCTTCTGCCCTCCTCGACTACGGTCTGGGAGCCGACAGGAAAGTTCAACACACAGATGGCCAGTCCACCCCTTTGTAGCATATTATTTCAATGAGAGATTAACAGATCGCCACTGGGCTTTCAACTAAATACACAGCCACGCAAAAACTGCGGCATTTGTACAGCTCCTTATGGGTACTACTGCAATTTGTGAAGTGCTTTCCTCTGTGGTGAAACGATCAGCACTGCACCAAGGAGGAGAGCGGCAGAAAGTCACCTGGAGTTAAAGAGAGCGGGGCTGTGTTGCGTGTATGGCTTCCTTCTGCAGGTAACGGGGAGACGTGCTCTGGCGGCGGTCTCGTTCAGGATCCGAAAATATAATTTAAATATTTTTGCACACTTATTCCACTTATTCCTAGTGTGCCACTGGTTACATTGGCACGCGTGCCAGGGGTTGCCGACCCCTGCAATAGACACTATAGCGGGCCAGCGATTTTTTATATAGTCCACAATGCTAGTGGAGCACGCTCAGGTACTGCGGACCGCATAACGCTGAGCAGACTCTTCACGCTAACGAAGGATCACTTCTAGGCAGGGTTGGGAGGGTTACTTTGTAAATGTAATCAGTTACTGAATACTGAATACATGCTCTGAAAGTAATCAGAATACAGTTAGTTACGTATTCAGATTACTTTTAGAATACTTTTGGAATACTTTCTTTTTCCATAACAGATGGGTATGTTTTGGTGTACAGGAGACACTTATTTTACTGTTTTAATGGCTTATCAAGAACTCAAACGCAACATCTTGGTGTCATTCTGGACAGCTCCCTCTCATCTGCACCACACATAAAAAACATCACCCGGACTGCATTCTTTGTCCTGTCTTAAAACATTTCCTTGGAATATGTTATGAACTGTAAGGTGTCCTTGGGTGCTTTGAAAGGCGCCCCTAAATAGAATGAATTATCATTATTATTATTATCTGAAACGATGTAATGACTTTTAAAACTTTTTCCAGTCACTTGCCCCATGCATTCAGCAGCAGCAGGCCATTCACTTGGATTTGATCCCGTTATGAAATGTCTTCATTTCGACAATAAATAAATGCTACATAAACGTTATCTTGCACATTTTATCTAACCATCTCCGTTTCTAACTTTCAATATATTTTAAAAGAGATCTCTCTCTCATCTGCGTGCGGGCGGGGCCTCACAGACACACTGCATCTCTCTCGCTCATAGACATGCTGCAGCGCTGTGCAGTGTGCACACAGTCCGGTAATGAATATTACATTTTGTGAGGAAACTTTTCCACCAATAATTCCAATAAGTATTCCAAAAATGTATTTACTTCAGGTTTACGAAAGTAACTGTAATCAGATTAGCCTACTTGTTTTTCAAATGTAACGCCAACTGAATACAGTTAGCCTACTTGATTTTTGTATTCTGATTACGTAACTCCGTTACATATATTCCGTTACAACCCACCTTGCTTCTAGTCTACTGTCCCGCAGCTCCTACCCAGTGGCGTCAATTCAGCCAAAGCTAAGGTATGGCAAGGTTACTAGTCACATGACTTAACTACAGTATCAATCAATATACATGCCCAGCAAATAATCATAACAAAAGTGACAAGTCTGCTATGTAGCTTTTCTGTGTGGTTAGGAAAATTTGAACTTTTTCAAATGCAGCCTCACTCACATCCCGCTAGCGCAAGTAACTATGGACACAAACACTTAACTACGCACGTCAATCAATCAATTCAGTACATTACCACATTACGCACATTACGCACATTACCCCGCATAACACTTGCACCATCGTAGCATTGTGCAACACACAGCTGAATATCTAAACTCGATAATTCCTTTATTATTTTCTGGGCCAGGGATTCAGCTGTCAGGTCCTTCATGTGATAGGTTCCAATGGCTCTTTCCTTTATAATCCCGTCATGTACATAACGGATCAAAATGGCCAGCTGCTCCTTCTTAGACAGGTCTTTCGTTTCATCCACTAACACTGAAAAGTACCGTGCTTCTCCTACTTCATTTATGATTATACTTCTGATATTTTCCCCAATAACTCTCACCATATCATTCTGGGCTTCTGGGGAAGAATAGTGCGCATACCTGCGTTCCTGTTTGCTTTTCACGTTCCTGTCATCTGTTGCAATAACGTCCAAAAGTTCAAGGAAATTTCCTTTATTTTCATCCTCATCTCTCTCGTTGTGGCCACGGAGAGGGAGGGCCTGTCTTCCCAGAAATGACGTGATTTTGAACAAGGATTTGACGTGAGCCCGGTTCTCCTGCACCTCATCTGTCCTGTTTGCGTCAATCCGACTTGCGATGGATTCCTTATGTCCGCTGATCACAGCCTTAAAGTTAGACCACGCTAATGCAGCACAATTGTGTCTACTGCTCCCTTGATGATCCCGGAGATTTTTTTTTCATGTTCTTCCAACATGTGTATCCAGTGTCTATGAACACACGCAGTCCATGCCTGTCACCTGTTAAAGTTGAGGCTCCTCCAAAATGACGGCATGCAAAGCAATAAACTGCATCTTCTTGCGCAGAATATTCAACCCAGTCATATTCCTGATACACACTGACATTAAAGCGTCTTCCATTTCTAGTTGGGAAGTGGGTCAAACGAGGACGCCTGAGTCCGTCTGTTTTACATCCACTAATATCCTTCTTCTCTGCTCCAGTTGACCCAGAGGCTGCTACTGCTGCTGCACCCGGGCCTTGACCTTCCTTATCGCTGTCCACGTCTGATCCAGCTCTTTCAATCTGAGAAATTGGTGGGGACTCAGACTCGGATTCAATTCGAGAAGTCGGTGTGGACGAGTTCTCAGCCTCCATGCATGTAGTCTCCGTCTCCCTGTTAGCATCTGCATCCCCGGCGCAGGTGCTGGAGTGGCTAACAGCCTCGTTAACAGCTTGAATCCCACCTTCACTACCTGGTCCTTCTCCCTCTGCTGCTGGGGCAACATTGGAGCCATCACCTTCACCTGCCTTTTTTTTGATAAAAAAAGATTCTAAAGTTCTTTGCTTTCTTTTCATTTTAGTTAATTAGCTTAGCCGAAAAATTAAAAAAACCGCGATAACATGACCCGCTCTGACCTCCGGCGGCTTCTCGTCAGGAGATACCACATTTCAAGATAGGGAGGGGGGATACGTTACGATAAGTATTGGGAAAGATAATATCTAGACTAGAGAAATCGATTGTGTTGTTCTGATTTTCATTTGTATTTAATTTATATGTATTAAATAATAGAATAATCAATACAAATTGACACAGAGTAATTCCATAAATTTATTTTTTTAAAACGAACATTTACATTTTCCCCTGGAGCCAAGGTGTGGCAGCTGCCATACCTTGCCATACCCAATTGACGCCTCTCTCTGTTGGACTCTGTCGCAGCGGGGCTGCTGCTGTGGAGCGCACTGAGGCCCCGTCTCAGGTCGGTTAAATTAAATCCTTGCTTCCCTCACTTGCGTCGTTTCCCTGTGTTTAGTCCCTCTCTCCAGGGAAGCATGGAGGGACGCAAGGCAACCACGAGAAGCAGGGAAATTAGTTTTAAGAGCAATGGGACGTCCTTTCCTCCGGAGCATCAGGTGAAGCGACGACGTCCGTTTGTGATGACGCCGCACAGCTGTTCGTCTGACAGCAGCTCTGTCCCTGTTATTTTCACAAACACCCCTGCCACACATTTACTGACACAAACATTTCGATCATCTGTTGTAGACCCCAATAAATAAAATCAAATAAGAACTCATTCTCAAAAAAGATAAACGCCATTCTTAAGATGTATAAACGAACAATCGTTTGATTAATATTGATTAGAGTGCACAATAGAAATAAAAATAATTGAGAGAAGAAAAAGATATATATTATCTATCAAAACCCAGTTAGATTAACATTCATTGGATTGCACACTTTGTTTGTTTGTGTGGATATGTAGCACATTAACATTTTAATAGCACTTAATGACTGACTGAATGGAAATGACAGTAAATGAAAATGTAAAACGAAAAAAGCGATCATGAAAATGTTTCCAAAAAATGAATACAATGATTTTTGACCACTTTGTTGTTCAGATATATCACATATGTTTACCTAAATGATACATGAATTGAAACAAAACACAGTTTAAACTGAGGAGTGACTCTCGTGAGTCTCATTTATTTTCTTCACTCCGCTGGGGTACTGCTCTCATGTCAAGAACAAGAAGCATGAGATCAGTGCATGCACTGCATCGTCCAATCAGTGAGCGATACACAGTAAGGGGGCGGGGCGAGTATCTGAGGATTTCATCGGAGGATGGACTGGTGGTTCCTCAATTATCGCTCCTCCATTATCGCTCCTCGATCCTCGGTCCTCCGGCAGAAATAAGAGCCATGGGACGGTACTCGAGATGGCGCAGACAAATCAACTTCCGGTGAGACCGAGGAGCGAGGAGCAAGGAAATGAAAATAGTCGACCTGAGACAGGGCCAAAGAAGACTGTTTACAACGAAGGATCACTTCTTCTTCAAGGCAGGGAAGGTTTCGCAGTAGGCAGTCTACTGTCCCGCAGCTGCTGTCTCTCTGTTGGACTCTTGTACTGCACCTTACTCGCGAGACGTTGTAAAAAAAAAAAATGGGCGGGGGGCAAACACAGTAACCACTCGGCCAACGCCACAGTCACCCAAGTCGCGTGGACCGGATGAGAATGTCTGGCGGGCCGGATGTGGCCCGCGGGCCGCCAGTTGGTGGTCACTGGTTTACAGCATTCGCACGCACTTTCTGCAGGAAATGCATTTTCTAGTTTGCTTTTAAACTAGCCAACATGACAGTCCAGTAACCGGGGTTACACATAAAGGGCTGATGATTGACACTGGAGCAACGTCACACATAATAACGAACATCGAAAAGTTTAAAAGGTTTGATGAGACTTTTCAACCGAAACACCACTTTGTTGAATTAGCTGATGGGACCAGAACAAGTGGTATCGCTTTGAAGAAAGGAGAGGCGGAGGTCTGCCTGCAAGACACGGAGGGACGACGAGAGCCAGCGACGCTGAAGGACGCGCTCTACATATAATATATTTGGATCTGTATGCTATGCATACAAGCAGGACAAGAAAAAGTTAGACTTGAGGTGTGAGAAGGGTATTTTTTTAGGGTATGATAAAAACAGCCCAGCATACCTTGTCTACAACCCAGACACAGGTAGTGTTCGAAAACACAGGCAAGTGAAGTTTGTCACAAAAAGGGTAGCCAAGTGACATATGGACTACTGCTACAGAGTAATGTGTAATGTACCAAAAATATGGAAGCAAACAAGAGACAGAAGTATTTGAATTTTATCAGACAGGCTCGATTGCTTATCCTGTCTGGGTAGCCCGGATGATGCTGCATCGACATTTTTGACGTCGAGTTTTAAACACCGAAACTGTGCATTCGAATTTTTTTAACTCGAATTTTTGGGATCTGAATTTGACTATTTTAATTTTTTTAACTTGAATTGTTACATTATTATTTCACATAGGTAAATTCGGAGCAAAATTCAGATACATGATTTTCAAGGTATTTATTTTCAATGCTACAAATTCGGTGTCTGATAAAATTCAAAAACTCTTGTCTCTTGTTTGCTTCCATAAAACACCTTTAAAGAGGCCATGTCAAAACTTGATGCTATACAGGAGGAAATGAATTCTCTTAAGGAAAATGACACATTGATCACACTACCAGAGGGCAAACATGCAGTGGGGGGTAGATGGGTCTATACAATCAAAGAAAACACAGGTAAGACGGAGATATACAAAGCCATGATGCAGTATGTTGCAAAGGGATATAGTCAAGTGGCAGGAATAGACTATAGCGGCGATCGCTCATCAAAAAAGAACACGCATGGAGGTTAGAAGTCAGAGTTCCCAACGCGTGTTGTGGTGAAGGATGAGGTCCACCATAACGTAATTTGTAATGCTTTATTTATTTGTCCCAGGTTAAAATGTTCTTTTACGACTCACGTATCTAAAATCTTAAAACATAACGTTTAAAAAATAACGATCACACACATGCTCAGACACAAACAATCACGGTCAACACGGTTGAAAAACGTGTGGCTTCCTCTCTAACCTCTCATCCCAGCTGATCACCAGGCACGTGCACACATAGACCTCAAAGTGGGATATGGCCCCCAGAAGGTTTCTGCTGTAAGGGAGGAAGGAGAGACAGCAAGCGAAGACACGAAAACATATTTAACATCTTCCAAGTGCAAAGAAAGATACAAAGAAAGTTAGTAACAAAATAAGTTATTAACAACATATTTAATTTCAGATTTCAAGACCTTGTTAAATAATTTCAGTAAAGTTGCAGTATTTTTGCATGTTCTTAATAAATACTTTTGATGTGTTTTGTCCAATTAAATTAAGTAAATGAGTAGGAGAGGAGAGCAGAATGCACTAAGTGTAATTGTTGTAACTAAACTTAGCCCTACTTGTAGTTTGGAGTGTTGTTTTGCGTATTTATGTAGAGAACAGCCTTTTTCAGTTTTGTGTGAAGATGTTTGTTGATTTTGAAGTGTTATTTATTTTAATACCACAAAAATAATTCAAAGGACTTAATGTTTTGCTAAAATAAACTAATTAGTATAGCAATTAACTAGTAGCATAGAAAACATGCACATTGTGGCATAGTTTCCTTTGTTGATGTCTGCTCTTATGCGTAGTTAATACTAAAGAAGACCATTGTCTCTGTGTTAACTGATTATTTTGTAGAATTATGTTGAGTATTAAACAATTGCGTGAGTGTGAGGGTATTAAAATTAATTGGTCGGTAAGCCAGAGATGTGCAACTATATTTAACTTTTAGTTTTACATTTTTTTTAATAAATGATTATAGGATGTGCCCTTTTTCTCACTTGAGCCCCTGCCCCCCAAAATGTCTGTGCACGTCCCTGCTGATCACCTGTGCACATAGGTTAATTACCTCCCGTGCTCCCAGGTGCGCAGATTGGATGATGACGCGTTCACACACACCTAGACCAACCCCGTACACAACCCAAAGCAAATTGGCTCCAACAGACTATAAGGAGACATTTTACCCGACTGTAAACATGACATCAGTAAGAAGCTTGATGCAACTGGCAGCTCAACATGACTTAAACCTACATCAGATGGATGTTAAAACTTTGTATTTAAACGCTCCAATTGACTGTGAGCTGTATGTGCAGCAACCTGAAGGTTTTGGAGTCAAGTCAGACACAGATGAAAAGCTGTTAGCTGAATACATCACTGTATGGGTTCAAACAATCTGGAAGAAAATGTTGCATGATCATCTCTGTGAGAATGGTTTTGGAAAAACCCCAGCCGATCATTGTGTCTACAGTAAAGAAATAGAAAATGAGAGGATCATTCTGATTATTTGGGTGGATGACCTAGTTATCGCAGCTAATGACATTCACACAATTAATACTGTGAAAGAAATGTTGAGCACAAAATTCTAAATGAAGGATCTTGGGAAACTTAAACATTTCCAAGGCATTGCCTTTAATCAGGAAAAAGGAGAAATAAGGATGAGTCAAAAGAAATTCATTACAAAAATACTGGAAAAGTTTGGCATGAATGACTGTAAGCCAAGGTCCACCCCATGTGAACAGGAACAACACTTTGATGGTGAAGCTGTTGATGCAACACAATATTGTGAAGTGGTAGGCAGCTTAATATATTTAATGACATCTACTCGGCCTGATCTAAGTTGGATAGTCAGTAAACTGTCACAGTATTTTTCAGAGCCAAAAGGTCAAAAGTAAGACATTTGTAAAGTATTTGTTTGGAATGTAAATAACCCCAGACGTTTAAAACACTGTTATTGTGTACTAGGTGTTTAAATTGAATTTATGTTGAGAATGTGTACAGTATGAGTAAGTGGGGGTGTTAAATTATAAGATATGAATCTGTTTATTTTATACTCTTATACTAAAAGTCACTTCCTGTATTGCCGTGATAAAATGGACATGCGCGATAAAACGTCTCACTTCCGGTAGAAGTATGTGTGTGTGATGTGTGTGTGTGTTTATCCCTTCGCCATGTGGTTCACGGTATTCCCTAAGATGGCAACTTCAACAAGGGGACATTTAAGACATTTCCACTAGTCTTCATTTTAATATGGCAACATTTTCTTTGGAACCTGCAGTAATCACCCATTCACTGACTGGCTTCTTTTATAAACATTTATTGATGCTTTGGTCTTGTGAAAATCCATACATTTGAACAGAATAAGGAGCAATTTACTGTCAGCAACTGAGAGTGTAGACAAGTTTGGTCAGAAACATTTTGGCCAATTCCAAACCACACCCTACCCACTCCCCCTCCGTGATGGAATGAACTCTGTCTGTAGTCACACTCTCAGCTGAAAGAGGCTCCTCCTTCTTTCAGATGGAGAGAGTAAATGCAGCAGCAAGCTTTGGGAAAAACTCCCCTCTCTCAGGCAGAAACAGGAATCAGCATCTCTGGGATTCTAAAAATAAACCCTAAAGATCTTTTATGGCATACTTTTTTTGTTAACATATTTTTGTTTTAAAACCTGATGTTTATAAGCTGCTTAGTTTTAGTAAAAGTCTGTAAATATACACAACTTTTACCGTTTTCTAGACTAGACATGAGTAAATGATCCTAAGTTTAAACAAATACGAGGTAACCATGAAGTTGTTAACATCTGTATGAAGATATTAAATAGCTCTTGTTGTGCAGTTTATCAGTGAACTGTTTGTAAACAGCGTGTTTCATGACGGACACACACAGCATTGAGTCCTGTCAGGTAGAGCAGCAAGTGAAGTCAGGACCGATGCAGACTCGCTGTTGGAGGGCTGGTAACCCACTCCCCCTCCACACTCGTTGGTTTGGAACAGCACTTAATGTGGCGGACTCTCCGCGCGAACGGAGGGGTAGGGTGTAAGGGGCGGTTTGGAATTGGGCCTTTCTCTCAGTATCCCAACTATCCTGACAGTGGTAATTTAAAAGTGATTGTCTTGACAATTAAAAGTCATATTTCACAGGTTATGTGTAATCAAAAATATAACAAACAGACATGCCTGACTTCGTTCCTACATTCATATACGGATAGACTTAATATACACTCTTTACATACATACAGTACATATACAACATATTCCTGCTTTAGGACTTCTCTGGTTGGCACAACAAAGCAGCATTTACTTTCCTAGAAACTCCTTCAGCAGCTGCAAGGACATCTTTCAAACCGACTTCAAAAAATAGATGATCAACCTAGATAGTAATTACCGACAGTTTAATGAATTAGGAATGCTTTGGGTAGACTCCATGCTAAAATGACCTTAAAATGACATTAATACTGAATCGGTAAATGTGTATTAATGAAAGAGGGAGGTAATAAAAAAAGAAATATGGTTATCCACTTACAACATCATAATTGTTTCTCTCCTGAGTTTATGAAATAAAAACAGTTGGAAAAAGGTTTTGACAAGACAATCTTTCCAAATTCCTTAAAAATATGATTTGTGAAACAGATAGGAAGAAAAGCTTATGCAAGGATGATTTGCCAGGATCCTTTTTTAAATCTATGACAAGGAGAGAAAAAACCTTTGTGTGTGTAATGCTCACTATCGCCATAAGCCACCACTACCCCATGTTTCTACTATCATAATCTTTCATGTTTGCTTTCGGGTGAGTAACACGAGACAAACCCATTTTCCTCAGAAATCATCAGAACCTTTTTTCCACACTGTCCACTCGGGGCTTCTATATACCTCCAACTAATTCATTTATACACAACTATTTGAGATGATCAAATACAGTTAAGTGAAAAGTCACACCACATTTTCTGTTTCAGCAATACTCTTGTGAAAATATTGTAAACAGTGCATTTATAATTTCTTGGCAACAGCAACCTCCGTGTCATTTTCTAAAGTGAAAGAATGTCACATTAGAGTTGTCTTCTTTCTTTCCATCTGAATATAGGAAGGCCAGTACCCCTGAGAGAAATATTTGGCTTTTCAGCTGCATCATTTTCCACTTTCTTCACTTCATAATCTTATCTGTCTGCTGTTTGGTTTTGGAAAGGTGGTGTACAGAAGGTTTATCTGTGCCTACAGTATTGAACGATAACAGCAGTGGTTTTGAATCATACAGTATATGTGACTTAAAACCTTCATTAAAGGAGTCTCAAAGAGCTAATTGGTTTCAAATGTTGAAATGTTACAACCTTTCACTTGACATACAAAAAACTGTCTGCATTGAGCATTGCCATACAACTAGATACTGTAATCTTTGCAAATGATTACATTCATTCATTGTTAAAGTGTTGTAAAAGTCGTTTGAAACGTTGAAAATGCAACAGGTGTTTTTAAACATTACAACAGATCTTAAGACATTATTTAAAGAGTTAAAACAAGCTAGGAGAAATGCTAAGGAGCAAGGAATGCTTTGAGTGAGCTGGAGGAACAGAAAATCCACAAAATGAAAGGTATAAGTTTCAGATAGGCACTGGTTAATTTGATTTGTAAAGCTTTAGCAGGTGCTGAGCTCTGGCTGACTAGTTCCTGCCTCATTTATCCGATCCCTGCAGCATAATTGTTAAGTGTATACAGTAAGAGACACAATACTGGAATTTCCCAAAGGCATTCAATCCGGTAGGGAAATTCCGGTAGAGTGTTTTCTTTTTTTAAATATAATGATTGTGTTATTGTTGAGTGGTAGTCACAGCTGCAAGCATGATTCATTACCATTCATTGATTAAAAAGCTTTGTCATTAAAAACATGTCATTGTGTTCCGTTGACTTTTATGAGATGGACTCATTTGGTCTCTCTGCATTAATATTTTGTTTGTAATACCTGAGAATGCTGCTGAAATTCTTACCGTCCTGAACCAGCAAATAGCAGAAGTTCATAAAGTAAGACCTTAAATTTGAAAATGAATGAGTGTACTGTCTTATGTAAAGGCCTAGAGTAGACTATTTGCAGCAAAACAGTTTTTCCAAAGGCAGATCAAAAGAAAAGAATAACATTGGGCCAGTATAATGAAGAAACGTATTAAGAAAAAAGAAACCGGGAAGCTAGAAAAGAATATCTGTGAAATAAAACAAAAACAACGTGATTTCTGATGTAATGACCACAGTTGGAACGGCAGGTCACATGACAAAAATACTTTTTCCAAGACAGTATTAACATAAATACAATTTCTGGGTATTACAAACTCTCCAAACAAGTTTTTGCATTATCAGCATTTGAGCGTTTATCACAGATAAAAAATAAAGTCTTGTAGAGCCGTATCAGTAAATCAGGGATAGTCTGCGGTAAGTTGGTCTGTGAGCCAAACATAGAAAAGCATGAGGAAATCCTTTTTGGCATCCTTTAACATGGTATGCAATTCTCTTAATAAATTGCATTAAGTACAGTTAAATGGGGCTGCGTCTGAAATCCCATACTATGTTTCACACAATATGTGTACCATTATTTACCATATTTTAGTGTGAATAAACAGCATTATGTATCTTTCAGACACACAGAGCTGTACCACTTCACTTCCTGACAGCCTCCACCTGACAGCAAGGAACAATGAACCTCTTGAGTGTTTAGTTTTTCCTTCACGTCTGTAGAAGTCCTTCCTTCAGTTAGAAAATGCAGGTAAACTTGTATATCCTGTTCCAGATCTACCATGGTGATTGTTATGCATTTTGGCTTCACTCCCACATTGCATTGTGGAATATTTATGCCAGTGTGTACATAGTTTTCCAGAAATAGTATGCATTTCACATGCTATTGGTTTCATACTAAGGTGTTGGACAAACTAAGGAAACTCCCATGCTATTTAGGGCAGGTTAGTGTGTCTGATGTTCTGTCTGCCTTTTAGTGACATCATCATCGATTTGATTGGCTGCCATTGCCTCAGTGCATCATCCTCCCGTTTGAGTCTAACATCAGCACCTGAGGTCCAGCTCCTCGCCCTGCAGGTCTGTGTCCATGTCCACCTCCTCCCCCTCCTCAGTGCTGCTACACTCCTCCTCCATCACCTCCCGCTCCGTCTCCTCTCGACAGGGAGAAGCAGGGGAGAGAAGGAATGTGGGGACATTATTAGGAACTCGGCTCAGCACCTCTCCTCCTCCATCCATCCTCCAGTCTGCTCCGGTTCCCATCTCTTCACCGACTCCCTGTCCTGTCTCCATCTCGCCCGTCTCTTTCAGCCTTGTCTCAACACCCTTCATTGTTTTTCCATCTAATTCCAAAACAGTCCCTTCATTCAAACACGAACCTGTCTCCATCCCCCCACCCATGCCCCTCAATGTCTCGTGACTCAAACCCACGTCTTCCTCTTTCTCCGGATCTGTCTCTCCAATAAGACCTACCTCTCCTTCAAAACTCCGCCCTGTTTTCCCCTCCCTCCACATACAATTTTCTTCTTCCTGCCTCAGACTTGGACTGGTGTCACCCAGCAGCCCTGTCTCACCTGTCTCACCCAGCAGCCCTGTCTCACCTGTCTCATACAGCAGCCCCATCTCACCCAGCAGCCCTGTCTCACCCAGCAGCCCTGTCTGTCCACTCGGCTCTGTCTCCACACATTGTCCTGTCTGTGGGGGCTGGTCTTCTGTCAGCACTGCAGCTTCTTTGGCTTGTCTGATGCAGTTGATCCACTGCTGCTTGTTGAAGGTGTCGCTGGCCTGGAAGCAGTGGCTCTGCAGCTGACCTCCGGCACGGTAGGAAACCCGAAAGAAGTTCTTTGCTGTGAGGAGAGAGACAGAAGGAGACGTGGGAGTTATTAGCAGAGGTGGGACCAAGTCATTGTTTTGCAAGTCACAAGTAAAGTCCGAGTCAAGTCTCAAGTCAGGATGGGCAAGTTCAAGTGAAGTCCAAGTCCTAAACTTTGAAAAACCGAGTCTTAAATAAGTCATTATGTGCTTTTGAGCTTTTTTAAGGTTGGGCTACTGAGACGGTTTGATTCAGAAGGAGTTTCATTTATAAAAATCCTTGATGTTAAGGTGACCAGTAGTGGTGTAGAGGGGATTTTTTAACTGGGTGGACGGGACGGGACGGGGGAGAGACACTATGGACGTGCTCGTGAACTGTCAACGGGCGGGGGTACACTGGCTCGGCTCGGCCTTTCTGTCACTCAAATGCGGGACATAGTCTCAATTTGTGGGAAGGGGGGAAAATGATAAAAATGCTGTGTGTGCAGTCCCGCACAAAGCGGGACACCTGGTCACTCTACACACACACACACGCTTCAAATCAAGTTGCATAAATACTTTTTATTATAATTACTCTGAAATGTATTATGTTTTCGTCATTATTAAAACAAATACACACTTTCAACTGATAAGACTGGCAATGATTATATATTTCTTAGACTATTAAAAAAAAATCATGCTTCAAAAAAGTGGGGGCTCCAAATAAGTGTGGGGACAGCGATCCCAGAATGTTTATTTCCACTGTGTACAACATGTTATAGGGGACCCACAATCTATTTGTATGCAAGGGACAATGTGCAGCGAGGCGGTCTTTATGGGAAAAAGAATACCCGAATCTAGATCCCTCTGCAGGTGGTACTTTAAGTATATTTTGATGCTAATACTTGTTCACTCAAGTACAAGATCTGAACTCCTCCCACCTCTGGCGATTTTCGGTGTCGATAGATGTCTGGCCGTCGATGAGCGTTGTGTCGCCCTACTCAGATTGGTGTGTACTGCCACGTCGTGTCTTTTGGTGTGTACTGCCGACACCTTCCGCCGCCGATTCGACATGTTGAATCGGCCTCCCGATTCCCAAATAAATCACTCTGATTGGCTGTTCAGCTTAGCGAATCAGTGCATTAGAAGCGAAACGGAAGTGAGGGACCCAAACAAACTATTAAGAAGGCAAATCTGAGATTTCATTTAACTCCAGCTCTCAACACAAGATCGGGAAAGCCCAATGAGCTTCTCGTTGTAGAGTGAAAATGGAACACACACGCTATTTATTGTTTGTTTATATCACGCAGTCTGTTCTTCTTCTCTCGGTCATCACGCAGTCTGTCTTCCGGTTGTTGCCTCTTTTGAATGACGAATACACACTACTGCTGGTAAGAAGAGTTATTGCCACTCATGCATGCGCAGTTCGTACGTGCTCGGAGACGTGAGGCAATGTTCTTTGTTGTTCTTTGGTGTTTGGTGTGTAAGAGACTTTAGGGTCATACATTTGTGTGAATAGGTTTAACATTTGTATTGAATTGTGCAGAATTAGATCGTGATTTATTACTAGAATGTGTACCCTATTTTCCGGACTATAAGTCGCACCTGTGTGTAAGTCGCTCTTATCAAAAGATGTGTCGCTAAGAGAAATACAACATATATAAGTCGCTTCGGTGTATAAGTCGCATTTATCCACTGAAGTCTTCATCCTCTTTGTCGCTGTTAAACGCTTCCGCCCACTCCGGTGTCGATGAAGCAGCATGTCCTGCTCCGGGCTGTCCTCAGACTCTCTATCAGAATCAGCTCCGATTAGACCTTTCTGAATCCCGACAGGATGGTGTCGGTCGTCACAAGAAGTTTCTCAATAATCAAATTTCCCCTCCTCGACTCCTCGGTCCTCCGGTAGTGACCCGGAAATAAATTTCAGCACGCCATGTTGAAGGACATCTAATTTCTCTAAATGCACTTTGAGGACCGAGCATCGAGGAGGCTCTCTGGAGGAGCTCTAACCGAGGAGACACTGATGCATCCTCCACGAATGCATTTCCGGGAACGGTGGAGGCGTGACGCACGGCCGGACTTTTCTCAGCCAATGACAGCTCTGCATGCATCCCTTGGATATTATTTTAGTAACTGCTTTCATCGCAACGCAATGTTTACAGTGAGAACAGCTGTGAGGTCCATGCAGAAAGCGGAGCAGTGTGTAAAATATACAGTATATCACTCAGTATAACAGGCCTACATTACTTTCTGTATTTGTATGCTGTAGTTTAGTAGATATCTACAAACAAAGAGTCGATATTTTTCTAAGACCTTTTCTAATTTAGTGCTTCACATAATAAAATACACAACGGCTGTAGCCTGATTATGCTTTAGGAGCAGTAGGTGTGTGTGGTACAGTGCGTAGATGCGGCGGACAGACGGGTCTCAATTGGTTTGGTGTCATATGCTTACTTTTAATACTTTTGGCCCGTAATTTCAATTCCCCATTTCAGTGACCAGAGAGAGAGGGGGGGGGGGATATATCCAGTCTCTGATTGTGTTACGCTATTATGAGAGTGCTCTCATACTTGTTTGATTCTGAAATTGTATATATTTATATAAATATATATGTGTTTGTATATGTCCGCATCTGTAGCCTGTTATTGTCTCATTATATCGCACTGTCAATGAATTAAAAGTAAATATATAAGTCGTCATGAACACATCTGTCCATGAGACAGAGGGCTGCTGTGCCTCCTGTCATCATTGATGGACGTCTCTTTAAAATGACCGCTCAGAGGAGAGGAGTTCTCATTTCTCTAACCGCCTGCTGCTTCCACTCCTCTCTCCTCGGTTCCCCTCCTCAGTCCTCCGCTCGCATCTCCTGTGGGCGGCACCAAGTCTCGAGGAGAGGAGTCGAGGATAGGAGTCGAGGAGGGGAGATTTGAGTATTGAGAAACCTCTACTGAAGCCCATGCTGTGTCGATTGATCCCACAACATCCTGGAAAGCTACGTGACGCATCCTCCCCGTTCTTATTATACATCCATGAGCCTCCCGGGCCCTTTCTCATTTCATCAAATCCCCCTCCTCGACTCCTCGGTCCTCCGGTAGTGACCCGGAAATGAATTTCAGCGCGCCATGTTGAAGGACGTCTCATTTCTCTAAATGCACTTCGAGGACCGAGGATCGAGCGTCGAGGAGGCTCTCTGGAGGAGCTATAACCGAGGATACGCTGATGGGTCCTCCACAGTCCTCCACGGCTCCCTCGTGGATGCATTTCCGGGAACAGAGATGTTTCAAAGAGTCGTGACGCACGGCCGGACTTATCTCAGCCAATGACAGCTCTGCATGCATCCCCTGGATATTATTTATTAACTGCTTTCATCGCGAATCGATGTTTACAGAGAACAGCTGTGAGGTCCGTGCAGAAAGCAGAGCAGTGTGTATAATATATATCACTCAGTATAACAGGCCTACTCTCTTTACTTGCTTTAGTTTAGTAGATAACTACAAACAAAGAGTCGATATTTTTCTAAGACCATTTAGTGCTTCACATAATAAAATACACAACAGCTGTAGCCTGTTTTAGGAGCTCTAGGTGCGTGTGTGTGGTGTAGGTGTGTGTGGTACAGTATGTGCGTAGATGAAGCGGACAGACAGGTCTCAGTTGGTTTGGTGTCCTCTGCTTACTTTTAATACTTGTAAATAAAAGGAGATGTGTATCAAAGTAAATATATAAGTGGTCATGAACACATCTGTCCATCAGACAGAGGGCTGCTGTGCCTCCTGTCATCATTAATGGACGTCTCTTTAAAATGACCGCTCAGAGGAGAGGAGTTCTCATTTCTCTAACCGCCTGCTGCTTCCCCTCCTCTCTCCTTGGTTCCCCTCCTCGGCTCCTCCGCTCGCATCTCCTGTGGGCGGAACTAAGTCTCGAGGATAGGAGTCGAGGAGAAATGAGAAAGGGCCCCGGTCGCCGCGACTTTTTTCTTCTTCGGTTGTACAGCAGTTTGCAGTTGTCACGATTGTATACAGTGCCATCTATTGGCCATAGTTTGAACGCAGTCAGACAAAATACAATGTATAAGTCGCAGGACCAGCCAGACAGCTAAAAAAAGCGCGATTTATAGTCCTGAAAATACGGTATATTGCATGGAAGTCTGATACATTTTTAACCTATAACCTATATCCATATGTGAGAAGTTAAAAACACATTGGGATTTATTGGCATTTTTGCACATTTACACAGGGAATAAACATAATTTTGAATGAGCATTTAAACCAGAATATTTTGTAAAAATAACGTGTTAGTACTCGCAGTGTTGGGCAAGTTACTTTTAAAAAGTAACTTGTAATAGTTATAGTTACTGCTCTCAAAAAGTAACTAGTTACTTTATTAGTTACTGAATTATAAAAGTAACTAGTAACAAGTTACTTTACTTTAAAAACAATAACAATAAAAATACAAGTTTTTGTGTTGTTTTTTGCTGACTAGTTCAAGTTGTAAATGCGCTGCTGCTCTCGCTGATACTTGCATCTGCCATTGTGTGTGTGTGTGTGCTGGTGGTTTGCGTTGCCGTGGCCCTTTCTCATTTCTCTAACTCCCCTCCTCGACTCCCCTCCTCGACTCCTATCCTCGAGACTTAGTCCCGCCCACAGGAGATGCGAGCAGAGGAGCCGAGGAGGGGTACCGAGGAGAGAGGAGGGGAAGCAGCAGGCGGTTAGAGAAATCAGAACTCCTCTCCTCTGAGCGGTCATTTTTAAGAGACGTCCATTAATGATGACAGGAGGCACAGCAGCCCTCTGTCTGATGGAAAGATGTGTTCATGACGACTTATATATTTACTTTGATTCATTCACAGTGCGGTATAATGAGACAATAACAGGCTACAGAGATGCGGACACACACACACACACAAACACACACACACACACACACACACACTCACACACACACACACACACACACACACACACACACACACACACACACACACACACACACACACACACACACACACACACACACACACACACACACACACACACACACACACACACACACACACACACACACACACACACACACACACACACACACACACACACACACACACACACACACATATATATATATATATATGTATATATTATTTATATAAATATACCATTTCAGAATCAAACAGAGCACTCTCATAATAACGTAACACTATCAGAGACTGGACATATCGCCCCCCCCCCCCCCCCCCCTCTCTGGTCGCTACAATGAGGACAATAAATTACGGGCCAAAAGTTTTATTTACAAGTATTAAAAGTAAGCAGAGGACACCAAACCAACTGAGACCTGTCTGTACGCTTCATCTACGCACATACTGTACCACACACACCTACACCACACACACGCACCTAGAGCTCCTAAAACAGGCTACAGCCGTTGTGTATGTTATTATGTGAAGCACTAAATGGTTTTAGAAAAATATTGACTCTTTGTTTGTAGATATCTACTAAACTAAAGCAAATAAAGAGAGTAGGCCTGTTATACTGACTGATATATATTATACACACTGCTCTGCTTTCTGCACGGACCTCACAGCTGTTCTCACTGTAAACATCGCGTCGCGATGAAAGCAGTTAATAAAATAATATCCAGGGGATGCATGCAGAGCTGTCATTGGCTGAGATAAGTCCGGCCGTGCGTCACGACTCTTTGAAACATCTCTGTTCCCGGAAAGGCATCCACGAAAGAGCCGTGGAGGACCGTGGAGGACCCATCAGTGTATCCTCGGTTATAGCTCCTCCAGAGAGCCTCCTCGACGCTCGATCCTTGGTCCTCGAAGTGCATTTAGCTGAAATTCATTTCCGGGTCACTACCAGAGGACCGAGGAGTCGAGGAGGGGGATTTGATGAAATGAGAAAGGGCCTCGGTTCAGTTCCATCACATAATGTAACGCAGTAACGCACCCATTTAAATCACAGTAACTATAACGGCGTTACTTAATGGGAATAGGTAACTAGTAACGCTATTAGTTACCGCAAAAAGTAGTTGCGTTACAGTAACGTGTTACTTTGTAACGCGTTAGTCCCAACACAGTACCCAGTTTTAAATGACATCAAACATATTGCAGGTCACCCTTGAAAAATAGATCTTTTGATCTCAAGGGGCTTTCACCTGTTAAATAAAGGCTACAAACAAACAATTGCATGAATTTGTTTCAAACCTCTACATACATAATCAGATGATGTAACACTGATCAAATATCCTTACTTTAATTGCAAAACATTTAAAACCACAAAGAAGTTTTTTTTAATTTGTGTTTTTGTAATGATCAATGAGTCTGGTGGCTTGAGAACATAATACATTTTGTATGTTTAAATAATAATAACTGTCCAATTTCCTTTGAATTATATTAGTTATAACCTCATAGCATCATGTTGTAAAAGGTTCACAAATTAGCATGTCCACCTGAGTGTTATGTGTCTTTTTACCCAGGAATTAATGCCGTATCTAACCTTTTCCACTGTAGATCAAGCCGATTGTTATAAGGTTAGTATGTGTTTTGTTGTCCAGTGGGAATGAGGCTTTAGGCTTGCCTCAGAGCAGAAGTACATTGCATGTATTTGAGCCACACAGTGTACTTATACAGTACTGTATTATAGTATGGAACAAAACAAGTGAATGCATGGAAACAGATCCTGACAAAATAAAATCTTGGAGTTTTAATATCCGCTGTATTTGCGAAATTCTCACTTCTCTCGTTGTTGCTGAAGGCTCCTCTGATGGACCCGCCCACTCGCATCTCTCCGTCTGATAGGTCCTCCAGGTCCAGCTGCCGGATGGGTATTGGCTGGCGGCACAGCTGGTAGCTGACCGGATAATCGTTCAGCGAGATGGACCTGGTGATGACGAGGACGTCCTGGAACAGAAGCACGTGGAGCTTCTGGAAACAGAGAGAGAAACCGATTTATTTCTATACATCCCAGATAGAATATTTGGAACGTGGTCTAGTCATAAAACTTGTAAAGATAATCAAATCAGTGATGACTTTTCGCATGGTAAAGATAAAGATTGAAAATAATAGTCAGGTACACTTTAAAAAGATATTGTTAAATATTTTATATATTTTACAAGGGCTTATAATATATAATGATCTGACCAGGGAAAAAGCTGTCTTATACACAGTGTACATATGTTTTACTAATGTATATTATTCCCCTCCCCTATTTCTGTAATTCTTTTTTTGAGTCCTGTCTATTTTCAGGCAAAAGCCCAAAAAAACCAAAAAACTTTCACTTTACTACTTTTTTATTTTCTTGAAATATTATTCACCTCCCTCGACTGTAGTTTTTATATTGAGAGAGAGTATAACATGTATGGTGTTAAAGGAAGCGGTAGTTAATAAGTATAAAATAGTAGAAATGCACTGACGAGTCCCCTGTTGTTCTTCAGCTCTCCGTGGCAGCTGAGGGTCCTGGAGCGGTCGATGAGCTCGTCCCTCTGCCCCTCCTCTGTGTACAACAGGCGGTCCTTGTAGTACTGACACTCTGACTCCCCGGTCCGCCTGTTGATGTCCCCCACCACGCTCTGAACCATCAGCATCTGCAGAGCAAACAGATAACATCAGACACATTTTAAATCCACTGGTCTGTTTCTCATCCTTTTATGCATCTGTGGTCCATCCCCTGCCATGACTGAATGATTCCTTCTGCACCCATCACCTGCTCTATGTTTCAAAGAGAAGTAACCAACTAAAATACATGCAAACAATGTGAATTTTGCAGAGAGCAGGCTGGTGTAGAGAAATAAAAAAATGAATGAATGATAAAAACTAAGTTGCAAACAACATTTATTTATGTAACTGATTTTTCACCCATAATTATCTGATTTTGTTAGTTTTTTTAACATACAAAATAAAGTGTTACCCCTACTTTAGAAAAAAGTCACAAATGTGTAGGGTTAAACACCAATTTGTTCTGACTTTTAAAGGGTGTTTGCAACTTTTTTCACCATGAACTGTACACATAACCGCACTTTAAGATGGGATTGTTTGTTTAATCAGTGAAAGGCACCCTGGTAGTTCTAGTTTACTTAATTGGTTCAGTTTTTTAGTCGACCCTTGTCCAAATTTGACATTTTCTCACACATTTGTTCATAGGCAGCACGTGAGGCTCAGGTTTGGGAAGGCTAAACAACTTTTTTTACCTGACGAGACCACAGGAAGTGCTCCGGACTCTGAGGAAAAAATGTGTTGTGTCCAAACGGCGGTACTACAATTTCCGTATCCGTCCGTGACGTCACTGGGCCCAGAAAGACTTTTTCCCATTGAGTAACATGGGGAAAAAGACGTCTGTAAATCAGCAGATAATTTAAACTAAATTTAAACTAAATAAATTACCCAGTATGAACTATTTTATAGCCCTTATTAGAATCATTAAGTCCTTAAAGTTGTAAAATGCACTAAAAGCCGAATCTAGATTTATTTTCTCTCTCCATTCATTCTAGTGAGCCGAGAGTGGGAGCTTGGGGGGCGGGGCTTAAGGGGCGCATGCTCTGTGAGCGCACATAGGGGTTCTTCTGCTCTGACAGCCAGGCATGACGGGTAATCTGTGACGTTTCGCTCTCTCAAAAGTTGGTCCATTTTGTCTTCATGTGCCAATGAGCAGCTCTCATAGGAAAGAACGAGACCCCGCCTCCGACGCTGTATCCAGTTCTTATTATACATCCATGCTCCGGCGTCTATCGTTTTTCAAACCCAGTTTAGATTAAACTATTTCCACATTACGCAAGCATCGACGTAGCTCTTCGCGATAGCGTCATTGACGTCATCTTCAGCAGCCATGCTAAACAAAAAAAAAGCTCCTGGCCTGCCTTACTAGTTGTTACCTTATCTTGGCGGGTGTCCGTCGTGGCATCGGGATTACTGGTTGTTTTAATTTTTTCTTGAACATCTTTGACACTTCGCTGTCGGATCGTGATGTGATTGGCCAGCCCCTCTGTGGCCAATCACATCACGATCACAAGCCGCTTGACACAAACAGATTGCGCAGGCGCTTGCACGCCGTCAGGTGGCTGCATAGCAGCGCTAATGTCAAAGACAAAAACATTATACATAATATTTTAATTTGTACCAGGATGCAGTGACTAAAAAAATATAGCCTACAGTACCCGCCGCCTCTGCATTTATTCATTTTTGGTACTTACAATTCAACCAGCAGAGTAAATAGCCATCCACGACTCAAAGTGCTCCAACTTTCACCAAATTTCTTTTTGGGAAAGTGATTAGAAGTGAAAAAAAAACCCAGGGGTGCCATTCTTCCCTTATTTCCAAGTTTATCCCAAACTTTTAGAGGTTACTGCTGGTATTTCAGGGTTAATTCCAAGCTCGGTTTAACTATTTAAAGCTGTGTCTGAATTTTCTGGGTTATATTTGCATAATTTGCATGTTTTGAGAAATTAAAACGCAAATGTTTTCCCACTCCCTCAGTCAGATGGTGAGATGATCCCGACCTGCAAGACAAACATGAAAATAATGGAACCACTTGTTTTCCTCACCGCCTCGTCCAGGTGCTGCCGGTCCGGGTGGTCGTTGGCCGTGTGCTTCACGATCTCCCTGAGCAGTAGCGGGTATTTCACCAGTCGACTGCGGGGGATGTCCAGGAAGTTCCACAGGTCCAACTTCCTGCTAAAAGGCGACTGGAGACAGCGCTGCAAGAAGTCCTGGACCCGCCGGTCCTGCTTCTTCTGGTCCAACAAGGTCTTGGCCTTCACCTGGTTACTGCAGTACGATGTGTAGGAGGAGAGACATGGCAGCTGCAGGAATGAACACACACACACACGCACACACACACACACACACACACACACACACACACACACACACACACACACACACACACACACACACACACACACACACACACACACACACACACACACACACACACACACACACACACACACACACACACACACACACACACACACACACACACACACACACACACACACACCTGATTACCACACGGTGCAGGCTACATGGAAACTCATGTATGTATGTATCAGTATGTTGTTTATTGTAAAGAGAAACACTCACTCACCCAGTCAGTCAGGATGCGTCCCACATGTTCTGTTGACCCGTCAGGCTTTCTGGCATTTCTGAGTCGACTCAGCAGGTCTGAGGAGACAAAGACGTTGTCAAATTCTGAAACTCTTTTCAAACATGAGACAATGTCATTGAGAAATACTGAGCCTGACATTAATATACAAACTCAATCCATGTCACTATAAAGGCTAAAATAGTTGAAGCTTTCAAAAATACTGATCCTGAAATTATTCATTCCAAAGGTTTTTAGAATATTTTGTGAAATACAGCCTAAACAAAAAGTTTTTCTCAAATATCTTTTTAATTGAGTGGTCATATTTCACATACATTTAACTAATTAAATTAACCTCAGGATTCATTGTCCTACTTCCTTAGTGCAGTGCAGAATTGTTGGAAGATTTAAGTAACAGGCGGAAAGGAAATATATAAATACAATTAGAATCAGGCAGAATAAAAAATATCTTGATACAGAAAAAAAGAAAAAAGTAGTAATAATAATTCTAAATAAACAAAAAAAGCTGAGTTGAAATGCTTTTGTACAAGGCAGTTCCTTTTTTTAAAAAAAACAAGCCAACGTTTTTAAATATGCAGTCATACAGAAATTTGCCAGAATAAAAGTGTAAGTATGACTCAATCTTCTTATCAGCCTGTCAGAACATTCAGCCAAACATGCTAACACCCAATCCAGTGGAATAATACTCCTTTTCCTTACAGGCTCCCTGGTTAAAGTTCAGAATGTGTCCTTGGCTCAACTTCTTCTGCAGTGTGAACTTATACTGTGTATGCGCAGAGAGACGTTGCAAGAATCACACTGTCCCCCTCTGGTGGCCATTACATGAAGTGCCGCTTTAAGCCCTTTTCAGACATTACACAACATTGGGGGCTTCAGTTATCTGTTGTAACATAGATTGTATTTTACAATAATCTTATGTTAGTCATGTAGCTTATTTCAAACATGATCCTTCCTACCTTCATGGAGGGGTATCAGAGAATCCAGAGTGCCAAAGATGTGGTTCAGTTCCTGCTCAGTCATGATTGACAGCTTCAGCATGGGGTCATGGTAAGCCTGGAGAACACATATGAGCATGCTAAGGAAAATACTCTTACTGAACAATCAAAGTTACTTCTTCAAGAAGAAGTTATTTTTGTTACCTTCTTAGCCAACTTGAGATCCTCTACCAAGTCTTGCTCACCCTGAGCCAACTCGAATATAGCCTGCAGAAAGAGAGAAAGAGAGAGAGAGAAAGAAAATGAAAGCAGTAGAATGTTTTTAATTTATGATGTTTATATTGTAAATAGATAAATGAGCAGAGGTCGAAAAAGTACTAAGATCTTCAGTAATACCACAGTTTAGAAATACTCTGTTATCAGTAAAAGCCATGCGTGTATTATACAACTAAATTACTGTGAACATCATTTCAAAATTGTGCATATCCATATTCAAATAGTAATTCATAATTCATTAGCTGATTTATATTTTTGCATTAAAGAGGACATATTATGTTTATTTTTAGGATCATATTTTTAATTATTGTTCTTCTACTGGGACATGTCTCCATGCTTTAGTTTTCAAAAAGCTCTTTATTTTTCTCATACTGCCTGTGCTGCAGCACATCTTTTCACCCTCTGTCTGAAACCAGAGCCCAGTCTGCTCTGATTGGTTAGCTGGCTTGCTTTGTTGTGATTGGTCAAGCGCCTAGAGATGTCTCGCCCCTTAATCACAAACAATGAGTTGTTGACAATGCGAGTGCGAGTGTTACATAGTAATGTCAGGACGTAAAGAAAGGAGTCCAATGGAGCATTTCAGGCAGCAGAGAGGGTTTACCTGCCCTTTCAGCGCCTTTCCGAAAAAAAGGCACTATGTGGACACGGGCCCTTACTAGCAAACAATCCCATAAAACACACTGCAGGAGAGGAAAACCCTAAAAAGCTCAAATGCCCCTTTAAAAAGCTCCTTGAGTCCAGCAGCAGTGTTTCTCTCACCTCTTGTCGTTTGATCTCTTTCGGGCTCAGAGTCTGCATCGTTCCTAGCCGCACGTCGAAGGTCTCGCTCCAGAGTTTGCTGTCACGGCGCTTGGCGGCTGGCACCGTTGCTGTGGAAACCCGTGTCATTGTGCTCGATGAGCCCGGGTTTGAGAGTGTTGCTGAGAGAACACGCGTCTTCATCATGGAGGAAGAGGAGGGGGGAGGTGCAGGAGCTGCTCTCTCTGTCTGACCCTCATTACGAAAACTGATGGAGCGCTGCAGAGACAGACGGTTAAATAAGGAAATATTACATTTGAATAAATTATAAAGTACAGCACTGTCTATAGAATATTATCCTTATTTATTTCAGATGTTTACTGATGGGCTACAAATTGTCTTATCACATTTCAAATACATTTTTTAAGTGGGAATTGCTAATAAACATGTATCAGAAATAAGGAATTACTCTTTTTTTTCAGTTGCCCCTACACGGAGAAAACTATAAAAGCTAAATTAAATAATTGGAATATTCATTAGGTAAAACACTTTCAGAACCAGGGAAGATTTTCACAAATGTATGGACAAAAAACTGGTGGAGACATCTGATTGGCAGTTCACCTGTAGCGTCTGACCAATCCTCTTCAGCGGTGCCGTCTTGACAGGTTGCAGCAGAGACGTCACCCTGGATACGAGTTTGCTGCGTTTTGTGCTGGGCTCCTGGAGGAGAGAGAAGTCAAACTTTGTCAAATTACAACATATAAAAACTGATATTTGCAGCAAAGTTTTGCCTTCAATAGATTGATCGATCAAAAGACACATTTTAAAACTTGTCTCCTGAATTTGAACAATCAGTCTGGAATTTTAAACATTGACTTTGTGATGTGTTTACTTGTTATTGTGAGTATAGTGTAAGTTAAACAATAGTGTGACTAAGTATGTCCCTCTCTGAATGTATCAAACTAACACACATGTACACTACACACACATAGTGTGCACACAAGCACACACCCACCCACCCACCCACACCCACCCACCCACCCACCCACACACACACACACACACACACACACACACACACACACACACACACACACACACACACACACACACACACACACACACACACACACACACACACACACACACACACACACACACACACACACACACACACACACACACACACACACACACACACACACACACACACACACACACACACACACACATATTATCAGGGTCAGTCTCTGTGTGAAAACGCCACCAGGCTGTTCGTCCTGGATATAGACTTCATCAATGTGTGTGTGTGTGTGTGTGTGTGTGTGTGTGTGTGTGTGTGTGTGTGTGTGTGTGTGTGTGTGTGTGTGTGTGTGTGTGTGTGTGTGTGTGTGTGTGTGTGTGTGTGTGTTTCTATGTTTCACAGCCAGCTGAGCTCCTCAAACACCTTCTAAATGTTTTTCAATTTTTCCATAACCACAGAAACTAGTCAACCAGAAATAACTCTACCTTCGATTTGTTTTGTTTTTCTCCCCTCTCCAATCACTTAAAGTCACACAAAGTATTGATGTATATTATATGTATATTTTTCTCATCCATTACATATACCAATACATCCAATAAAGAAGTGACTGAAAATGGAAAGCAGTGACGCTTTAAAGTTGCTGTTGGTAGAATGTAAAATGTTAACATCAGTTAAAATACTTAATACATTTTTCAGCACATACTTTTGTTTTAATGAAGTTGTTGTTTTGAAAAGGTTTTGGGGTTCAGTGTAAATAAAAAATAATCAGTGTACTTACTTTCCATTGGACATGTTGTGTCATGGGATTTGTGTGTGATTGCACTTCAGTTGATTCAATCTGACAAAGATCAATTCAACAATAGACTGGTCCTCACAGCAGACTCTCAGGGGCAAGAGTTTGATTTGTTTGTGTCGACAGAGTCCAATAATAAAATGTATGTCCTACAGGACTTCCTACTAAACATCTATGTTTTGAATACTCAGTCTAGAAGAAAAATAATTGTTTTTGGTTGAATCAATGTATAAGGTCTGAGCAAAGCAGGATACCAGAGTCTTGTTTTAAAAACTACAATATCACATCAAGGGATGGTTCACAAATGCCTAAAAGTCATTTAGGCTGTTACTCTTTATGTGGACTGGACTCTACTGAGATTGAGAGGAGGTTGTGAATATCTCAAGGTTTTAAGGATCATTTAGTGTCATTATACAACACAGTGTTTCACAACAAAATGAATCTGTAGCCTAGTCCATTTACGCTTCATAAAAAGAGTAGTGCAATTCCGTAGAGCATTTAGAGATATATTTATCATAAGGAATGTAAACATCAGCAACAATAAACCATGGTAAACAGTGTAGAAATATGGCGGACATTTAAAAAAAACATTGTCCATCATCTCTGAGAATAACTCATCATTACAGTACAGTATCATTACCCTTAAATGTAAAAGCAATACATATTTATATTTAAGGAAATAGCGGGAACCACAAAAGTCAAAAAGTTAAACATGTTCTCAAATCTGCTGACTCCAAAAACTATAGTTTAATCTAACGATAGTATAGCATAACATTTATTGAGTACAACCTAAATAGAACTACATATACTTGAGATGATATGAATTGTTTAAAAACACAAGTATAGCTACATAATTGAGATAGTTCTGAGATTTAGATTCATTCACAAGCAATATTTGATTGTAAACAGGCTGTTGTTTTATAGGATATTTCCTGCATCTTACCTCCACCTGTTTCCCCATGTCCTTTTTCCCCTTGCCAAAATCCACAGGGTATCCACATTTAAACCGGTGTACCAGCAGGCAGAGGGGACCCTGCCCCAACACCATACTGCTCACCACAAAGAGCAGCACAGGATCTGATTTCCCAATAGCAAGAGAGAGAGTCCAGATATATTTTCAAACAGTTTCCAGGAAGAGATCAGTGCTGTCAGAACATCCTGGTGTGGATGTCCAGAAGAGGTTTAAGGCTGGTTAGGAGTCCAAGTTATACCATAATTAGTCCAAGTGTGTAGACAGAAGAGTATCCAGTTTCTGAAGAGATGATGTGGCAGCTACATACCTGAAAATGGCTAAGAGCCAGGAAATAACTATTAGACCATTCAAAGGATTTTTAACTAAATTACCCAATTTAGTTCTTGTTGGTACGAGAGATCGTGGTAAAGAATTAGAGTATAGAAAGTGTCTGGAAGTGGTACTTTACACTTTACAGTGTCCAAATGAGGTACCAGCAACGTTTCAAGTATGAGCCATCCAAAAAAGTAGCTGACAGCAGCAGAGAGCGCAGAAACAAATGAGTAACAGCACAAGTTCTGTACGAGCATGTTCCTGGTTGTATCCAGAGGACTGATGGTAGCAGAGAGTCTGGATCCAGCTCGGTACCAGCAGTGCTGAGAAGGATTCTACTAAAGGTATCTTGTGGATCACCTGGAGCTCTTATCTCATGTTTCTGTTGGACTTCTCTTCAGCTGTTAAAGCGTTCTCTCTATGATGGTTGTTCACTCTGACTCTCTGTCTCTTTGCAAATCAATGCTCTCACCCTGCCTGACTCACTGGCGCCCTCAGCCACTCACTTTTCTTACTTCCTTCCTTTCCATCATTTGCAATAGCTTCTACTTTTTCCATTTAAACACTCAGCCTTTACTTACAAACAATACAGATACAATTAAGACATTGTACAATGTGTCTTCATGTCAGCAAATCCCATAAAAAGTCCTCAACAAGTATTGTCTTTGTAACAAAGCCTGATATATATTTTTCCTCTGTGCCATAGTGCTCCATTGTCCCTTATAAACACTATTAACAACACACCAATGAGCCACACTGTAGCACTGACTGACATGTTCATTCATCAACATGAAGTCACACACTTTGTTTTATTTTGACTCAATCCCACATACACTGTCCCGCTGCCCTAAATAATCATTAGATCACCAAATGTGGATTATTCCACTGCTGAAAATAATGCAGTATTTCCTTCTGTCTGATTAATGTTTGCTTAAAATAACAGTGACCAGCTGTTTTAAGATATAACTGATAGTTTTTCTAGAAATACATTTGGTGTTTTTCAGTTTTTAAATATTTAACAAATGGGTTTGGAGCTGAGAACCACACACGATGTGGTAGAGAATTAAGAGACAAACCAACACATCGATTTGGGAGGTTTGTTGACAATAAAAAACATCAGAGCAAAAAACATTTTTATTGCAAAATGATGCTGCATTGTTAATCTCCGGAGTGCCATTTAAACCTGTAAAGGTTCTATATCCAACATTCAACTCAGTGCAACTAGGCCTCAGTCAATGTCAATCTGAATTGTAATGACTAAAGAGAGAAAGACGCCTGCAGGCAGCTAAAGCTCTGCCCTCGTTTTACAGCAGTTCTCAAATCAATGACTGTCCGTGTTGGTGTATATATTGTTAACACACACATCTGTTTCACTTTGAGAATGAAGATGTGGTTGTTGGTTCAGGTTTGGTTAAAATAGAGCCGGCCTACATTGGAAAAGGTTTTTATGTGTAGTGGTTATATGGCTGACACAGATCTGATTATCATTGGTTTGATTCAGACCAGGCTTTTTGGAATGAAAAAACAAAATGTCCTTATTCTAGCTTCTCAAATGGAGGAATACTGAATATCTTGGCGTTTTGGACTCTTGGTCGGAAAACACAAGACATTATGAGGACCTCAACCTGAACAAAGGTATTGGGAATTTTTCCTCTATTTTCTGACATTTTAAAGACAAAATGATGGTTAACAATAGATGTTGTCTCAAAGGAATAATTGCACATCAATGTCATGTGACTAAAACGAGATAAGTGTGCATACAGTAAGCAGACATATAGCTTTATCCAAAATAGAGACGTATAAACACATCCTGGATCAGCTGTAGGTCATGAACCACATTGATCTTTGTGTATGTTCTATAGAAATCTTTCCATGGCTTCCTTTGAAAGCTGTGACTGTGATCACTGACCTCTGACCTGACGTGAAACCCACCTCATGTTCAGCTAACAAAAGCGCCCCTCTGACGCAGCTCTCCATTGTCTGGCAATACGACAGTTAGGTCTTGGACGCCCAGAAAGGAACAGGAGTCATAAACTGATCCTACAGCAGATTCAATCGTCACAACTGACAAAGACAAACCCGCCTAGTTTCATCTAAACTGTGACACATCGGTTGTACAAGAGTACTTTAACAAGACTTATTTAGATGAAAAATATCTCTTTGATATGACCAGTTGTGTAATAATTTGATCACAATATCAAGATTTTCTTTAAACTTAAAGACAAGACACTCCTCACATTACAAATATTTAACAAGCCGCAATTTGACCAATGCAGTGCCATTAACATACATTCTCTCTCATTTCCAGCAGAGGGCGACTTCATTGATGGCAAAAAGGAGTCTGGTTGTATAGAAGGCTATGAGAAAATGACCTGACTTCTCACTTGATTTATCACCTCAGTAAACTTTTTCCTGACAAGTTTTGATTTCCCTATTCTTGTAAAGGTTGAATCTACTAAAGAAGCATTTATAAACGTTTTTGTTCATTATTAACTTTTATGTCACAATTGGGAGTTATCATTTAAAGTTGGGGTAGGTAATTTTGGAGAAACCAGCCCGAGTGCGCTAGAATTTCAAAATACACAACCGGAACAAATCTGCCTCTTCCTTCAGACTTCCTCACAGAGCCCCTCCTCCAACACACACGAGCGCGCACATGACCAATGGGGGCACGAGATAAGTTTGTGCATAGATGGAAGGCTGACAGGCAGGTAGGCCATCCAGTTATTTTAGCCGGGCCGGCTAAAATGATTGGTCGTGCTTTTTACAGTACTACGGCTTCCACAGATGACATTTTTTTATGTATTTATTGTCAAAGCATTTAAGATATTCATTGCTATCGGGATGTTAAGAGCATTCCATGGAATATAACAAAAAGTGTTTCTGAAATAAATTACATACTCTAGCTTTAATTATGTTAATATTTTCATATGAATGGATATCTTGTAATTATGGGATCTTTTATGATTTTTTCTTCAAATGTGTTAAGTATATTATGTACTATAACCACTTGACATTTTAAAACAAGTATTACTTTTTTCAAAAGGTTGAAATGCTCTTCCTGAAAACACTATATAACATTGACTTGAGACTCTCCAATAAAATGAGATCACCTGGTTTTATTCTGGAGACTGTATTGGCCCCAACAGTTCATTCCCCTTAGTTTACGAAACACAATCGATAAGTGTTCATCTGGCATGTGTATGAATGTACTTTCTGACTATCAACTCAAGGATTCATCATTTTATTTGTATTTCTTTAAACTGCTGAAATGTATAACAAAACATCATATTGTTTTTTTTAGCAGGCAGGTATCTTAACTTTGAAACTAACCAAATTATTATGTAGCAAAGTCAAAAGTACAATATTTCCAGTATAAAACGGCCTGACATAATGTTTAGTTGATATTGTCTGAAATGTGAAAATTAACCTGAATTATAAACATTGAATTTAATCTACATATTTGACAATGTAGAAAACAGAATATGAATAGACATCATAAAAGTAGATACATTCATTAATATGGATGAATATTTATTTTGGTTTGAATTGAGGAGTTTAAACTATACACAACTATTTAAATTCAAAATATCTGTTAGAGAAATTAGCGCCAAGTATTTCCAGAAAGATAGTGCTTCTCTGGAAACAATTATGAATACTGAAAAGAGTACATGTGTGTCTTTAAAAAGTGAACTCAAGTTGAGTTGTGTCCTCTAAATTGATGTATAAATGAATGTGAAATTATTTGTACAAATACGTACATATTTTTGGATCCGTGTCTCCAGCTCGTGCAGTTTCAGTAAGAGCACAATATGACTGTGTGTGACTCACTGGGAGTAACGGTAGAGAAACAATAGAGTGTAAATTGTTCAAGGTTCTTACTGTTGGCTTGAAACAGATTAAGACTGATGGTGTTTGTCATTCTGAGGTGTACATCGAACAGGGGGGACATCCTGTGTTGGACTAAGCAGGGAGGGGAACACCCAGAAAGAGACGGCTGCTGGCAGAGGGCTAAAAATACGGACAACTTTAGTAGGAGGGGCCCAACACTGGTTTGAGGCCCTCCGAGGGTCCACTATACAATAACCCACGGTCAGAGATGGAGATAAGAAAGCACGAAGTTACTGCATGATCGACACATTTCTACACAGCTCACTATTAGCCCCTACTTAGAAAGACAAAAAACCAGCTGTTTGTGTAAGGTAGTTGAAAGAATTACATTTGGAAGAAAATATGGACACCGTCCGTTTACTCATTTTCACTGGTCATTGGAATACAAATCTATCGGTGTAACTAATATTGCATGTATTAAATGTCATGTGATTTCAACATATTGAGTGCTTTCTCTTCTTTTCTTCTCAACAGGCTATACGCATTCTAGTAGGATATACATATTCTTTGTAACATATTGAGAATACTTTTCCTGGGTGTTTTTGTATGTACTTGGTACAATTGTACATAACTTGGTCGACTCAATAAAGAGAATACATTTTTTTTTCCTATAACGTTTTTTTTGCTCTTTCTCAAAAACAATACTTCGCATTAATACGATGGAATACTGTATACTGTTTTATATAATGTACATGCATTTTAATTCATTTATCCAAATATAACATATTTAGTTACAATTCCAAAAATGAACATCTCTTAAGGACACCAACACTATGTGCCACGTTTCACCACTTGTTGAGAGCTTTGATATGAAACCTTTTTAGACCAAGGCTGAGCCAAAACAGAAAGTTAGTTTAGAGAAGCTGAACTCACATTGATGTCCAGACTGCAGAGGCTGAGGGAGTCTGCATCTCTGCAGGCCTGCTTCCTCTTCTTCTGCAACACAAACACAGCAGACGTTATGTTAGATCGAGAAGTTTGATCAATACAAATCACACTGTCTGTGTTATTTTCTTTTACAGCTATATTTAATGTTCACAACTGCATCAAATGACCTAAATATAACGTGAACATTTAAGAGAGTTAACAACAAACCTGCAGCTGAATGCAGCATTTAGCTTTCATGGCTTTGGTTACAGATTGCTCAGTTAGCATAGCAATTAGCAATAGGACTTACTCAAGAATCCAAAGGAAATATACGTCATATATTTGCCTTCTGGTAAGAAAAAATAAAGAGTTGTATTGGTTTAAATTGAAGGAGGATTAAAGTAAATGTACTTGACGTCACAAGATCAAACTAAGGCATCCCAAAGACAAGAAAGCAGCTTTCATGTTCAAGTTAATTTCACTATCACATTAGTAGTGAAACTTATATCAGAGTAAGGCTTACAGTATGAACTTCATGACTGAATGGAGGAGACTTCCTGTAGCTGCCATGACGACAAAAACAACAGGAAGAAAACACACACACACACACCACACACACACACACACACACACACACACACACACACACACACACACACACCTGAAGAGAGGTCACGGAGGACAGAGTGTGTGTGTGAGGGGGGGTGGAGGAGGACAAGGAAGAAAAAGAGGAAGAGGAGGAAGGAGAGAGAGGGGAGAAGGCAGAAGAGGAAGAGACAAGGAAAGGAAGAAAATAGATGAAAAAGAGAAATTAGGAGACAAGGAGAGGAATGGAGAGAAGAAGATGGGAGAGGAACAGTTGATAGGAGAGATGGAGGGGATGACATAGAAGAAGAAGAAGAAGAAGAAGAAGAAGAAGAAGAAGAAGAAGAAGAAGAAGAAGAAAAAGAAAAAGAACAAGAAGAAGAAGAAGAAGAAGAAGAAGAAGAAGAAGAAGAAGAATAAGAAGAAGAAGAAGAAGAAGAAGGGAGACTAGTGGAAGGAGGGAATGAAAAAGATAAAAGGAGTGGATTAGAAAGAAGCAAAAAAGGAGGGGCTTGGAGAGAGTATGACATGAGAGGAGGAATAGATAAGGAGAGGAGAACGGGAAGAGGAGATAAGGAGTGGAGGTGGAGACGACAGAAGGGTAGGGGAGACAGGGAGGAGGGCACGCAGAGTAGAAGATAAGAAAAGGAAGGAGGGAAGGAGGAGAGGATGAAAAGATAGAGAGACAAGGAGTCTGACAAGAGGAGGAGGAGGAGGAGGAGGAGGAGGAGGAGGAGGAGGAGGAGGATCATTTCTGCAGACTATAACAATAGCAGGAAGTCTGATGTTTGTTCAGTATTGTGTTGAGATTTCGTTGTTGGCCGGACGTTATATAACCTTGCAGACTTTACCTTTAACTCGCTGTCGCTATAGAAACCAAGGATGAGGGAGGAGCCTGATCCTCAAATACATATAAGATCAGTCCTCCAAACATCCATCTCTACAAAGTATTATTTAATTAGAATATCATATTACCATTGGTATACAATTAACAAGTCACTACCAATTTCACAGGATTTCTAAGTGAATACTTTAGCATTCATAAATTGATTTTCAAAAGCAAAAAAATTAAATAGAAAATGATAACTGTACAGTAAACTTTTTGTAGAATAACCTGTTTTTTTTAAATATAATTTTAGATCTGTAAAGTTTATTTGTCATAATTGTATTATTTGTATTTTCATATTTGAATATTTGTTCTCTGTACATGTCTACTATGTTTGTATATTTAGATGTTTTAATAAAGATGGGAAAACCTAAATAAAGCATCATTGGATTTGGGATACACTGAATCTACCACAGTGTCGTTCTTATCCCCTTTTTATAAGAGCCAAGAGACTGCTATCTTAGCTTAGCCATAACAACTGAAAACAGGGGATAACAGCCTGGCTCTGTCGAACAGTACAAAATATGGCTAAAATATATTTTCCATTTATTCTGTGAATTTTTGGTCACCTAATAAAATATAAGTTTTGGTTTGCACATCTTATGTTTGTGCAGAGGCTGCACTTTTGCTTTATCATGTGTGTTTGTTTGTATCATTTGATGTTAAGTGTTGAGATCTGCAATAATTAGTCAACTAATCAATGTGTTGATCAATATAAATAAATGAACTGAACAGTTAATAATGCTTCCAGTCATTTTTCAACCAAAAACGTAAAAATGGTAGCTTCTCATTTATTGTTTTTTTTCTCCTCTTGATTTGTTTTGTTCCATTATCTCAACACTTGTTCCACCACAGACGTAAATACGGATGCAGGCGCCGCATGGAGCATGACTGTAGTGTGAATCACAGTTCCAAGAAAGTATCCAACTCAAAATCACCGATGTGGGTTAGCAACAATTACAATGCAATTAAACACGATTTAGCTGACTGCTATATTGATAAGAAATGTGGGAAACAGTTGGTGATACATAGCACAAAACAAATACGACAAGAGGATGGAGGCTAATAAACGTTCAGCGAATCCTTTCAGGTTGTCATTGAAAGCATCTGGGGATACATTATAATCACTCTTCAGACACGTCGACTCACCCGATAGTAAACAAACAGACAGCAGCCCATCATCAAGATTAGATCCGCTCCTCCAACACTGCAAGTGTTAATACACTCTTTGCAATTCTGCTACTCCTCTTCCTTCTGGTTTTCAACCCAAAGTCACATCAGCTGTTCCTTTTCTGACACAGAAGTTTCAAATTATTTCTGTCTCCTTTTTGTATCCTCTCGCCTCCTCTGAATCAGCTTTACAGTCACATTGCAATTCTCTTCTTTCTTCTTCTTTCCTTTTCTGAACTCTCACTCTGCTCTGTTCCTTTTCTTCTCTTCTTCCTCCAGTTTGACACTTTGACACAGTTTTGTCCAAGAGACACTTATTCTTCTTCTCCTCCTCCTTTCTTTTTGTTCAGTCAAACTATTAAAAAGGCTTTTCTCTCATCTCTTCTCCTCCTAACCTCATAAGCCTCACCTCCTCTCTGAATGGATCTACAGACCCTCAGGAACAGGAACCCTTCACAATGTGTACAGTGTGTGTGTGTGTGTGTGTGTGTGTGTGTGTGTGTGTGTGTGTGTGTGTGTGTGTGTGTGTGTGTGTGTGTGTGTGTGTGTGTGTGTGTGTGTCCACTCAGTTCCCATTGGACAAACAGGAAGTGATGGTCGTCGGGGGAAACAGGCCGTCTATAATTAGCAGCCACAGGAGACATGGAGACACCAGCTCTAGAGACAACAACTCTGGTTAAAAAATATCACACAAATGAAATATAAGTTTATTATAATGCTAAAACACCCCGACTTAGTTAAAGGAACCTTTTTAAAACCAGTGTATACATCTAGGTTTGTTAATGGCTTTAGCTTCTCGGGCAACACACGGGATGGCAATTTTTTATTGGTAGATGTAATGGAAACTTCTGGAGCAAGGAGTCGAGACACAATGAGAACACAGGAGAGCTGGAGGTTACGGCCAGGAAATTGACAAAGACGTTTGCTGCAGCCACGAGGTGACACAGCTCCTGCCCAGGTCCCATGTATTAAGCTCGTTCTAACACTCTCACAAAAAGTGCAGCAGGCCTGAGCTCAGCGAGGGGAGAGTGATAAACTGGGTCAAAGGTATGGGCCTAGGAAAGTATTTCCCTCAACAGTCAGTCGATATTGATCCAGAGAAATTGATGTATACATTATATAAAGACAAAATCAGAATAATGAATTCTGGGATTGATTCCAAACAGACATTCACGTTATCCACAGGACACTTTGGTGATCCCATGAGTTTCCAAACCAGCTCAATCATCATTTCAATATTTTTAATCAGTCCAATGATTTGGTTTAAGATAGGGCTGCAACGACTCTTTGTGAAAAACCTTCTGGATATCGGGGTAAAGATCGGACACATGCAGCCGAAAATATATATACATAGTACAAATCAAAAGTTCACAAGTGCAAGATCGACCCTTTAAACTTTGAGTCGAACTGCGTTAGCGACATGCGCTAAATTAGCACAACATGTGAAATGTCGCTGTTTGTCCGTCACAATGGCGTGAGCAAAACATGAAACACAGGAGCTGGAAGACCTGTATGTGGGTAACCTGGCAGCCACTACAGCAACAAGGAGAGAGTTGTGTAAAAGACGAGGACGATGTGTTGGCGTTGTTCCATCATTGTAAGGGGATGTGAATGGAGACGCATCCAACATGCTAAAGACGAGTCAGGGAAAAAAATGTGTAGGTGCTTTGGATGTTTCAATACAGCCAAGGTGAAACCACTTAAACAACTTGAACCTTTGAATGTTTAGCTTGTTAGCATAAGAGATACTTTTGAGTTATATAGCCTTCTGTGAGCTATTGTGCCTTTTGCCAAAGTGTTTGTACAGTGTATTGGAATGTGCCTTATTATAAAAAAGTTTACCAAAACTCCAAGCTGCCTAAGTGCCCAGAAGTTGGACTTTAATACCTAAATGACGCCTTGTTTGTAAACATGTGAGGATATGTTTGTTTTGAACTACTGATTCTGGTCTAAGGATGTCAGTGGCAGTCAATACTTTAGTCCAGACTGAAAGATACATAGATTCAGCTCTTATTTAGTTTAGTATGTTACATTAGAAACATAATGGCATTTGAGGTGTTGAGGGGATGTTCTTGACTTCTTTCTAATCCTTTATACCTGTAATGGAGTCACTTTGATGTGCTTTATATGTAGTGTAACATTTTTAAAATGCCCTGAACAATTCAATTAGATTTGATCTTACCCCACTGAGGGACCAGCTGTCAGGAGAGAGGAGAGAGAAGGGGGAAGTTTTCTTCTGCAGCTTCGACCTGAAGAGAGAGAAGAGGAAAGGACATTTTGATTAGTATTCATTCCTCCTTAACTAGAAGGAGAAACTATAATGAACAATTGAGATTTACAAGGACTGCCAATGAACTTAAATGGAAACACACACAAATTGAAAGACATTAAATCAGATTTCTACTCAAATGAATAAAAAGCTCTTGAAGAAAAAAATCAGGAATCACAATAAATAAATCCTCTTGTGTATTGTGATGGTGGATAGCTCAATTGTTAAAGCTGGAGGCCCAGGTGTGGTGTCGGCTGCCAAGTTCACCAGAGCCAGCAGAACATTCAGGCAGTGTCATGCCCTCCATCGCCCTGCTTCCACGATATATCTCCATTTAAGGCACTCTTTGGCTCAAAAGAATCCTGTGTTATTATTTTGAATCACATAAAATGTGAAATATCCAGAAAAGATGTCACTGACCTAGGTTTACTGAACAGTAAAAAAGGATGTATTTAACCTCTTCAAGGTCCCATGTCATGCTTTTCCGGTTATTACCCGTTGTGTGTTATGAAGGTTTTTATGCATGTAAACGGTCTGCAGAGTCAAAAACCCTGAAAGTACTACACCCTGTAGCGAGTAAAACTCTAACACAGTCTATGCTGCCACAAAACGCCTTCTCATTTTCTATTGTTTTCTTCCTGGGTACTGTGACGTGGGGATACCCAGAGGCCACACCCTAAGCCAGCCTTTCACGAAACAAAGCTTCACAAATCTTTCAGCGATTCATGCCGGATATGTACAGCGTAGGGCACTGAAGAACGAACAAGGTATCTACCACAACTGTTTAAATGGCTAAACGTTTTTCGGGCTGCTAAGTTGGGATCGCAGAGAAATTCTCTCCGCAGACCCATTCTCACAGCGTTACAAACCTTTTTCTTACTCAATATCAAGCCACACTTATTGTTTTTACTTCGGCTGTGAGTGTTTGTGTGTGCTCAGGATGAGTTTAGCTTGTTCTCGCTTTATCGCCGACCCGGAAGCCTGTCCACTCCTCGTAGCAGATCGGGAAGAAACTCAGCTAACTGACTATATGAACCATATTTAGTCAAACGAAACACAAGTCTAACGCCGAGCCTCTGAATTAGCCCTGAGCGAAAAAATACTAACACACTTAGCATAGAACTCACGGTAGAAACACTCGGATCTGTACAAACAAGACATCAGTTAGCATGCTGCGATTCCACAGATTCCAGAAATATCAGTACATGGGAAGCAAGACCAGACATCACACAACGTAGCTTTATGGAGCAAACTCGCGAATAGTCTTACCTTTGCTGTTGTTCTGATCAAAAGTTGAATTCAATGGCATTAAAACGATAAAAACGCTGCCGAAGGTTAATCCAATGGTTAATCCAATATGTCTGTGTCACTTTGAAATGTTTACTGATAATACATCTTCATATTTATTAGTTTGAGCCTAGAATTCAAAGCGTAACATAGCTTTCGACTGGCTGTCCACATGATGTGGCCTGCCGACATGGCCACTGTCATACAGATCATAAATCAAAGCCCTTGATTGGTCTCTGTGTGTCATTCAAGCTCGGGATAACCTCAGCTCAGGTGAGGTAAAGGACTCTCTGAGTGTTTAGATAGTTCACTTAGTCTAATTTCTCAGTGGGTCTCAAACGGTTTGGTCGCCATTTATGTAAACACATATTTCCATTTGAGAAGGTAGTGATTAGTAAAATATGCATGAATAAATAAATAAAAAGTTAACTCGGTGAAAAAAGGTAAGATACACTTTTAAAACTTGTTGAGAGCTAAAACTAGTCTTTGCTGCTGCCTCAAAGAGGAGAAGGGAGGAGAGGAGGGAGAGGGAGGAGAGGGGGGAGAGGAGGGAGACAGGAGAGGATGATTCAGGAGCCCAAACACACTCACAACTATATATTAACCAAATATAAACAAGTTTCAGTGTTTTTTTCATATTGGAAATGGTATGTTATTGGTTATGGCCATGATTTTATGATTATTGAAATGTATACAGTTCTGTTTCCTATGGGTGTTTCCATAGATGTAGTCTCTTTATTTTCCCCTCAAAGTGCACCAGATTGATGCATTTAACTCCAAAATTTAAAAAATCTTACCGGGGGAGCATGCCCCCGTCCCCCCTAGAGGTTTTGAGGTCCACTCCCACTTAAAATCACATTGATAGGTTCCTAAATACATTTACAATTTTTTTAAATAGTGACCCATGTCCATTATGTGTATTTGTGGGTAGTAGAATTAAACTATAGGGCTATCATTATGGGCCCTGCCTGTAACTGTTCGCTCTGCCATCGCGTGAAGGGTCTGCTAACAGGTGACCAACAGAAAGGTTAAGGTTAATGTTGTTGCACGTCACCTCAACCCCCCCCTCACCCACCCACTAGCACCACCCCCCAAGTATATTTCAGATCTGTGGGAAACACTGTTATTATATGTTATAGTTTGGATTCCTAAAGCTTTAATCTACTATCCCATCATTCAAAGGTGGTTCTCACTATAAGTAATGGGTTTTTTTTGGACGGACACAATAATTCATATTTTTTTACTATGTTCAATCTGAATTTACTTTAAAATTAAAAACAATTCTATATTGATTCTGACTTTTCTACATCCAACTCACAGGTTTATCATTACTTTGGGAAAAAATATTATTAATTTACCCCTTTTAGAAGTGAAGATAGTCATTTGTTCTGGGAATGTCATTTTCGAGCCCGAGACCTGAAAAACAGGCTCAGGGCTTAACAGGTTAAATGCATACATCCTAGAAAGGGGGTCCTTTTGTATCCCTGCAAACAAGCCAACAATCTGTTTGGACTATATAGAAGTATTATATTGCACTGTAGTTTAGGTTTAAGTTTGATCAGAGCTCCTACTGGTGGTATCTTTTGGACATTACATGTAACTAGCAAATATAAAGTCTTGAGGGTCTTTTAGATCTTTTTTCAAGGATTTGTTTTTCACCGCAGAGAACAAAAAGTAAAATACAAATACACAGATAAAGGTAAAAACAGTAAAACAAGGTGCAATTAAACTCATCCTAATACTTGCCCTTTGTTGAGAATGTTCATGTACTCAACTATGCGTAATGCTCTGGCTTTTTGCCACACTAAGCTAGACATGCTTTCTTTTTAATTATTATTATTAGATGAAAGGGAGCTGCCCTACCCACACATTCTCAGCGGCTTAAGAACATGTCTCGCCTGAAGCTTGAGAAAATTCACTACACTGCACGTGATTCTACTTAAGACATTTTACACAATTTTTTATTTCTGATACTCCCATCTGGTATGAGTACATGGTAATCTCACTGTTCTCTTATTTGCTATTCCGACCCACAATCCTTTGCACAGCAGATACAGGAGCAAAAGAGTCAAAGTTCATGGAGCCCCAATCTCATAAATATTATGTACCGAATTGGATTATAAAATATGCAACTGGGAATGCAGCCTTAGTATTTTTGTATTCATTTTTCTTTATATTCTGCCCCATATATCGACTGTCTGTGCCATATGAGCTCATATATTCACTTGAATGTGTAGCGCTGGGTCGGAGTGTAGGTTGGTTCCTAAATAGTCAAACAAACCAACTCGATGAAACAGTGTTTTTATATTTGTGTTTTTTGTGATTATTTTACATACTGGTTTTAGATTAGCATATGCATACTGCTTTTTAGGAATACGACCTTCCATTGTGAGAACGAAGTGGATATTTACGCTTCATAAAATTACAACAGGTACTGTACTAAACAAACTGGTTTTTAAAGAGTAGATTGGTAATACATACACTGAACAAAAATATAAATGCAACACTTTTGTTTTTGCTCCCATTTTTCATGAGATGAACTCAAAGATCTAAAACATTTTCTACATACACAAAATAACCATTTCTCTCAAATATTGTTGCACTGCCTTTTATGATAGAACAAATCGTCCCACCCTGGATGCACCCACACCCACCCACACACACACATGTACACACACATGCACACACTCTAGATTGTAATCGAACAGAGGTGTGTTTGCCTGCAGGCTCCTGCTTCTCTCTCTCTTAGTTTTTTCTTGATTTACTTTTATCCCCCCATCTGTTTTGAATCTCCCAGTAAACACTCAGATTTAGACTCAAGCTGAGTGTTTTGTGTTCAGATTGAGAAGTTCTAAAGAATTTAAGTTGACTTATTCTCACACACCGTACTGCGCCCATAAATAATCACTAGAGCACCAAATGTAGATTAGTAAACAGCTGAATATAGTCAGTAACAAATAGACTGTATCTTTCTTTCTTTCTTTTGGAGACATGGGCTTTCTTGACATACACTAATGCCCCACAATGCATTGTGACTCATCTGGCACCAGCCTGCCGTGCAGATGTTAAAACCCAGGAGCTCACATATACTTTATAATCTACCGTAGAAAACATTTTTAACACAAATTATTTTTTCAAATACTGGAAAATGAGTATGGTCTTTTCAGGGGATTTATTGGAAAAATTACAATTATAGAAAAACAACAATTATTCCAGTTGTAATAAAAACTGCTCGGAAAAGTTGAAAGTTTGAAAGTGTTCAGTTCCATGATTCATAATAAAACGTTACCTGCACAGGACAACCTAGTGGGCCTTGGGTGGAGTTTGTGATCTTCAGTGAAATGATAAGCTTAATTATTCTTATTTCAGAAGAAAATTCAGAGCTTCTCAGATTTACTGTGACTCTTATATGAAACACCAACAACAAAAAAGTGTAAATAATAAAGAAGACTATTTTAGAGCAGCCAAATGTAAGCAATGTCTTATCCTCCAGGGAGAGGGATAACGTTTCCTGCTGAGGACAAATCTGAGCATGATGATGACATGGCTCAGGAAACAGCAGAGGAAACACTGAGCAGCTGATCCCAGACCTGCAAACCTCAGCTCACAACTCAACCTGCTCCAACAAACTCTAATACTTCTAATTATTCCAAAACAAACGCCCAATTGGTATGTATACTTTTTCTAATATATTATACACAAATATTTAGTGCTGAAAGGGTGTTGAGTGGCCAAGTAATAGTACAAATGTATGAGCAATTAAAAAAACAGATTCATTATTTCAGTCATTAATCAAGCAAAAATTGCAAATATTTCCCATCGACAATTTGTCTGCTTTTCTCTGTTTTAACATTGCACATTAATAAATGTGTGTTTCTTTTTGAGTTTCATGGCTAATTAAAAATGAATTCATCAAATTCAATAAAACACAAACATCTCTGCTTTCACGGTCACAGTTCACACATAAATAAGCCAGCTAATGTGACTACATACTTTTTATTTTAAAAAGGGTCAGGCTGTAGTGCAAACAAATATGATTTAAAATACTGTAAAAAAAAAAAAGCTTCTTATTCATGGTTTCAAAATTCATATGACAGATTACTTTTCCTATTCATTTTGTTAAGAGAAACTCTAATTGACTGGACTGCTGATTTGATCTAAACAGTTCCCTCACACACACACACACACACACACACACACACACACACACACACACACACACACACACACACACACACACACACACACACACACACACACACACACACACACACACACACACACACACACACACACACACACACACACACACACACACACACACACACACACACACACACACACACACACACACAAACACACACACACACACACACACACACACACACACACACACCCCTCCTATAACCAGCAGGGCAGCATTCTGCTAGTAGAAACATGACGATAAGTGACAGAACAAAGCAGCAGAAGAACAAACATCTTCACTGTCCTTCAGCAGCAGCAGAACCACATTCCTCTAGAAACAACAACAATTCCCCATCTGTCATTATGACTGTACGGCAACATAAACACACAAGTCTGTGGCGGTGGATTGTAACTGAGTACTTATACTCAAGTACATTTTTTAGGTATTTGTACTTTACTTCAGTATGTTCATGTTATGCTACTTTTTGCTTTTAATCCACTAAAGTTTGGGGGTAAGTGTCATACCTCACTACAATCATCTGACTACCTTTGTTATTAGTAGGTATGTCGCCATACCAGAAATGTATTAAATGTAATATAGCTAAATGGCAATATAAAATGCCAAAGAAATTCCATGATTCTCCATACTTGTTTGCTTTAAATTGTACAAATAAATAAATCCATGTATTTCCACATACAACTATTTATTACCATTTGAATTGAACAGGTCATAATTCCCTCTCTAATATCTACTTTATATTGCTGTGAAAACTTTATTTATCATGCAAAAAGTACACTTTACAAGATGACATTTAAACACTTGTGATAACATTAGAATGTACCTTCATCATGAAATAGCTCTGAAGCTGCTGATTTCATCGATGCAATCATGCGCAGTTCATTGGCTCTTTCTTCTATTTGATTTGTACTGCTGGTTTGCTCATGACTTTCACCAAGCGTTAAATAAAGTTTTATTTTAATCCATAATCGTACACTAATTCAATATAAAATATATGTAGTGTTTTTTTTATCTCTGATATACAGAAGCATATTAGCATAAATAAAGTAGCATAAAATGTAAATACTCAACTCGGCCTAAAGTACAAATACCTCAACCTTTTAAATAAAGTACTTGAGGAAATGTAACTGAGACCCAGAAAGATAAAGGTTTCACATTTCTGTCTTTGTTTAGATCACACAAGTCTTTAGGGTGGCATTAACATAATGACTAACAAAAACAAAAAATATATATTAAATGTTTGTTTTATTGTGTGTCCTTTGTAGAGGACATTGGGTGTTAGTTATGCGAAGCATAGTATACAAACAACATTAACATACAATTACATTTAGACAACATTAGAGCAAAACAACTCAATGCAACAAATACTGAGCCCTCATTTGTAGTACTCCATCCCTTTCTGAAATGCAGAGATACATCTGACACTTGAGGCACTTGATGTATGTTTTCCCCGTGCATCCGTCTGCCATGAACCCTACAGAAACCTACGTGTTTTTTCTGTGACTGTCTCCTTCTCTTCCTCAGTCAATGCCTCCTCCTCCGAGTTGTCAACCACCTCCTCCTCAACCACTGCGGATCATCGTGACAGGTCTATGTCTGAGTCTCCCTCAATGATACTGTTCAGAATTCTCTCTGCCTTGGTTAGTGAGCTGCCTCCATTTGTGTTGTGTAAAATGGGGGGAATAAAAAGTTAGCAAATCCCCATGTCCTCCTCAGAGGACATTCATAAAAACATTTAGTTTTAGGTCAAATAATGATTACACTGCTCTGAAACTCACTACACTAACTCCTAAGATGTTCCTACTATAATTAATTAAACATATTGAACTCACAACACTAGTAATTACAAAATTACAAACTTTGATGGACGCCATTTTGAAATACAATGAAATTATCTTTTTCAAAGTCACACCCCAACATATGTCATGTTTGAAAAGCCCAGGATGTCCTCTGTGGAGTACAATTGGAGTTAATGCTGTGGCATGTATAACCTCAAAGTCATGGACCAAAAACCAATGTGCACCACAGAGGACAAAAATGAATGGGTGGGTCTCTGGAGGATAGAACATAATGTATACATAAACAGATGTGTTATTACAACATATTCAACACTTTCATACATCTCCATATTACAGTTAGCTGTTTTATTCTGCTGTACACAACTTTATTGTATATTCTGTTTCTTTTTTCCAATTATATATTTGTCTCATTGTATAATACTGTCTTTTGTACAATTCTCTTAATCTCAGTTAATTTCCACGACTGGGAGTATCAGTAACTAAAAAACAACAAATAAACATAACTTTCCTCACCAAGCTGCCATGTTTACTGTTTGCAGAGGAGAGAGAGAGAGAGAGAGAGAGAGAGAGAGAGAGAGAGAGAGAGAGAGAGAGAATGAGTGTGTGTGTGTGTGTGTGTGTGTGTGTGTGTGTGTGTGTGTGTGTGTGTGTGTGTGTGTGTGTGTGTGTGTGTGTGTGTGTGTGTGTGTGTGTGTGTGTGTGTGTGTGTGTGTGTGTGTGTGTGTGTGTGTGTGTGTGTGTGTGTGTGTGTACTGTAAGCCACTCCGAGGCAAACTTGTGACTCACAGGGCAGCAATAAAATCATTTTTTCCTCCTCTCCCTCTCTGGTAGGCCTCGGCCCACTCAGTGTGTTTCAGGGTCTCTAAACTACCATTCACAATACTCACAGCTTTTATAATGTAACATACAGACAGGCAGACAGGCAGTTGGTGGAAGAATTAACTCCCTGTCTGAACTCCTCACAAACTTCTTCTTCTAACTAAAACAAGCCCGTTTCTAATATATGTGTGACTAATCTCTCCGGTGCCGCTCCTCACCTTGAACCGCGGCCGTTGACATCCATCACCTGCCGGCATCGGGCTGCAGCTCCTCCCGACGACCACAAACAGATCCACTATCAAAAACGGATTTAAACCAACAAACAAACACTAAACTGAGATAAACTGTTTCCGACTGCTGTCACGGATCCGGTGAGTAAAAAAAACGACTTTTTCTCTGCTGTAATGAGTCAAAAGTAAATTTAAGTGTGAAGATTAAAGCTGAACAACATACTGTACTGTCGCTGTGAAAAGCCAACTTTCAAGTAACCATCAAGTGCGAGGACAGATCACTTTTTCCGGTGACGCCTTCAAAATAAGAGCCGATATTGGTCAGCGAGTGGTGGAAAAAAACGTAATATATTTTACTCCACTAAACCTAAAAAAAATGATATGCATGTGCTCATATGTGCTACATGAAGTTTAAGTTATTGTTTTATTTTCTCCCCTACAGCTATTTCCTTCTACCATGCCTGTTCTGCTTTTTTGTAGTTATGTACTGAATGTATTTTCTTGTCTTGTAACCTGTTGAAGCATAGATTTTTTAAATAACAAAAACAAGTTAAAAAAAAGTATTTTTTTCCCAGTGTTGCAGTTATGTAATCATGTTTGAGATACTTGGGACTGAGTGACTCCATGTTCCATTATACTCCACTAAGGAAATAGTAGGGGAGAGTGGGGTAAGTTGAGCCATTTTTTAGGTATGCTGTCCTCTAAGCAAGGAGAAATGACACATAGTCAAATGAAAGCACACACCTATAATTCAGGATGTCTCCTATCAATGACAATGATAGGAATTCATATTTGATCAAGGGCAGTGGAAATATTACTTCTTAAAAAAAAGTGTTCTTCTGGCTCAACTTGCCCCGGGTTAGGGGTAAATTGATCCAGGTCAGGGGGTAAGTTGATCCACTGTTCAAACCTGGGCATACCTGTTCAAACCTGGGCATACCTACAGCAAATCTTAAAGGTAACTATAAACAATAAAAAACAAACCAAATACAAGTTTAGTTTTTCAAATATGTTTAATATACATTTCGATTGAATTGATCGATTTTTTTTAACATGTTAAAAGGATAAGTAATCATACAAATGGTGATACAATTTCATACATCTTACCAATCAAACACAGGGTGAATTCAACTTTAAATGTAGCCTACAATGAGCTCTTATTATCAACTTGGCCTACTTTCATTCATTTCTCCATTGAAAAACTGGCTCAACTTACCCCAAGGCCCATGGTTCACTTTAGCCCATAGCCACCATTTTAGAAAAAATAGCATAGCATTAAAATTCAGTCATCTTTAGCTTAATGATTCACATGGTTTAATACGCTGCCAACACATCAACATACAGGACTGTCTCAGAAAATTAGAATATTGTGATAAAGTTCTTTATTTTCTGTAATGCAATTAAAAAAACAAAAATGTCATACATTCTGGATTCATTACAAATCAACTGAAATATTGCAAGCCTTTTATTATTTTAATATTGCTGATTATGGCATACAGCTTAAGAAAACTCAAAAATCCTATCTCAAAAAATTAGAATAGTTCCTCAGACCAAGTAAAAAAAAAAGATTTATAACAGCAAAACACAATCAAACATTTGAAAATGTCCATTAATGCACTCAGTACTTGGTTGGGAATCCTTTTGCACGGATTACTGCATCAATGCGGCGTGGCATGGAGGCAATCAGCCTGTGGCATTGCTGAGGTGTTATGGATGCCCAGGATGCTTCAATAGCGGCCTTTAGCTCATTAGCATTGTTGGGTCTGGTGTCTTTCAGCTTCTTCTTCACAATACCCCACATATTCTCTATGGGGTTCAGGTCAGGGGAATTTGCAGGCCAATCGAGGACAGTAATGCCATGGTCAGTTGGCACTGTGGGCAGGTGCCAGATCATGCTGGAAAATGAATTCCTCATCTCCATAGAGCTTTTCAGCAGACGGAAGCATGTAGTGCTCTAAAATCTCTTGGTACACATCTGCATTTACTCTGGGCTTGATGAAACACAGTGGACCAACACCAGCAGCTGACATGGCTCCCCAAACCATCGCTGACTGTGGGAACTTCACACTGGATTTCAAGCAACTTGGATTTTGCTCCTCTCCAGCCTTTCTCCAGACTCTGGCGCCTTGACTTCCAAATGAAATACAAAACTTGCTTTCGTCTGAAAAGAGGACTTTGGACCACTGTGCAACTGTCCAGTGCTTCTTTTCCTTAGCCCAAGTCAGACGCCTCTTCCGTTGTCTTGAGTTCAGAAGTGGCTTGACCATGGGAATACGGCTATTGTAGCCCATTTCCCGGACACGTCTGTGAACAGTGACTTTTGATACCTGGACTCCAGCTTCAGTCCACTGTCTTTGAAGCTCCCCCAAATTCTGGAAGCGACTCTTCTTCACAATGCTGTTAAGGCTGCGGTCATCTCTCTTGGTTGTGCAGCGTTTCCTGCCACATTTCCCCCTTCCAACAGACTTTTTGTGGATGTGCTTTGAAACTGCACTCTGTGAACAGCTTGCTCTTTGAGAAATTTCTTTTTGTGTCTTACCCTCCTGATGGAGGGTGTCAATGACGGTCCTCTGGACAGCAGTCAGATCAGCAGTCTTCCCCATACTTGTGATTTAGTTTACTGAACCAAGCTGAGTGTTTTTCAAGGCTCAGGAAACCCTTGCAGGTGTTTCGAGTTAATTAGACGATTCAAGTGATTCGTTGAACACCCTACTAGTATACTTTTTCATGATATTCTAATATTTAGAGATAGGATATTTGAGTTTTCTTAAGCTGTATGCCATAATCAGCAATATTAAAATAATAAAAGGCTTGCAATATTTCAGTTGATTTGTAATGAATCCAGAATGTATGACATTTTTGTTTTTTTAATTGCATTACAGAAAATAAAGAACTTTATCACAATATTCTAATTTTCTGAGACAGTCCTGTATACAATATATGTGTTTAAACCTGGATACATTTTTTTTAGGGCCGGGACTTTAACGCGTTAATTAAGATTAATTAATTACACAAAAATTAACGCGTTAAAAAAATTAACGCATTTTAATCGCACTTATTTTTGCACCACGGAACGTTTCTCACTGGATGAGTTTCAGGGGTACCGATTATACTGGAGCACCAACTAACGTTCATGACTTCAGACAACAACAAACCACAGTGAACAATAGTCAAACATGAACGAAGAAGCTGATGAGACCGCTTTGGTTGGCCCCGTGGATGGGACATTTTGTTTTAAAAAACGGACGGATAGAAGCATCGATAAGAGCACGGTTGCTTGCAAATTATGCAAAAAGGAATTCGCATATCACCGCAGCACATCAAGCCTCAAGTATCACCTCAATGCAAAACCTATAGCAGCTAGCGTGGAAGCTAGCGTGGACGTTAGCCCGACTCGGAGTACAAGGACCCACACCCAATTCGCGTTGATCAAACAGTGGCCTATGCAACAGAGAGATTTTATTTTTCATCAGGATATTGGAAGAATAGGAGGGATTGAGGTCAATCACTGGCACTTTTTTATTTTATTTTAAATGGTACACTTTATGTTGAACTATTTATTATGTGGTTGGTGCAACTGGCACTTTATGTTGAACTGTTTATTGTTTTGGACAAGGTTATTGAGAGAGTTGGACTGAAATTGATTAGATTTTTTAAATCAACTGTTGGTAAATCAACAAAGTCTGTTATGGCCTCTGAAGCAACAGAGAGATGTTTTCTAATAGTCAGGGTTTCCAATGTTCTGAATGTACTTGAAAGTATTGTGTTTTACTTAAAAAACAAAGTGTTATAGTTTACAGAAGGTCTACCTACCTATAGGCTACCTGAATCTCTGAAATGTACTATATTCCTAAATATGCTATTGCTACACTTTATGGCAAAATTGCACTTTTCTGTTGGTCTTGGTTAAGTACCACCTTGAAAAAAATAAACAATGTTTTGTTGCTTAAGCTTATGTATTCAGTCATTATTCAATGGTATACTAAAATCCATGGGAAAAAAATTGCTTCTCACTGTTCTCAGGTCAAATATTTATATGTGATTAAAAATGCGATTAATTTCGATTAATTAATTACAAAGCCTCTAATTAATTAGATTAATTTTTTTAATCGAGTCCCGGCCCTAATTTTTTTTTTACATGACAACCGATATAGCTGACATCTAGAAAATTTCCTTTGACAAGCAAAACTGTTTTTTTGTAAAAATGTTTACTCACCAGACCACAATGAGCATCTCTCTTTCACAGGCAATGAGAAATGGGAGGAGCTTGCATAATTTCTGGTCACGTGATTACAACTATAAGGCGTTGCCTGGTTACAGGGGGTGGTTCAATTTACCCACTGGCTCAACTTACCCTTCTCCCCAACCTTCTATTGCGCTACATTGATTTTAAAGCTTTCTTTCATTTGCAGATCAAGAGTAATAATACGAAATGTAATTATAACTTATTATATATTAATTTATGGATATATATATATATATATATTCCTGAGTACTCAAAACTATACTCATTTACCAAATGCAACATTATGGTTAATGAGTAGTACTTAGTTTAGATTCTTTAAGAATTTTGATGCAGTTATGTTTGTTCCACTAAAATCCTGTGCTAAGATAATACGTTTTAAATTTGTTACACATTACTTAAGGTACCAAAGGGGTTAAATGCTGTCCAAGCAGCAATCCAAGACTAAATAAACAGAAGACAGTCTAAAATTGAAAATATATCAGTGCTACGGGCACAATTGTCTTTGCAGCAAAAATAATTAAGGTTGAGTCCTGAGTTTAAGATAGGAAATAATTTGAAAAAGGAAAATCATTAAATAAATATATAATGAATGAATATTTACAGCCCGTCTCCAAACAGTGCTTTTATTTTGAAGGTAGCCCTGTGCTGTCTGTGTGTTTTGGAGGCTTCTGTTGTTTTAAGCATTGACGCTTCACAGATCACACACTATGGAGCTGTCTGATGGTTTCATATCAGTGAAGTAAGAGTGTGTTTTACTGTAAGAAACTAAAATGCGTCAGCTTGAAGCATGTGAGAAATTATTACGAGCTGAAAGCAATATAAATACCGTGTCTAGCATGTCTTTATGAATTTGTATTGTCCTAAAGTATTTATCCTTTCCTTTACCAGATCAGCTTTGTGGCTAGCATTAAATCCCAAAAATATGCAGGGGTTAATTTTCGCCTCTTGTGATTTGTTTTGGTGATCTTGTTTTAGGAACTACAAAAAAATGTTTATAAATATAATAACAAACCCTTTAACACTCAAAGAATGACAAAAAGATGCAAAAACAAACATTTTATTTGATGAATTTATCTATGTCCTACATTAGGGTACTTTAAAACAGTACATTACTATCGAACGTAGAGAGAATAGTAAAACAACAGACCAACTCTATAAAATTGAAGCAGAACAGACATTTCCAGGGTTAAAATAAAAATAAGAATACTATTTACAAGTAGGAAATGCTGAATCTTCTCTTCCAACATACTCAACCATGCAGAAGTCGTCACATAAAACATTTGAGTAGGAAAATAAAAATACTTTATAAAACTTTAAACACATGGTGGTTCAAACCACAACAAACTGACAAAATAACTTGGAAAAAAGTGTATGGAAGCTCATTTGCAAGGACTTAGCCACAATTATGAGATATGTAACAGTGATTAAGCCACATGCAAAGTTATGAAGGCAGATTGTTACTATCTTCTTCCATAACTAAAACTGTTTCGCATATTTATTACATTGTAACCAGAAAATGTGACATTATTTCGTAATTTTATTTGAAAACATTTAATGAATTTATCTTTCTTCTGGCATGAATGGGCTTCCATACAGTATATGCATCTTCAAAGTGGTTTAGTAATAAGGATTTTTACAAAAAAAGTGTCACTTTTCATAATGCCCTCCTCATCGCTGCTTCCTGCAACAATGCTAGATAAGAATTTAACAAGAAATACATGACTATAAATGTAACATTAATATTGAATACTTTAAAATATGTAACCACAAGCATAACAATGTACCCACAGTGTTCAATACGTTATACCACCAGCTGAGTCTGAATTGTATGCTCTGAACTTGTTAATTGGAAAGCAGAGAAAAACTAAGAATTTCACTTCAATACATATTCCATAAAACTTGTCCAAAACATTATATCACATAAGCACGATTACATTTCTGACAGTTTCTTTAACAGTTATTTTTTACAGTTGAATGATTTATTATTAGGCAGTTGTTATGTTCGTATTTGCTGCTTTAAGGGATGAGCATATATATGGTATAATATCCTCAGAGTTACAGATTTTCTTAAAGAAATCTTTGTGGGTAATCACAGAAGATCAGAAGATTCTTGGATCCTGTTGGATGTTTTTCCCAGGGAGCTTCAGAACATGTTTGTGGCATTGTGTTTTCGTTCCAGCATCAAAAAGTGCCTGAACATCATTTCATACTTGGGCCAGCTGTCAATCAATCACAGTGCTGAGGCAGTCTTTGGTTTGATCTAGTCAACTTAGCCAGCACCTGTAGATCCAGTCCTTCAAAAATCATTCAGGCAGTGCCAACAAAGTACCGTAGTATCCGAGGCACTAGTGTAGTACACGCTGTAGCTGGTGTTACCATTCTTACCTGCCTCATTTGCACTACATGGTTCGACATGCCTCCCATTTGGCACCACGTATTTTTTTGCATTTTGTTTCCAGTGCTGGTAGCACCCCCCCTCAGTACAGGCAGGATTCTCAGCTGTTGTCCACACTGCGTGAAATCTCTGTGACATAATTGTCTATGCAATGTTTGCCGGATAATGGCAAAAAAAACAAGTAACGTATGACAATTGTATTCTGTGCTGTACTGTAATAGTTTTGCAGGCTCATATTTCTTAGTTAAATTATGGTTAGAATGACTCTGAAGGAGAGAAACTCCCTCTGAAGGGAACGTGGGGATTCTAGCCTTTGCAGACTATTTACGTGCACAGAAACCTATATAACACACTACAGGAAAGGGAAACCCATGCATAGCATAATAGGGCCTCTTTAATTCAACGTTCTAGCATCAGCACAGCTCACTTAGAACCAGTACCAAGTTGGCATCATATAAATGACCAAGTAAAATAATGTCTGAAATTTGAAAACGATAAAAAAAAAGAGGGGAGTTGAGACATCTTGGCATATCATGTAGTGAAAATGACGCAATAGTAAACAAGTTGTAAGGGATTAGTGGTTACCATAGTTACCAGGGAGCTAAGTCACATAACTTAGTAGGTGGCGTTGTTCTAAACACGCAGCACTTACAATAGATACCAAGGCCAAGAGTTATAAAACGCAATAACTTCCAGGAACAAAGGTTCTACATGCAGTGGCTACCATAGTTACTACGGAGCAGGATCTTCCACAGGTGAACAACTGCAGTGCCATTGAGTTAATTCCAGTATAATTTCCATGACTTTTAAGATAGGATTCAGGTCTGAGGCCAATTAGTTTTTGGCTCTGTTATGACATCACTGGGCTGGTCCCCTATAATGTGGCAACAGGTGCGAGTCCGTCGGCGTGCTCCAGGTGGTGATGGTGGTGCAGCTCCGCTTTACAAACTGTAGCGGCGCTGCAGTGGAGCGACGTCACAGCAGGCGGCTCCTCGTCACCTGAGAAACACAGGGTCAGGAATGAGTGTCATGAGTCCCAGGGGGAAATGAGAGCAGAATTTGTCACTTGGGATGCTGCTTTGGGTTTGTTACTTAAATGGGCCACATTATGTTCATTTTCAGGTTCATATTAGTATTTTGTGTCCCGCCCCTTAGCCTATCACGTACAATATGTTTGAGCGCTAGCCAATAGAAGCATAAGTGTTACATAGTGATTTTATTATGTCACAAAGGAGTCCAATGGAGGCATTTCAGGCAGGGGGGAGTGTGTGGGACAGAGATTTTAGCCTTTGCAGACCATATACATACAAAAAAACCTATATAACACACTACAGGAAAGGGAAAACTTAAAAAAGCATAACAGGGCCTCTTAAAAGAACATAAGGATATAACACTGGTGATTTAAAAGATAATATTGATACAGATGTTATGCTGTCTTCTTCAAAGTTACAACATTCACGTGACAACGTGGCACTTGACATAATGATCATACATTAGTCGCATGGTATCCTTATGTAAGCGACCCTGAACTAGTTTGTAAGTTACATAACATTTAGCATACTTCAGCAGAAAAACTACTTTCTGCAGACAATAATGGTACAAAGGTTGTTCTATATGAACTTATAAACAACACATATGTGACCCGCTCTATCGAAATCAGTCGGAAGTCGCAATGGCTCAAATAAAAATCAATGTGGATTTGCGTAAAAAAAAGGTTTTTGGGTGTTTTGTTTGATTTTAAATAAACAAAGTCTTGGCTTTCAGAATATCAAACTTTTATTTCCAAAATCACATGATAAATACATTTTTGAAGCTTGTAAAGGGAAGATGACAGCTCTCACTTGCAATCTTATGTTCCGCAGCGCCGCCCCCCCTCCCTCCGGCTGAACTTATGAATGTAAGGCGTATAGTAATCATAGATAACACGGCAGGGTCTGTTACAGTTTGTTTTCATCTGATTTCAATTAAACAAAGTCTTGGCTTTCAGAATATTGAACTTGTTTCAGCAAATTCAGATGATAAATACAGGTTTGAAGCTTGTAACGGCATAATTACAAGCGGAGAACGGAGTAACTTAACGTCACAGCAGGCATAACAACAGCCGGTGTTTTTTGAGAGTGTTTTCCCCGGGAAACAAACACAATACACACAAATGCAAAATTACACAAACACACACACATGTATACACACACACACACAATCGCAAGCTTCCGCCAGACCAGTAATCCAAACGAAAATATCTTCCCTCCATAGTATTTCGATCATTTGCTAGCCGCTAATAATCAATCAGATCGATGGATTCCAGAGAAGAGGAAACTTTGAAGGCCTTTTTCTCAAAATTATGACTTGGTGACAGTCATTATATAATGTGACATATTTTGCTTAATATTTGGAGTACACCAACAATCCTGATATCCTTAGAAAGCTAGGAATCTCCTCTTTCCGACAGTGTATACAACTCATGTGTGTCTTTGGGTCAATGCGACTGATTTCGATAGAGCAAGTCACATATGTTTAACTCTACAATGTGGAATAAAATCTTTACAACATTTTTCAAAGTTGCAGTATTTGCCAGACGGCCTTACCCAGCCCCGAAGAAGACGATTCGCTGTCTGCCAGAGAGGAGGAGTCAGCCTGGTCCTGTGACAGGCCGTCCATAAGGGGAATGGAGAGTTCTGAAGAAGGGACGGACGAATCATAGATGCCCGAATCACGAGGGGGCGGGACCTCTGGAAGTGAGTGGCGGCCTTCTTCTGCCTCAGTGTGGACAGGACACACCACGTCCTGCAGGATGGAGGGTGCGGAGCAGGAGGAGGAGGACTCTTCAGGGGACAGGCCAGATATGCCAGAAGTGGACCTGAAGGAACAGAAAAGCAAAAGCCGTCACACTGAGGAGGAGTCTCATATTATGCACAATTCTCGTTGGTCAAATACCATCCACAACCAGATTCCCGCACTTACATTCCCACGTCAATCAACAGTGACGTTGTCTAGTGGTCGTAGATGTACAGTGTAGGTTTAAGATGTTTCTTGTATAAACATTGCAGCTCATTAGACCCAAGTAAAGTTCTTGTTTATTTAGCAAAGTCAGACGAAAAAAACTACTGTGGTGTTACATCGTAATTTACCTTGAAGTGCTTCCCAGCATGGACAGGGAGCAGTGTGGCAGTCTAGGACTGGGACAGAGTCCAGGACTGGGACTAGGGCTGGGGTGTAGGCTGGGACTGGAGCCAGGGGCCAGCAGGAGCATGTTCCTCCCCGGGGCCCCCTCTCCACCCTCCAGGGACGGTGTATTAACAACAACCTCGTTCAGCACCAGGCCAGAGTCACACCTCCCCACGGACTGAGAGGAAGAGGAGGCGCAGGAAGGCTTTGGAGGAGGGCTAGGGTCAGCCACTGGAGGGTGTTTGGAAGGGGAGGCTGAGGAACCTCCTGAAGGAGCCAGCTGCTTCTCAAACCAGTCTGGGTTCTGGCTGATGTGCTGGTGCATGTTGCAGATGGAGACATACAGCGAGCGTCCTGACCGGCTCCTGAAGTAGTTCCTCCGGGACACATTGTGAGGCTGAGACTCTCGATCAGACAGACTGGACTGACTGGAGTGGAGCCGGCTGAAGAGCTGAGGCAGCTGGTCCATCAACTTAAACCTGAACACAGGAAATAAAATGACTAACTGTTATTTGGAGCTCAGATATATAACAGCTCTGTTAATTATTTTTGAAGAAACGAATGCCAACCATTCCTGGATTGCTTGTAATAATATCTACACTACAGGAAATATAACTTAATCTCTGTCACTGACCGAAATTGTTGAACAATCTTCCAACAGATCAGTTTAATTTGTTTATTTTTGTTTTGCTTCTTTTTGTTATTATTCTTCACTATATAATTTAATATTATATACAATTATATTATATATATGTGACCTGCTCTATCATTTTCAGTCACATTGACCCTGAAACACATTTTGAGTTTGATACACTGTTGGAAAGATGAGATTCTTAGCTTTCTAATGATATCAATATTGTTTTTGTCCTCCAAATATTAAGCAAAATACGTCACTTTACATAATGAATGTCATCGAACCATGATTTTGAGAAAAAGGCCTTCAAAGTTTGCAGTACTTTCTTAGGTATTTATTCAAATGAACCATACCATAAAACGAATTCATCTAGAGCTGTTTGCACAAAACACACACACACACACACACACACACACACACACACACACACACACACACACACACACACACACACACACACACACACACACACACACACACACACACACACACACACACACACACACACACACACACACACACACACAATATACTGTTCTCTTGTTGTCACTTTCATACATCAATACATGGAACAAAGGCACTCACATACACATGCACGCCGTACCAACGTGCACTCCCGTACACTCCCGAACTCACGTGCACGTTCATCAATTTATGTATGTATTTTGGTCATGTTTGAGCACATGCTTATGCGCACACATCTATTCCCATGTACATGGCCATGTGCACACCCAGACCACATGCACACCCGTACTCACGTGCACGCCCGTACTCACGTGCACACCCATACCCACGTGCAGAATCATCAATATACAATTTTTATGAAAAACACTATGAATAAATACTTAAATGAACTGATTGCATGTTAACCTCTAACAACATTAGAATCATTTGGCACAAAAGCTAATTTAGAGAAAGAAGCAAGCAACAGAACAGATAAATATACTACACAATATAAAAATAGCAAACAATCAACAGAGTAGCTAACAGTACTTAAAACCAATTTGAAATATATATTTACAGCATTTATAGAAGAATTACATAGTGTTGATGTATTATGCACTCTCACTCATTAAGGATGAGGTGTTAAGGGTTTGGGGCAGGTGATGTCTTTGGTTTCCTCAGTGCAGAACTCTCTGATCTTCTCAAAAAGATACCACTGCCGTTTTTCATCAAGCCCAGGGGGAGTCAGTTCAGTGGGACGTGCCTCCTGGTCAGTAAAGCACCCTGTGCGTAGCAGCATGAAGGATTCTTCTTCTTTACCTTCAAACTCCTTGGCGTAGACCACTCCAGGCTCGGCACTGGTGAAGCGTAGGTGATGGTACCTCTTGATACCTGGAAGCGGTCTGAAGCTGGGGGCAAGGAAGTTGTGCCAGTCGTCTGTTTTGACGAAGGTCTCCCCTGACTCATTGCCAACCAGCTGGGGGATGTTGACTCCAGTGACGGTACTGGACCTGACAGCCTGGCTGATGTCCTTCAGGCAGGACACTGGTGTGCGGCGGAACTGCTGCTTAAACAGGCCAAAGCACCAGTCAGGTGCAAATTTGGTGTGGCCAGCAATAAGAAAGTTGAGGGAGATATCTTCATGGAGTCCCACCATGCACCGCCAAGCAAGGTACCAGAGGAGGTATCTGTTTTTGTTCTGACCAGAGCAGTTGTCACAGTGCAGGTGAACATGTTTCTCCCCAAGCCCATACTGAGAGAAGAAGTGGTGGAGGTAGGCAATGACAGCATTGGAACCCTTGCTGCTGCAATGAGCCTCATCTATGAGGTAGTTTACCTGCTGAGGAACACCTTCACAGCAGACACCAAACAGTCCACACTTCCTGGGAACCATAAAGTAAATGGGCCCGGGCTGGAGAGGGTCACTGGGGTAGTGAACCTGTAACACCAGACCAACAGATGAATTAACTAATGAGTGATCTATACTCTAATTCTAAAAATGTGTGAATATTCATATTGTTACATTCCGAACATTCTGGATGATCACAGCATTCATCACATTCACACACCTCACCTGCTGTGCATAGTCAAAGCTGTAGTGGATGGTGATGTCTCTGCTACAGGGTTGGTTGGGTCCTAATTTGACACCCAGCTCTCTAGCTGTTTCTTTACAGCTGGCGACCATCTCCTGGTAAGCCTGACGCTCCACCCCCACGGTGCGGAGGTGTTCTTCCTGCTTCCTGAGCTTCGCTGACTTGACACAGTCGGGAAAGTTGGAGCTGCGGTAGATGGCAATGTTGTTTTTCTGACAGAACCAACATAGGTCTGTCATCGGCCTCCCAATAATGACACTGGGAGTCAGCTCCTTCCACAGCTTCCTAAATGTGCTGTTGCCAGCAGCACGGTGACCTGGAAAGGTGATTAAAGACAAAGATAGCATTGTTAGATTACTCATCATTAGTTTTCCATTGAGGTTTCCTCGTGTAAAAAAACCCCAAAAAAACAAGATTAAAATATAAGAAAATACCCACCCTTCTCCTGCATCTGAACCTTGTATTTCCGCCACACAGAGGACTTGGTCTCAGTTGTTGGTAGAACACTGATGTCCGTCCTCTTAAACCCTGGAATCCGTCCAGGAAGTGGCATGGCAAAGACATCTGCAAAGTTGGTAATGAACCGTACAATTCGCTGGATGTCTTCAAAGGACAACACCCTTTTGGTCACCACACGACCACCACGTCTTATCCTTGAGGCCAAGCCATGTTCCTTGAAGAACTTGATGATACCTGTCAGCTTGTCTTGAGAAATTCTGGAATGGTTTAAAACATCAGTCTTTGATTGTTTTTTATGGCTTTCTTTAATGTATGCATTGTAGTATATACATTGTCGTTGTATTTTTTCATTATGTAAAAGCATGTATATATATATATATTTATTTATTTATGTATTACTATTGCTGTAAATTCTGCTTCTATTCAGTTATTGTCAAACTCAGTTCAACTCATGCATGGCTTATTACCACTTCATTTGAAAATAGTAACACTACCAAAAGTGAAGTAGCCTTTTCAAAATCAAACTCACCCATGTAGAAACTTGAAAGTCTCCCGGCAGATTTTGTGCCCATCTAAGAAATAGGACGTTCTCTGCTGTTTCCGCTCCTTTTGGTGTCCTCTCTTTGCACAAGCGGTCTCTTTGGAGAGGTTTATGTTGGAGCTTATCTTTCCAAGTAGCACCAAATGCTTTTCACCTGGAAAATCATATAACATTACATAATGTGTTGTGTCAATCACTCATCACACACAACTTAAATCTTTAACGTGTAACAGAACACACAGGCCCACCCCCCACACATTGCCTATAGTATTATGTTAAACACACTCCCATACACACATATTCTATCTATTATAAAGGGTAATAATAAGTACAGGCTAGTCTGGCAGTGACTCCAGAGTAAACTGCTCTCACATGAGATAATACATTTGTAGCTGCCTATCTCTGCACATCTTTAGATAATTAGGCTGGGGCCACATGTGATTTAAGGGGTAGCCAAAAAAATATGTCTCCCCATGTGGATAAAATGTAGGGTTGAAACATTTATGAAAATGTTCACCACAATAATTTTTCAATGAGTATTAGCCAACTTTAAGTTGTAGGTGGTTATGTGAGCATTATTTTAATTGTTGTTATGTTTTTAACACTAACCCATACTCACACACACATCGTTACCACAGTCAAAGGTATTTAAATAATATAACGTTATAACGTTACTTACCATTAGTCATTTCATTCATTTGGTCTCGTCTCTTGACCATCTCCTCAGGGGTGTAACGGGTGTAACAGGGAACTCCATCATTAAATGTACAGCTACACCTGTAGTCACGGGCCCTCTCAATCTCTTGAGCGCTGTCCTCGCTCACATAATGCCGTACGGAATGAAGTGTCTCAGCCACCGGGTCGTTCAGCAGTGGTTGTTCCTCTGTGGTGTCCTCATCCTCTTCAGCATCCGTGGTCTGAGGGCTGCTGTCAGTGTCAGGGCTGTCTGACTCTAAATCGGAGCCGGATAACGGGGAAACTTCAACCGGTGCCGTCAAAAAGTAATCAGTGATCAGCTGAACCCATTGCTCATCAGAGGCTGTCCCTCTCACAATGTTGGAGTTCAACAGTCTTGCGATTTGATCTTCTCTGGAATCCATCGATCTGATTAGCGGCTAATAAATTGTCAAAGTACGGAGGAAAAATATTTTCGTTTTACTGGGTGAAGGTCGCGAGGAATAATGTTGGTTTATATAGTGTGTGTGTGTTTGTGTATTTTGCGTTTGTGTGTATTGTGTTGGTTTCCCGGGGAAAACCCTCACAAGAAACACCGGCTGTTGTTATGCCAGCTGTGACGTTACGTTACTCCGTTCTCCGCTCGTAATGATGCCTTTACAAGCTTCAAAGTTGTATTTATCATCTGAATTTGGCAAAACAAGTTTAATATTCTGAAAGCCAAGACTTTGTTTATTTGAAATCAGATGAAAATAAACTATCACGGACTCTGCCTTGTTATTTATGATTACTATACGCTTTTCATTCATAATGTCAGCCGGAGGGAGGGGGGGCAGCGCTGCGGAAGAGCAGCGTGAGAGCTGTCATCTTCCCATTACAAGCTTCAAACATGTATTTATCGTTTGATTTTGGAAATAAAAGTTTCAGATTCTGAAAGCCAAGACGTTGTTTATTTGAAATCAAACAAAACACCAAAACCCCGAAAAACTAGTTTTTTACTCAAATCCACGTTTATTTTGAAATGAGCCGTTGCGACTTCCGACTGATTTCGATAGAGCGGGTCACATATTTTGTAATGCTGTCAAAATTATCGCGTTAACGGCGGTAATGCATTTTTTGAATTAATTGTGTTAAAATATTTAACGCATTTAACGCATGTGCAGAATGGCCCGCCCCATACATCCCACCAGTGGCAGCGTCAGGGTATGTCTGGGGTAGGCTACACCCATACCAAGAAATGGCTTAGCCCCACCATGAAAAATGATGTTAAAGTAAGCAAAATAAAGTCCACCAACTCGCGCAGAGAATTGCACAGACAGCAGTTAGTAAGATTGATTTCAGTAGCCACTTGTCTGGAAATACCGAAGACCAGAAACGGTTTTGAAAACTTTTGTCACGTAGTGATCATCTTCTCAATAGAACATCTTGGATAATGTCTTCTGGCCAATCAGAATCAAGATAACAGCATGGTGTTGTTGCAGGAAGTCCCGACGGAGAATACTTTTGCTGTAGTACAGGGGTGCACATAACTGGTACGCAGGTTATGTGCGTAATCTGAAATGCGTACCGTCACTTGTGTCACAAAGCGCATTTGCGTACCGACGTACTTGTGAAGCTTTTCCAGAAGGTAAGATCACCGGACGACAGAGTCGGTCTCCGTGTGCACAGACATGGCTGCTGTTAACGTCGGTCTGCACAACGGAATTGTGCCAAAACTTTCCATTCCCACAACAATATACATAAAGAAATGGTATATTTTGGACATAGTTCGAATGGTGATTAATCATGATTAATTCATTTTTAAGCTGTGATTAATCTGATTAAAAATTGTAATTGTTTGACAGCCCTAATTTTTTTTTATTGTCATGCCAAGCTCAAATATACCACACATTGCTCAGTAAATAAATTCCAAAATGTAATAAATATGTTTAAATAAATAATTAAATACATTTTGATCTTCCGCAGTTGTTCATTTCATTCTTTATACCATGTTACTATATTTTTTTCTTTCCCCCCCCCCACTCTTGGGGTTCAGTGTGGCTGGGATTATGGCATACTGTATAAGAAACCGGCATCAAAACACATTTATTTAAAAAAAAAAAAAAAAATCTTTAAAAGTTAATTTCCCTACATGTCCCATTGCATGTCTACTGGGTCTCAAGCCAGATGGCAATCCTGCAAGGACTACCGATCCGCTCTGGACATTGGGCTGTTTAGCCACAAAAAGACTCTGGAAGGAACGCAAACCAGCCTGCTTTACTAGGGACTCATGGCTGAGGGAGTATCTGGACCTACTGAACATGGAGCGTGCAGCTTCTCTGCTGGGGGACTTTGAGGGGAGACAGGAGGATTGCGGTTCACTGTCCGCAGCTCTCCTATCTAACCCTGTCAATATGGCATCTCCTGTGTAATGTATAATGTATTGTGTATGTAATGTCCTGTGTATGTCACAATCAGCTGTCTTAGGAAGTCATCCTTGCATCCATGAATTTGAAAATACACAACCGGAAAAAATCTGCCACTTCCTTACAGAGCCGCTCCTCCAACACACACGAACGCGCACATGACCAATGAGGGCACGAGATAAGTTTGTGCACAGATGGAAGGCTGACAGGCAGGTAGGCCATCCAGTTATTTTAGCCGGGCCGGCTCAGATGATTGGTCGTGCTTTTTACAGTACTACGGCTTCCACGGATTGATTTTTTTATGGATTTTTTTGTCAAAGCACTTCAGATATTCATTGCTATCGGGATATTAAGAGCATTCCATGGAATATAACAAAAAGTGTATCTGGAGCCGGTTTCTCAAACTTACCTACCCCACCTTTAATACCCATATCTCTTTCAAATTTACTTTAGAAGAACCTCTGTATGTTTTACTGCAACTTTCTTTGTTTCTATTCCCTTAATTAATGTGTTTAGAAATGCGTTTTCTCTATGGCTGCAACTAACGATCAACGCGATATTAATAATATTTATTATTATTATGTTCCAGATAAATTGAAAGCTGTAAAAATTGGCCATGTGTACATAGTAGGATCTGCTGTCTCTGTAATTTTGCCACAGAGTTATGTGTACCTTGGGGCCAGGCTCAGCATGGTGGGGATGTCGTTTTCCGTGGAGTAGTCGAAGTAAACCGTCATGTAGCGCTGCAGCTCCTGAGATCCGGCCCCTTCACTTTGATTCGCCAATCGCAGCTTCTCAGCGATCATGGCAACGCCCACAATGAACAGGTCACTTCCTGATCCACCAATTGGGGAGCTGCTGCTGCTGCTGCTGTTACTGCGGCGACCGACTGGCGTCTTCCCTCTGCGGCTCTTCTTCTCCACGTAGTAGCTGCAGGAAGGAAATAAAGCAGCAATTAACTATTAATATCTTTATTGATTAATCTGCAAATCTAGATTAGATTGATTAATCGTTTGATTTATAAAACAAGTGAAAATTGTCCTTCACAACCTATAGTCCTAGGTGTTGTCTGTGCATATCTATAGTTATAATAACTCTTTCATATTTTACAGAGAAAAGCAGGAAATCTCCATGTTTCAGAGGCTGATAACCGCATTTTCTTTGACAATTTTGAGGAAAAAAAACGACCTTAATAATTAATCAATGTTCAAAATAATCCTCTTAAACTGTATTTATTTTCTATTATGAGTGACAAAAAAACATTTTGTTGATGAACAGAGCATATCATTTTTCTTCTTATCGTTATTTTGGGTCATATACCGTCCATTATACATTTATTTTTCTATTTATCTGTAATTATTTCTGTCCTTGTTTAGCTGCAGCAACCACATGTTCCCGATGGGAATCAATAAAGCTGTATCTCAATCTTAAATCGTTTTAGCAGCCGCTAGTGGACACTAGACGAACTGCACTCCAGATGAAATCATCAAAAGTGCTGTTAAAAATAATAACACAGCAGACAGTAAAAATGGAAAAAAAGTACCGTAGGCCTTTGGAGCAGATGGTGATGATGAAGTCGGATTCATCCAGCTGTCTGCTGAGCCACGACATCTGACCTTCTTTGCACATCTCCAGGTGTTCCCACAGGTCCAACACCACCTAAACACCAGAAACAACCATAACATACCCAAGCTTCAAAAAGGAACTTTGATTGATTTCATGTTTATTTTACAACATATTTACTCTTTTAAGACTTGAAACATGGCTTTTACGAGTATGTACAAGCATAAGCAGGCACGTGCACACAGACATCAAAGTGGGCTTGAGCCCCTGCCCTTTTTCTTCCTCCAGCGAAAGTGCCCTTTTTATGGGGTGTTTTTTTTTTTCGTCCAATAAATTAATATAGATCTACTGCAGGTTGCGCAAAAATATATTGATTGAATAGAAAAGGAAAATATCAGGTTGGAGATTAGACTGTGAAGTTCCGATGCTCGCTCTCGCTCTCTCTCTACCCTCCCTCCCACCCTGGAATAGGCGACATTAAGCCGATGGTATTTAAAATATGTTTAATAACATCTTCAATTTGAAAAAGCGTGTTATATATTATACTTAAGCTATCAGCCACAAGATTACATAATTTACAGCTAAGGTGCATTGTTAGGCACACCTGGGTTTAATCAGAATAATAAAATCCATTTGGTAAGAAGATTTCAATGTTTATTATTTTAATATTCATATTTTATTATAGCAAATGTTTTCTCCTCTCTTCGGTTCAGTCGCAGTCTCACCTCACAGCTGCAGAAGTCCTGCAGGAAGTAAGCGAAGCTCTGGATGACGGCAATGTGTTTGGGGCAGTCTCTGTTAGAGTAACAGATGAAGACCTTGGGGCGGGGCCACGGCTTCTCCGGGTTCAATGCTGCGCTCTGATTGGACGACTCGCTGCTCTCCTCGTCCAGCTGGCTGTAGATGTTTTCTAGGAAGAGAGGAGACAAATAAACAACAAGGGTTAATGCATGAGAGTACTGTTACATAGAGCTCATTCTCAAATAATGAAGCATCCTTTTATGCACCAGTTTCAGTTCAAAACCAGTGTGGGAGTATTTAGGTTTACTTAAAAAAGCACTAATAGCAAAATGTCTGTAACTAAGTATGGGGGGAAAAAGCGCCATTCAAACCTCAAATGGTAAAAAGGTAGAAAATAGATGGATGTTCAAAAAAGTGGGTATTTAATTCATTTTTAGGATATAGGCAGAGGTGTGACCAAGTCATTGTTTTGCAAGTCCGAGTCAAGTCTCAAGTCTTTGCGCTCAAGTCCGAGTCAAGTTTCAAGTCAGGATGGGCAAGTTCAAGTCCAAGTCCTAAACTTTGACAAAACGAGTCATAAACAAGTCATTATGTGCTTTTCACCAAATGGAATGACATCGATCAACAGAATAATACTTAATAATCCAACTGCTCTTTATTAGTCACATTAATAATTTAATAATCCATTTTCTCTCTGCTGGTAAAGTAACATGTTTTTTTCTAATTTAAGAGGGATCAGTAAGGTAATGCTACCGTGACGGTTTGATTCAGAAGGAGTTTAATGTATAAGATCCCTGATGTTAAGGTAACCAGAATGTTTATGTCCACTGTGTACAACATGCTATAAGGGACCCACAATCTATCTTTATGCAAGGGATAATGTGCAGCGAGGCGGTCTCTATGGGGAAAAGAACACCTGAATCTAGATCCCTCTGCAGGTGGTACTTTAAGTATATTTTGATGCTAATACTTTTGTACTTTTATTTGTAACATTTTGAATGCAGGACTTTTTATTGTAACTGAGTATTCCTACACTCTGGTACTTCTACTCAATCTGAACTTCTCCCACCTCTGACAATAAATCCTAAGTGCAAAAAAAAAAAACCTGCTCTGAAGGTTATTTTCATTTTACAAATCCTGCACTCAGCTTTGCTTTCTCCAATATCATTGAAATGCAGCCAAATGCTGCTTATTTTTTCGGTTTTCGCAAATTTCTTGACTTTTTCTGACGCGCTTGCATTTAAATCCGGCTCCCGTCGCTCTGTGCAGCTGGCCTGTACCACTACACCTGCTGTGCTCCCCACCCTTCTTTCTATCAAGTCACCTCAAGTCAGAAGGCTCGAGTCCAAGTCAAGTCCCAAGTCATTGGTGTTCAAGTACAAGTCGAGTCGCAAGTGTTTTGTGAATTTGTCAAGTCGAGTCTCAAGTCATCAAATTGATGACTCGAGTCCAAGTCATGTGACTCGAGTCCACACCTCTGGATATAGGAACATTTATTAACTTATTAAAGAAACACTTAATTATTCAGGAATCAGAAAAATATTAACTTAAGCTGACAAATGTAGAAAAAAACCCGACAATATTTCCCTCAAATGTAGAAGAGTATAAGAAGAATATGCTTTAAATGGAAATTCTCAAGTAAAAAGACAGGACCACAAATGTGTACTTGAGGAAAGTACCACCACTGCTCATTATTAAACAACCACTTCATTAACAAGTAGATGTTGGTCTTATTGAACCCTGCAGAGAGTTACTGAGACTAAAAGAGGCTGTAAAGTAAATACACAGTTTGAAGGAGATTTATAGATAGTGACCTAAAATAAGCAGTATAACCAATAACTGGTGCTCTCACCTTGCTGTTTCTTGCGACACATGACAGTGAAGAGAGTGGCAAAGGCAGACATGATGACCAGAGGCACAGTGATGGCCATGGCTCGGATAGGCCCCGCCCAAGGGGAGTGGACTGGTGACAAAACAAACGCACACAGGAAGAGACAAGAACCTGGTCATTTAAAGTCTAGAGCAGTGGTTCTCAACTGGTCAGGCCTCAGGACCCACTTGTTCCTTTGTCAATAAATCCCGACTCGAAATTTGAACCACTCAAATCTATTCAACAAAAAATCGTGCAGTAATATATATGCTTTTCAGCATACAATATTAAATAAAGTGAAGTAAAGTGCATATATCCCTTACATCCCTTCACAGAAAAAAAGAATGCTTTTAAAAAAAAGGTTGATCAAAGCTGAACTGTATAACATAAAAAGGCACACATGCTGAAAACCCAACCCCAGTCTGGGGGGATTGTCCCCCAGGAAATTTGTAGAAATACTAACATATAAAACTACACATTCTGGTACACTCTGAGAAGAAAATAAATCAATCTATTACTACCCCACATGTTAATAATATTTGATGTCATTGTTTGTGTTTTGCTTTGTTCTGACAGCTTGCTGCTCCACACAGAGAAGAGCAAAGAGGAGAGAGTCTGTGTGACTTACTTTAAATTGTGGGTAAGGGTATATAGCTCCCATTGTTCTGTGACCTGTTAATCATCAAACTGGGGGTCATATTTCATTATGTGTTTATTTTTATCTGAAGTTGTACCCATGGATGTATAAAGAGTAGTTGTACCACAAAGTTATTCTCCGTAGGGGCTTCCGGCAACAATCTTGATTCTGATTGGCCAAAAGACTCGAAAAAACATCAGCAAAGATGTTTTATTGAGAAGATGATCACTACGTGACAGAAGTTTTCCAAAACGTTTATGGTCTTCGGTACTTTCAGTCCAACGCCTACTGCATGCACAGCGTTAGAAAATCGGGCCTTAAAAAAAAAAAGTTTGACTTTTTCTCCCCAAAAAAAAAAAATATATATATTTTTTTTTTCTATTTTTCTTTTCTTCACTCACATATCTGCGACCCACTCCAAACGGGTCCGCGACCCACTTTTGGGTTGTGACCCACCAGTTGAGAAGCACTGCTCTAGACCATGTTACATTTACAGCATGAATGTGAAAACGTCATGATACAGTAGCTAAAGCAGAGAAGAGTCATAACATCAATGAAGGTGATTTGTAATGTGAAAAAGTTAAGTGTGTTTTTTGAACATGTTCCATTATGTCCACAAAATACAAGTACAAGCCTGAAAATGTACTTGATATGTCCCCTCTAATATTGGTTAAAACTTGATTTATTATATACAGGAGGAAAAAAATTCTGCAGCAGTTGCTGTGTGTGTGTGTGTGTGTGTGTGTGTGTGTGTGTGTGTGTGTGTGTGTGTGTGTGTGTGTGTGTGTGTGTGTGTGTGTGTGTGTGTGTGTGTGTGTGTGTGTGTGTGTGTGTGTGTGTGTGTGTGTGTGTGTTTTAAAAGCAATACTTGAGTTTTATGTACTTTTCAACACTGGTTTTAATATCCCACCAGGACTTTGTTCACAAGGATCTTAAGTCACTGGTTATTCCTCTCCCCCAGAGTCCTTCAATATGACGGTATATACAGCGTAACGCAGAATGCAGAATGATGTGTTTTTAAATGCAGAGCTAGACAAAGAAGAACTACGGTTACATGAGTACCAGATATTTGTAAAGTAGCTTATTTTGACAGTGTTTGTTGATGTGTATACTGTATGGTTATTTTAAACCATACAGTACAATTACCTCTCGTGATCTTCATACATATGGTTACTATCCAAAGTGCGACAGTAGCTCCGTCTGGAGGGACTTTGCTTGGGACCAGAAGGTCGCTGGTTCAAGTCCCAGAACAGACAAAAATGGATTATGGACTGGTACTTTGAGAGGTGCCTTTCGAACAAGGTTACAGACTCGAATGCAAAGACTTGATGTCACTGTATGTGCAAGTGTGTGCCAATTGAGATTTTGCATTTTCCAAATGACAGATATCGTTATCGAACATTCTGACCATATAGCCCACCATAGTATCCTAATCTTTCTGAAACCCTTCAGGTCTGTGCAGATCATTCTCGTCTCAGAGTCGTTACCATGACATGCCTTTTTTGGTGGGGGGTTGTCCGGAAAGTGTTTCAGTGCAGCCAATCACGGAGTGCACTTTCTTTTTTGTGCGGTAAGAAAGCTTTCCTTGATTTTAATCAGCCCCCATTTCATGCTGCCAGCGGGATGTCTGCGCACACAGCAGCATGTAAACCCATGGAGGTCAAAGGTCAGCTGGGGAGGCAGTGTGTGTGTGTGTGTGTGTGTGTGTGTGTGTGTGTGTGTGTGTGTGTGTGTGTGTGTGTGTGTGTGTCTCACCCTGGCTGACGTGGTACTGAGTCTGCCTCCTGGTGGTATTACTGTCGTCTCTTAGCTTACACAGAAAAGAGGAAAAGGTAAAAGAAGAAAAAGAAAGGAAGAGAATGAAGGAAACAAAAGAGAGAAAAAATGGTTCATAACATGTTGGGACAAATTGACGTACATTTAAAAATGTAGATTTGTGTTTGTCTGATGAATCTGGTGGTTTACATTTTAGTCCATGTGTAAGCGTAAAAAGGAAAATCCAGTTTAACCAGTTATCGGTGTGTAAATTAAGCTTTTTATGTACCTCTACAGTGTAGGTTCCCGGAGTTACGTCTTTGAGGATGCATGTAGTTCTGTACTGGTTCACATCCTTAGAGAAAAATAAAAACATTTCAATAAAAACGTAGTTTTCCTGCAGGCAGAACCACAGTCTTATCATAGGTAAGACATCTCTATTGTATGCTGTATTAAGAATATTTGCCCCACTTTGTTAAAGAAGAACTGAAGCTGTTATCGATGAACTGTTCAAAGCCACCGGACTCCATTAACGAAAACAGTAAATGTACCTTAGGAACATAGAAGGTGCCAGTCTACTGCTGCATCGATTGGTTATTTTGTTTGTGGTATCATGTGACTTTGGGGGTTCCAAACCAACACAAAATCACCGAAACACATTAACCAGAGGGGGGCAGCAGTAGACCAGCACCCTCCCGGGTTCTGCCAGGTAAAATGACTGTTGTTGATGGAGTCTGGTTGCTTAAAAGAGAGCTCTCCGATAACAACACTCTGTACGTACCGTAGGGCTGAACGCTATATCGCGGCGATATATCATGGCGATAACAGCGATATGCGCATGCGCGATATTCACATCGCAGGGACGTGCGATATTAAGTAAGTAAATTAACTCAAACACGTCATGTTACAATTATTTTGCTGCTTGCTACAAAAGGAAAACTTGCGCGGCTCTCATGTCAGGGGTATTTGAGTGAGTGACATGCAGGCTCTGCATGCACAGCAAACCACCAATCACAATCATTCTTGATCAGATCACAGCAGGCCCCGACCCGCTAGTTTGCAGACCATCAAAACACCGGTAAAAAATGAGCGAGGAACAGGAAGACAATACCGGCGAGAATGAAGATTTACTTCCACAAAGAAAAGCAACATCTGCCATCTGGAACTCTTTTGGATTGAAAAAGGTTCTTCTCTTCTTCATTCACAGATGAGCCCCCTTATTTGAGGGTAAGCAACATGCATTATCATGACATGTTAGATCATGACTTAAGGTATGATGAGTCAACCAGTTAAGATCCAGACGTCTGTGACTAAAATCCTTCATCCGGGTTAAATATAGTTAAAAAAAAAACGCAATATATATCGCAGGGGAAAAAAATATCGCAATGTCAGTTTTTTTCAATATCGTGCAGCCCTAACATACCGGTTTGCAGCGCTGCTGTCTGAAGGGTCCCTCCTGCCGCAGTTTGTAGTACAGGAAGTAGAAGTGGAAGCCGAAGGAGCTCGGCGCCTGGTCGAACGCCACGTGGAGGTTTGACCCCAGCTGAGACACGTTCAGGGTCTTTGGCTTCCAGTCTGCTCAGACAGAAAACAAACGTAACCTTCTTTATTGTGGACATCCATGAAGACTCAAACACTTTTATGATAATTGACTAAACTTGAAATGTATAATGCATGCAAAAATTGACACTTCCTGATTTTTCTGTTTTTTATTATAATAGTCTTTTCTTTTTGGTTTTAGACTGATAAAACAAGATAATGAAAAAAATCTCACCATGGACTTTTATAAACTGGCATTATATAGACATGGGGTACTCAAACTTTTTTACTAAAGGTCCACTTGTTAATTTTATACAAGGTCACTGGTCCGGATAAATGCCAGTAAAGCTTTTTTTTATTTATTTTTTTTATAATGGGACCAATGGGACAATGGATTCGGTCCGGAGTTTGAGAAGCCCTGACATAGACTAAACAATTAATTGAAAAAAGACTCTGCCGATGAATCGATAATACAAATATTGTTAGTTACAGCTCTATAGGAAATGTACCGTTTTTTAAACGTGCCAAATACCACAGTTTCAGCTTACATAACCAGGTTCTGTATTTAATAATTTATTTTGAGTTTGTTTATAGGTCATTTGATCATAATTTAGTAAGATGTCTACCTTTTACCTAACTGTTTATGCAACGTTCTCCATATAAACTGTTGACCGGGTGAATTCGGTATAATGAACATTTCCAACAGTACTTAACACCTCTATGGTATTCAGTAACTAATTGTAAGTTTTGATGTGTGTTAAGTGATTTCTGCTTCAGAGATGTGGCAGAGATGAATATATTCCCTCTCTTTTCTGGAAAGCTTAAAATGTGAAACACCTGCACCAGAAATGAATACGACTTTAGATTTGAAAATAGCAGTTCCCTTATGGTGTTCATTGGATTCAAACCTTGTAATTGCTCCAAGCACAGAGAAAAAATGTATTGGCTCTTTTAGGCATAAAACTAGTTTTGAGAAATGTTTTGTATCTTGTCTTTAAAACAAAACAAAGATCAAACCCTGCACTAACTATCTCTTTCCTCTCGGTGTACATGTGGCTTTAGTTATGACGACTACACTGAGGAACTTACATGGTTTGCAAACCAGGTTGTCTGATCCCAGGAGGACTTCACACGCTGTAAGATAAACACACACATGCAGAAATGGTTACACAGTTGTCTGGTTTTGTTCTTATCTCTTTATCACATATGTTAAAGGAACAGTCTTGACAACTTGGGCAAACATTTTTGTCAGTCTTCCTCAGATGTTTCATCAGTTTCATCTCTGTTCCCAATGCAGAGAAAGGTCCAGGATGTGTTTAAGCTGAAGTTCTGATCGTACTGAAGTACAGACGCAGTCAGCGGACACACAAACATTTCTTTACAAACTACAATTGAAGGTCTGCCATACATTAGCATAAGGCGTAAAACAAATCAACAACTCTTAAGCCGTCCACATGTTCTGTCTTGAAGACTAATTTTCAAATTTCTGCAAAATGCTACCACTTTTAAATTCAAATACATTGCCAATTTTAATTTTCACAGTAATTTGTGAAATTTGTATTGTATGCCCTTTTTTGGAGATAAATATTTTTTCATCTTATCGTTTGTGCAACCGTTTTTATGGTGTTTCTATATATTTTTTCTTTATTTACATTTCATGTGATTATGAAAATAAAGCTTAGCCTTAATCCTCCTCCGTATTATTCAATAGTTTTCCATCTGTATATTAAAGGTGGGGTAGGTAAGTTTGAGAAACCAGCTCGAGATACACTTTTTGTTATATTCCATGGAATGCTCTTAACATCCCGATAGCAATGAATATCTTAAGTACTTTGACAAAAAATCCATTAAAAAATGTCATCCGTGGAAGCTGTAGTTCTGTAAAAAGCACGACCAATCATCTGAGCCGGCCCGGCTAAAATAACTGGATGGCCTACCTGCCTGTCAGCCTTCCATCTGTGCACAAACTTATCTTGTGTCCTCATTGGTCATGTGCACGTTCGTGTGTGTTGGAGGAGGGGCTCTGTAAGGAAGTGGCAGATTTTTTCCGGCTGTGTATTTTCAAATTCTAGCGCACTTGAGCTGGTTTCTCCAAAATGACCTACCCCACCTTTAAATTTGTGTTATCTGTAATAGATCTTACCATTACATAGGTGGAGGCTTCAAATATGCCAAGAGCGTTTTCTGCTTTCCTGAACTTTGTATAATTTGTTATTTTTGTCATGTTTGTGTATTCATTTATAGGTAAACCTGAAATAAGAACTCACAGTTGGTCCTGAGGAAGGATGGAGGGAAGAAGCTTTCGTTCATCAGCGTTGGGAAAGGAACAACGCGAACCATGTAGTCAGTGTCAAAGGTCAACCCGCTGAACGTGTGACTGCTCAGCCTCTGCATAAATACAACAATAAATCCACGATAAATTATTTTTAAAAAGTAAAAATGTGAACATTTCAATATATAGTAGTGTATTAATAATCATATTGCTATTAATGCTTAAAAGTAGAATATTGCTCAACATGTACGGTTGAATAAAGCAGTTTGAAACAGTGTTGCAGAGGATGTTTTCTGGTACCGTGTTCTTGTAGGAGCAATTGAGCTGTCGGGGGTCTTTGAGCAGGAGGTGCTGACACTGCTTCCCCTCGGGGTTCTTGTCCTCCAGGTAAACTCTGAAGCCTTTAATGTGCTCAATCCCTGAGGAGACACAACAGCAAGTTCAAGGATACATATCCATCCTCTTATCTTTCCTCCTCTCCTCTCCTCATTCTGCTGTCTGTCTGTCTGTCTGTCTATCTTTTTGTTTCCTCCCTTTTCCTCTCCCTATTTGCTTCCTCCCCTGTCCTCATCTTTGTTGGGGAAATATTTTCCAAGGCCCATAACTTTGACCCAGTTTATCAGTTCAAACTGTCCTGACTGAGCACACGCACCTGTAACCTTGGCTGCTGTGCTCTCAGTGTTCTTTCTCCCTGTTCCTGCCTGTTGGCGTCAGCTGATAGAGGTGTTATGGTTCTATCTTGTTATGCAGCATGTTGATTATTCTCTCTGAACTAGCTAAATACATGGGTCTGGGGTAGAGTTCTTCAGATTTGACGTGGCAACTCTACCGTGAAGTCAGAACCTCTGGCTCTAGGACTTGTGATGTGAATCCTCCGGCCGAAGCTCCTAAATAAACCATCAGTGTTTGACATCAAAGCTCCTGCTCTTCCCGTGTCTCCTTCATGAGTCGGTGACTCCCACTGCATTGCTACACAGAAGTTTCCCCCACAATCTTCTCTCCACGTTTCATTTCCCCTCTTCTCCCCCTCTCCTTGTTTCCTCTCATTTCCACCTGTCTGATGCTGGTTTCCTTCGCTCTCTTCCTCTCCTCCCTACATGTCCTTTCCTTCATCTCCCCCTTTATTCCTCTTGTTTCCTTTCCCCTACTCCTCTCTTCTTCTCTCCTTGCCATGTTTCTATTCTTCCTCTACTTATTCCCTTCCCTTTTCTCCTCTCCCCTCACATCTTTGTTTCCTCTCCTCTTGAGTTTTTGTTCATTCTCCTTTCTTGGATGCCCCCCCGTTTCCTCTCTACATTTCATGCCCTTCTTCTCCCCTTGTTTTCTTTCCTTTCATCTCCTCCTATCTAGATTTCCTTTCTTCCATTTCCTGTTCTCTTTTTTCCTTCTTGTCCTCATATCCCTGTTACCTTTCCTTCTTTCTCACATTTCTTCTCATCTTCTCTTATTTTTCACAATAGTCTCCTCTCTTTGTTATCTTCCCTCTCTCCTTCTTCTCTAGTTGTTTCCTTCCTATTGTTTCCTTGTATCTCCCCTTGTCTTCTCCCCTATCTTTTCTCTCCTCTAAACTCCTTGTTTCCTCTTCTTATTTCCTTCCTCCGCCCATCTCTCCTCCTCTCTTTGAAAACACGTCTGTCTTGTAATTACACCTTTACACATACACATGTTTTTCCTATTAGCTCTGTGTGGAGGGGAGAGACAGAAACAGCGAGGAGAAGAAGAACAAGGAGAAGAAGTCAAACAGGTTTTTCTGTCTCAAGGCGGATTCCTGAACACCTCCGTCTCTCTGCTGCGGAGGCCAGGACAGACGTTGAGACATTTGCATATTAACCTCAGCCGCAGTGTGACGGCAGGCTCGTGCTAGTTTATGTTATGTATTGCTTTCCTTCAGTATCATTTCAGGTTGTGTCTACATATGTTTCAGCTTCATACTAAAGATATTCTTTAATTACCATACTATCTACAGAGGTAGAACAAGACATTTCAATGTCATTATTTGTTACAAATTGAAACACAAAATTAAACACGTTATTCTTGCTTAACACACTTTTAGTTTTGTTTGATCTGTCTTTTAGCTGTACTGGGTTTGAGAAACTCCCTCTGGAGGGAGCACAGGGTTTAAGCCTAAGCAGACCCTTTACATGAACACAACTTATATAACACACTACAGGAAAGGAAAACCCCAAAAAAGCATAAAAGGGTCTCTTTAAGAATATATTTGATGTTAATTTCTTGTCTAACAAGTGGAACAAATCTCCAAAAGTAGGAGAGAAATAGTTGCAATATAATAAGGATCACATGCCTTGTTAGCAAGTAAAAAAATGTTTTGTCGTATACTGTGACGGACACATTGTGATACAACTAGTTGTTTTCAGTGTACATACAGGTATATGCATGTTCAAGATACTTCATTTCAGTCAAATTGTTTTAGAAAAATCTGAATATGTATTTTAAAAAATATGATAAAAGAGATAACATTTGACTATATGACCAGTTTTAACTTCATGTGTATACATATTTATTCTGCCTACAGCAGGGTGTGATAAACCAAACTTTGCGCTTTGCAAGAAGGAAGAAGTTCAACAGGTTTTTATAAGAACATTTGACAGATTTTTCCCTCCTCAGATGATTGATTCTGGCTGCTGCTCACATGCGACTGTGACATGGAACATTTCTGTCTCTCTGGGAGGAAACAAGGGGCCGCATTGTCACAGAGAAAGGGTCACCTTACAGTCGGGCGCACACACACACACACACACACAATTGAACACACATTCCTTCACGGTCAAATCAAAGTATTGTAGTGTGAGATGTGATCCTCTCTCTTAGTCCCCGAGCCTGAACACACACACACACACACACACACACACACACACACACACACACACACACACACACACACACACACACACACACACACACACACACACACACACACACACACACACACACACACACACACACACACACACACACACACACACACACACACACACACACACACACACACACACACACACACACACACACACACACACACACACACGGTTTTTCTTTCCTGCTCTTCCTCGAGGGGTTTAGGGGAAAAAAGATTCATGTGAAAATCCAGATTATTTTCTTCTAAGTTTTACAAAAATATCACAACTTCCCAAAACAGTTTTCTTAATATTGCTATGGATGAACAGTAATCCGATATAGCAAGTCAAAGTTGTATCAAGCAAATGATCAGCTTTATTGTTTTTCTAGGTATAACTTGAAATAGTTTTTATTAAAGTCATAGTTATCAGTTGATATAACTTATTCAAATATAAAACCTACATACTCGTATACACACTTTACTCTGCTTGTCCAGAAGTGTTTTTAATTGAAGTTGTGAGTGTTACGTGCTGTGGTTTGTGTGCTTCTCTCTCTCTCTAATTGTCTCCCTCTAGGTACCGCCTCCCGTGGGTGCTCCCTCATACGGGCCTGGGGATAAAGGGCTGTGGAGAGCTGCTGTCAGCTTGTTCCTTGCGTGTTGGTGTGTCTCCACACAATACGTTTGATCTGTACTTTGGAGTGTTTGTAAAAGAGTTAACCCTTACTTTATCAGTGTCGCTTCCTGTCTTTATAGAGAGTGGTTGTCAGTTGGCGTTTTGAAATTGTTTGATAAACATTTTATTAAAGGAAATATTATGCTCATTTTCAGGTTCATATTTGTATTTAGTTCCTCAACTGTAACATGTCTCCAAGTTTTAATGTTCAAACAGTCTTTATTTGTCTCATACTGCAGCACCTCTTTTCACCCTCTGTCTGAAACCAGAGCTCAGTCTGCTCTGATTGGTTAGCTGGCCGGCTCTGTTGTGATTGGTTAACCGCTTTGAGATATCACGTGCAATGTGTTGGAGTGCTAGCCAATAGAAGCACGAATGTCAAATAGTGATGTCATTATGTTTTTGGAGAAGAAGGAAAGTTGGAGAACAATGTAAACACATAGACAAGTAATCAGACAGATGGACAACAGAAAGAAAGACACACACAAACACACAGACAGACAGACAGACAGTCAGACAGACAGACAGTCAGACAGTCAGTCAGACAGACAGGTACCTAGTGGACTTGCAGACCAGTGGACAATGACAGCAGCCTGATCCTCGCAGGCCAGATGGCTGAAGGAAACGTTGGCGACCTCGTGGATAACATGTTTTCCCAACGGGTAGTTTATTGAACAATCTGAAGGGAGAGAGACAGAAAAAAAAAACGACATACTTAAACGGTTGCACAGATCAGCATCGTCCTCTGCTTTTATTATTTTACTTGAGGAATCAGAATCCCAATTTAGAAACATTTTATTTTTGTAGTGAATTAGAAGTCTGAATTAACCCAGAAAAGCACATAACCTGCTGTATCTCCTCTCAGGTTAAACTATCTAAACAAACAATGACGCACAGAGCGGTAAAACCTCTGTTAGTCCCTGAATGCAGCGCAGAAGAGCTGTTTTAATTGAAGATTTAAGTGTAGAGATTACCAGGGTTTTTGCAGGGAATGTCAGATAAATGTTCTTACTAAAAGAATGTGTGTGTGTGTGTGTGTGTGTGTGTGTGTGTGTGTGTGTGTGTGTGTGTGTGTGTGTGTGTGTGTGTGTGTGTACGCTTCCTAATGTTCCAAACATGTCTCTTGTTTTATCTCATGAATGACGAAGAGGCAGAGGAAGAGGAGGAGGAAGAGCAGCCAGCCATGAACACACAGTAGAATGGCTGGATTTAGGATGAAGAAAGAAAAGAGGCGTGAGCTCAGACACGACTGACTGCCCCTCTTTCCTCCTGCCAGCCACCTATTGACGGAGAGGATTGAGGTGAGGAAGAGGAGGAGAAAGAGGAGCTTTAAAAAGGATGGAGATGACAGGGAGGAGGTTAGGATGCGATACGAATCACTGCCCCTCTTCCTCTCCTCCTCTACAAAGCAGGGTCATGTTCAGGGCTAAAGGAGAAGGTCACAGCTGGTCGCTCCTCTTCCTCCTTCGTCATAAAGCTTATTTATCTTCCTCTTTTCCGTCTCTTTGCATTCAGAATGTATTTATAATACAAAGGAGGAGAGGAAGAGGAGGATAGAGGGCCAAAGGAGAAGTGATGGATGAGGAGAAAAGCCTTCGTCTTCACCATCATGCTCCTCTTCCTTTTGTCCTCCATATCGTGACCATACCATAAAGCAGTGTATTCAATCTCTATGGATCGATGGGGAGCAGCTCCTTATCTACCAAGAGGTTTCTTTTGAAAGGAGATGAAGAAACAGACGATAACTTCCAGTTTAAGGAGGAAGAAGAATTTAGAACAGTGGCTCTCTTCATTTACTTTCTTTCATCTACTTTTCCTTGCCTCCTTAAAAGTGAGTTTCTGAGTAATGTGCTTTTGGTGTGGTAAGGTAAATGAATCTAAATACTACAATAACCTTGAGACTCAGCTGCTGTTAATGTAAGGAAAGAGAGCCAGTTTGACATTTTAATGTTTTTTTGTTGTTGCTGCTTGATAGTAAAACCTGACTTAATGTAACACCTTAATGTTTATACACACACACACACACACACACACACACACACACACACACACACACACACACACACACACACACACACACACACACACACACACACACACACACACACACACACACACACACACACACACACACACACACACACACACACACACACACACACACACACACACACACACACACACACACACACACACACACACACACACACACACACACACACACACACACACACACACACACACACACACACACACCTAATCTGGTTTTAAGGACCGGATGCCTGGTCATCTTAAAAGTCACATGACCTTCTGACCCCTGACCTTCACATTACTGATGACCTAATATGTCTTTCGATTAGATTGAATGAAAGGCTTTTCTTGAGATTAGTAGACATGGGAACAGCAGAAAAGACTGCATAGTCACGTTGTATTTCAAAAGGAGCACTTTGGCATTTCGGGGAATAATCTTATTTGCTTACAGTTTGATAATAAAAGATCGATACGGCTCAATCGCTGTCATTTCTGTACAGTAAAGTAATTAGCTAAGCTTAGCATAAAGACTGGGAACAGAGGCAAACAGCTCGCCTGATTATTAGACTTTTTTCCATGTTACTTACTAAACTTTGTTTTATGATATTGCTCTGTTTTCATTCATTATTTTCTTTTTCTTTTGATGGTTTACTTGCAGTTTGATTAAGGGTTTGTTGCAAAGAACACAAAAACTTTCCAGACACGGTAATCTGAAAGTGCTTCTTGCCCACGCTCACAGACAAAGGCAGGAGGCAGGGATCGGCTACGGCTCAGGAACTTGACTTTTAGAGCGAAAAGAACAAAAGAGGAAGAGGAAGAGGAGGAGGAGGAGGAGGAGGAGGAGGTGGAGGTGGAGGAGGAGGAGGCGGTGGAAGCGCTGAGGGGGCTTCAGGTTTTCATGCTAACTAATGATGGGAAATGAAAAAAGGCTGTTCTAGGAGATCTCTGTTAATCGCATGTAGGCCGAGCTGGAAGTCAGCAAGGGCACCCCGACAAAAAGACAATGGTTCTTTGCATTCCATGTTGTAACATTGCAAAAAGTAAGACCTGTGGCCAACATGTTTGTGATACTTACACATATTGTTCAGCAGGATAATCTCCACATATTAACATCACATTGAAGTATAAATGCAATCACCAAAAGTAAAAAACTAACATTATGCTAAACAAACTACAGCAGAGTCACATGACTTCACATCACCACCGTGAAACTAAACGCGGCTAATGTTCGCCTTGATGGTGTTTCATCGTTTATTCAGTGACTTAGAGCAGTGATTCTTAACCATAGGGCCGCGGCCCACACTTGGGCCGCCAGCGCCCCCCAGAGGGCCACAAAAAACTTTCAGTTTTGCACCTGTGGGCCGCAAGGGCCGCGAGACTGCGTGCAGCTTTCGACCACGTGGTGGCGTTTTTTTTTTTGTCAATGTATCTTTATTACCACTCAGTTGTTAACAAGCGCCAATACACATAGATGAAGCGGCAAAAATGGAGAAGTTTTTAAAAAGAAAAAATGAAGACGAATGTCCTGCCAACCCCCCCACCCAAAAGACAAAGTTTTTACGGAAATACAATCTCGACTTCATTAAATACGGTTTCGTAAATGGAGGAACAGAGGCAGTGCCAAAAGCCCAGTGTGTGGAGTGTGGGCTAATGCTGTCCAACGAAGCCCTCAAGCCCTCAAAACTACAGCGGCATCTAGAGACCAAGCACCCGAATCTCGTGGGAAAGCCGGTGGAATATTTTAAGAGGAAGGAAAGTGGGCTGCAGATGCAGAAAAGGTCTGTCGTGTCACTGACAAGCAACTCTAAATGTGCATTGAAAGCGAGCTACCTCGTAGCCAGACGTGTGGCACAGAGTAAGAAAGCATTCACCATAGCGGAGGAGTTGGTTCTGCCTGCCGCTGTTGATATGTGCCGTGAGATGGTCGGAGAGGCCGCTGCAAAAAAGCTGCTGACCATCCCACTCTCAAACGACACTGTGAGTCACCGTATCGCGGACATGGCATCAGACATACAGCATCAACTTATAGAAAGAATAAAAAGCAGCCCTTTTTTTTCTTTGCAATTAGACGAGTCCACGGATGTCACGAATGCTGCACTGCTGCTTGTTTTTGTTCGCTATCGCTGGGACAGTAGTTTGCACGAAGACATACTGTTTTGTGGAGAGCTACCAACACGAACTACGGCTCAGGAATGTTTCCGCTGCATGGATAACTACTTCACTGAGAACGGCCTGGACTGGCAGAACTGTGTCGGGGTGTGCAGTGACGGTGCAGCATCAATGACTGGCAGGCATCATGGTGTCATTAGACAGATCCTTGATCGTGCACCAGAAGCTAAATGGACACACTGTTTTCTCCACCGTGAAAGCCTTGCAGCAAAAAAGATGTCACCAGACCTCCACCAGGTGATGGATGTAAGTGTGAAAACCATAAACTTTATTAAAAACAATGCTGTGAACTCCAGATGTTTTGCTAAGCTTTGTGAGGACATAGAAGCAGATCATGTCCAACTGCTATATCACAGTGAAGTGAGATGGCTTTCCAGAGGACTGGTCCTCAATTGTTTGTTTGAACTGAGGAATGAGGTCTTCTCTTTTCTCAGTGAGAAAAAATCTAATCTTGTAGATTACTATGCTGACACAATGTTCACAGCAAAACTTGCCTACCTCTGTGACATTTTTTCACTACTGAACCAACTGAACACCTCACTTCAAGGAAGAAACAGCAACATATTTTGTGTTGCAGACAAAGTTGAAGCTTTCAAGAGGAAACTTGCTTTGTGGACCAAGAGGGCCCAGGAAAATAGGATGGACATGTTTCCACTTTTGTCTGACATTTTGGAAAACTCCCCTCAGGTGAAGATCAGCGACTCAGTCTCCCAGCACCTCTCACAACTGGCAGAGAAATTTGGTGACTACTTTCCTGAGGATCCCAGAGAGGGAAACATGTGGATTTTGGACCCATTTTCAGTGGATCCCACTGCAAATGATGTTGCTTTGCCCTCACACCTGGAATCCCAGCTTCTGGACGTTTCCACTGACAGCACTTTAAAGCTGCAGTGGGGCAAACTGGACCTGGGCTCATTCTGGGTTGCTGTCTCAAAGGAGTACCCATGTCTTGCACTGAGGGCTGTGAAACTCCTTCTCCCATTCACAACTACGTACCTGTGTGAATCAGGATTCTCCATTGTGGCCACAACTAAGACCAAAGCCCGAAACAGACTCAGAGCAACACTGGAGTCTACTCTGAGAGTGAGCCTTTCTCCCATTCCACCCAGACTGGATCTGATTATGTCTCAGAAGCAGGCCCAAGTGTCTCATTAAGAGGTCAAGATAAAAAGGGAGTTGTATTATTGTTGTTATTGTTGTTCATTGTTGTTATTATTTGTGTCATTGTTCATTTGTCACAGATATAAAGATTATTCTGGTTCGGCCATGCAAAAATGGAGACTGCTGAAGCAATTTTCAAATAGCTTTGCAGATTATAAGGCTATAGTTTCATTTGCACTTTATTTCAATTTCATTTAGTTTATTTATTTAATTTAAAAACAGATTTATATTATTTGAATGCATTTATTTTATCACCCCCTTTTATTGATTGATTGATTATTTATATATATATATATATATATATATATATATTTTTTTTTTTTATTAATTTAAAGTAAAATCCTAATATTGGTCTTTTTTATTATTATTTAAAAGCCTGACTTGATCCTTGACATTTTTTCTTGTCACAGCTTGATTTGGTCCAGGAATTATCAGCCTGTTCGGTGTCTTGATACAGTATGTGTAGGTTTACATACACATGTTTAATAAAAGTATTTGTGATGATCCCATTTTATCATGTCATTTTATTTGATAAGGTTTTTGCTTGTTAAACAGTTAGTGGATTTGGTTTATTATTGAATACAAATCAAACCGAGAATGAGGTCAATTAAACCTATACAGTGTTAATATTTAATGGGCCCCGGGCCACTTTGTACTATAAAAATTGGGCCTCAAGGTCAAAAAGGTTAAGAACCCCTGACTTAGAGCATCGCCGTTTTGAAGACACATACTGACATTCTTGAGTGGGGTATTTATTGAAGTATTTTCTGTCATAGAAGTGAAGATCTATTTGGCTTGTGTTAACCACAGACCTCAGTTCACACATCTAACCAAAAATACATAGAAAAAACTGTTGATTCGAGATGAGCAAACCAGAAGTGCTAATATTTCCTGTTTGTTTTTTTTAGACCGACATGACAATCCCCTCTTCCTGCATTAAGATAACTCAGTTTTTATTTGAAATTTTTTGATAGTAAAAGATAAGGTTGCTACGTTGTTAGTAATTGTGCAGATGAAGAGAATTAAAGAGGAACTCACTGTCAGCTCTGAGGGTGACGGCCAACCTGGGACCGCCATCAGCATCAGACTGCACCTGAAAGAGAGACATGTATACAATTAAAGACACTTTTTCAATAACGCACATTGTTAAAGGAATGTTGAGAGAGAAAGACAGACATTCAAAATACATTCCCAAATAACATTCCCTGCAGTTAATGACTACTTTAAATATTTTTCTCTTAGGCTACTCCATCATTTTCATCATTTTTTCCCCCATTCACATCAAACAAAGAAAATAGCTGCTTTTGGATTGAAGGCACACAATAAGGCAGATTGTTTTACTGCCTGTAAAGATATACGTTTTGTTTTATGAGAAAAAGGACATGTATGGACAAATCAAGTCAATAAATAAAAAGTCAAAGATGAATTGGATATATATTGGATTTTTCAATACCAATATTAGGGAGGAAAAATATTGATATATACAAGCTGATATTCTAATATTAAGAAGCTCTTTTCATTAAGAAGAAATAACAGTACTACATGGATTCAATGCTAAATACTGTCAGAAGTAAGAGTCCTTCATTCAATATTATACTTAGGATAAAAGTAGTCATTTTAAGAGAACATATATTATAGTCATTGTGGGGGTCGGTAACTACATATACTTAAACTAGTACCTGTACTTAGAATTCTGCAGTATCAAATGGTAGTTCTGGTAAGCAAAACAATCTTTAGTTGCGGCCCTCTTGGCATGTTGCTAACACTTTAGGTTCCCCTCTCTTTGGGCCAATAGTAGCTCAGTCCATGGTGACTTGGCCTGGTAACCTGAAGGTTGCCAGGCCAAGTCCCAGACCAAGAACAAGGCGGGTGAAGTGCAGGATCCTTGTCCAAAAAAGAAAAAACCCAACTTGGAATCAATAAAGTATAACTGATCTAATAATCTAACTCACCAGAGGAAAAACAACATGTAGCTGCTTGTTTGAAATCTTTCATAAACATTCCCTGGATTAAGTATTTCCCATATAAGCTTTGTGAAACACAAAGGAGAGCAGATAGTGACACACGATGAGGAGTGAGATGCGTGAACATTGACTGCTTTTTTCTGGTTCCACACAACAAGGACGTGGAGTCTCATGAAGGTATGTTTCTGAAGTTTTACAGCTTTGACCTTGTTTTCCACACACACACACACACACACACACACACACACACACACACACACACACACACACACACACACACACACACACACACACACACACACACACACACACACACACACACACACACACACACACACACACACACACACACACACACACACACACACACACACACACACACACACACTTTCTCCACCTTGTTACAGAGGTGTCAGTCTGTGGTCACACAACAAACATAGACACACACCTGAAACCAATCAGACAGGCTCCCCACTGCGTATGTGTGTGCGCGTGTGTGTATGTGTGCCATGCTAATTAGCAGTCACTATGCCCCAACAACCCATCCACACACACGTTTGTAATTATATACTTGTGAAGACCCTGCATTGACAGAATGTATTCCCAGGAACTTCAAACAAGCACTGACATGGACCCTGGAACCATATTTTAAACTAGGGCTCAACGATTAATCGATTTAAAAAAAAATGTGTTCTTCTTGTGTGTCAGTCATCCACACCAATCAGAAGTGCTGTGCTCCACACGTACCAGCCATTGTTAACCAATCAGAAGTGGCCCATGATAGAAGGTGATAGACAGATTGATCCAATCACCTGCCAAGTATTTTTGAAAGTGCCTGCCCTTTCCAAATGGCTTCCAATGGAGCTTTCCTAGATGGTTTGGTGAAACAAACCATCTGAGTCAGGTTAGTAATGCTCCATCACATGTTTCTATTACAGGGTGAATCTTAAACTGAAGCTTGACTTTAAAGCAACCCAACGGAAGTTTCATGTAAGTTCAGTTCTTTCACTCGTAGCTCGGGCTGCGGGGGTGCTAGAGACGGGAGCACGTTGATACGACCTTCCTAGCCGGAGATATGGCCACATTTTACAATAAACTTCCGTTGGGTCACTTAAAAACAAATATCGCAATTCGAATCGCAATATCTGTCAGAAAAATCGCAATTAGATTATTTCCCCAAATCGTGCAGCCTTTTGTAACCATCTACAGCCTTTTGAAGAAGCGGAGACCGGGAAAAAAAATGTCTTTAAAGTGGCCTTTATTAAGATAGCAATACACACGTAGACACAATTTTCCATTGACAGAAATTGACTCAGCTCCAGAAGGCACATTATGCAGTTTGACAAGAACAGAGGGTTTTTAAATAGAAAGTGATTTTTTTTTATGGTAGTAGGCAAACTTATCAATTTAGTCTAATTTTTGCTTTTACATAGAAATCCCACTTGAAATCATCAACACTTTAATGATGTCCCTTTTCCAACTTAGAAAAACTCCCATCCAGTTACACACACGTTGCCTCCCCAGCTGACCTTTGACCTCCATGGGTTTACATGCTGCTGTGTGCGCAGACATCCCGCTGGCAGCATGAAATGGGGGCTGATTAAAATCAAGGAAAGCTTTCTTACCGCACAAAAAAGAAAGTGCACTCCGTGATTGGCTGCACTGAAACACTTTCCGGACAACCCCCCACCAAAAAAGGCATGTCATGGTAACGACTGAGACGAGAATGATCTGCACAGACCTGAAGGGTTTCAGAAAGATTAGGATACTATGGTGGGCTATATGGTCAGAATGTTCGATAACGATATCTGTCATTTGGAAAATGCAAAATCTCAATTGGCACACACTTGCACATACAGTGACATCAAGTCTTTGCATTCGAGTCTGTAACCTTGTTCGAAAGGCACCTCTCAAAGTACCAGTCCATAATCCATTTTTGTCTGTTCTGGGACTTGAACCAGCGACCTTCTGGTCCCAAGCAAAGTCCCTCCAGACGGAGCTACTGTCGCACTTTGGATAGTAACCATATGTATGAAGATCACGAGAGGTAATTGTACTGTATGGTTTAAAATAACCATACAGTATACACATCAACAAACACTGTCAAAATAAGCTACTTTACAAATATCTGGTACTCATGTAACCGTAGTTCTTCTTTGTCTAGCTCTGCATTTAAAAACACATCATTCTGCATTCTGCGTTGCGCTGTATATACCGTCATATTGAAGGACTCTGGGGGAGAGGAATAACCAGTGACTTAAGATCCTTGTGAACAAAGTCCTGGTGGGATATTAAAACCAGTGTTGAAAAGTACATAAAACTCAAGTATTGCTTTTAAATCAGGAAGGTTACTTGTAAAAGAGTACTTTTGGAACAAAGAATTTAAAGTTTTAATTAAGAAAATGATTGGAGTCCTTCTTCCAACACTGAAGAAAATACATGAACACACTATGGTACAATAATCCGCTTTTTCTTTTATATCATCTTTTCACATCATCATCATCATCCTGCCTTGAATTTTCTTTCTGAATCTATTATTACATTTCCTTATTTTTACCTGTGAAGCAGTTTTGAGAATATTTAGTTAGGAAACGTCTTGAAGTCGTCATTTTAGTATCGTGACACAGACTCCTTCATCTTTACAACTGACAATTTTCTCCCTTCCTGTTGCCAGGTGTTTCTGACTAGTAATAATCATTATTACACACACGCACACACACCAACGCCCTGAGGCCTGAATACCCTCAGACTCATCGGTAGACAAAGAAAAAAATAAGTCCTAAAAGAAAAAGAAAGACAAAATATCAATTCATTTCAAGTAACAAAAATGTACTTGCAGCTGGGCGCTTTTCACTTTTGAAAATGACTACAAAGAACAGAAGAGAACTACAGATCTAAAAAACAAAGGGAAACTTGAACCCTAAAGAAAGCAGACTTTCCCTTGGGAACACAAACACACACAGCTAATTGCAGGCTAAGCTAGTTGAACATCAATGGATCAAATTGCTGGAGGTAAGGGAAGAGCGAGGCAGCACATGGAAACAAGGAAAAAGGAAGGAGATACAGCAAAAGGAAGATTCAGAGGGGGTGGGGGGGAGTGAAGCATTATGGGAGAGGTAATCAGAAGCCCAGCAGAGAAGGAAGGAAGTGAGAAAGAAGAGATGGAGGGATCTGATTAAACAGGAACTCCTTCAATTACAGCTTTCAAGGTTCACGTAGCAGACTTCTCCATCCCTCTCGTTTTGTTTTGTGCGCGCAGACCAGTTCCAGATGTGAGACGGAGACCACAGGACAACCTCACAGGCTAACCTTTAATCAACTAACTGCTCAAGAGCCGAGGTACAAACAGCTCCAACGGTGCTGTTTGGGGAACCAGCATTAGAGCTTTTTAGATAGTTGGTAAAGACTGAAATTGTATCTGATCACAAAAAGATTCACAATTCTGTTCACTTTAGCTGCCAGTATACTTTATCACCTAAGGATGTCATGAGAACAGATACTTTTGTACAAAGTCGACTGAAACATTGGCCGGTACTCGTTTCTGAGAGTACCAAAAGTAAGACAGATCCTGGCATCAGAATCAGAAACTGTCTTCATCTTGAAGGCTCACGGCGTCCCGTGGGCAAAGTCGATGAAGGTCTCTAGGCCATGAAAAAGCCTTTGGGCTATAAAACTCAGCCCTGTTTGTATTAATGTCTTCCTGTCTCACACACACACACAAACACTACCATATGGGACGGCATGGCTACACTGAGATATCTGTGTGTGTGTGTGTGTGTGTGTGTGTGTGTGTGTGTGTGGGGGGGGGGGGCTGGGATAATAGCCAGCAACACCAGATGCATGAGGTCCAGTTGAAGTTACAGTGGGGCAAAAAATTATTTAGTCAGCCACCAATTGTGCAAGTTCTCCCACTTAAAAAGATGAGAGAGGCCTGTAATTTTCATCCTAGGTATACCTCAACTATGAGAGACAAAATGAGAAAAAAAAAAATCCAGAAAATCACTGATTTTTAAAGAATTTATTTGCAAATTATGGTGGACATTTGTTTTTTATTTAGTCAATAACAAAAGTTCATCTCAATACTTTGTTATCTACCCTTTGTTGGCAATGACAGAGGTCAAACGTTTTCTGTAAGTCTTCACAAGGTTTTCACACACTGTTGCTGGTATTTTGGCCCATTCCTCCATGCATATCTCCTCTAGAGCAGTGATGTTTTGGGGCTGTCGCTGGGCAACGCGGACTTTCAACTCCCTCCAAAGATTTTCTATGGGGTTGAGATCTGGAGACTGGCTAGGCCACTCCAGGACCTTGAAATGCTTCTTACGAAGCCACTCCTTCGTTGCCCGGGCGGTGTGTTTGGGATCATTGTCATGCTGAAAGACCCAGCCACGTTTCATCTTCAATGCCCTTGCTGATGGAAGGAGGTTGTCACTCAAAATCTCACGATACATGGCCCCATTCATTCTTTCCTTTACACGGATCAGTCGTCCTGGTCCCTTTGCAGCAAAACAGTCCCAAAGCATGATGTTTCCACCCCCATGTTTCACAGTAGGTATGGTGTTCTTTGGATGCAACTCAGCATTCTTTCTCCTCCAAACACGTCTAGTTGAGTTTTTACCAAAAAGTTATATTTTGGTTTCATCTGACCATATGACATTCTCCCAATCCTCTTCTGGATCATCTAAATGCTCTCTAGCAAACTTGAGACGGGCCTGGACATGTACTGGCTTAAGCAGGGGGACACGTCTGGCACTGCAGGATTTGAGTCCCTGGCGGCGTAGTGTGTTACTGATGGTAGCCTTTGTTACTTTGGTCCCAGCTCTCTGTGGGTCATTGACTAGGTCCCCCCGTGTGGTTCTGGGATTTTTGCTCACCGTTCTTGTGATCATTTTGACCCCACAGGGTGAGATCTTGCGTGGAGCCCCAGATCGAGGGAGATTATCAGTGGTCTTGTATGTCTTCCATTTTCTAATAATTGCTCCCACAGTTGATTTCTTCACACCAAGCTGCTTACCTATTGCACATTCAGTCTTCCCAGCCTGGTGCAGGTCTACAATGTTTTTTCTGGTGTCCTTTGACAGCTCTTTGGTCTTGGCCATAGTGGAGTTTGGAGTGTGACTGTTTGAGGTTGTGGACAGGTGTCTTTTATACTGATAACAAGTTCAAACAGGTGCCATTAATACAGTTAACAAGTGGAGGACAGAGGAGGCTCTTAAAGAAGAAGTTACAGGTCTGTGAGAGCCAGAAATCTTGTTTGTTTGTAGGTGACCAAATACTTATTTTACAGAGGAATTTACCAATTCATTCATTAAAAAAATCCTACAATGTGATTTCCTGGATTCTTTCCCCCCCCATTCTGTCTCTCATAGTTGAAGTGTACCTAGGATGAAAAGTACAGGCCTCTCATCTTTTTAAGTAGGAGAACTTGCACAATTGGTGGCTGACTAAATACTTTTTTGCCCCACTGTATATTGTGATATACATGTTGGAGCTATGCATTGTTTTTGGGTTATTTAGTAGTTAAGAATGTTATTTATTGCTGTCAAGTATAGAGTATTCTAATAATTATTCAGTGTCATTATTTTGTGTTAATTAGTTGTTTATGCTTTTGTTTTAAAGGCGGCTTCAGTCAACGGGTATTTGGTAGCTAGTAATGATCTGGCACCAGATAGGCATATGTTTCTTTTACCAGAGCAAGAGAGGATGTAAAACTAACAAACCTGAGAAAAAAAACTGCACATAGTAAGTTCCTAAAAAGTGTGACTGCTTTTTCTTCTTCTACACAATAAAATTAATAGAATTGCCTCGCAGTTAACATCCATTTCTTAGCAAAATATCTACCATATCTATGAACTATTATGCATTTGTGTGAAATGTGCATAATTAGCATTCAAGTTCATGAACTATTACCAAAAATGTGTTTCCTAAGGTCACAGTGACGTTGACCACCAAACTCTTCAGATCACCATTTCTTTCAAATGAACCACATTTGAATTAATTCCCTGTGAGATCTTACAAATACAAATCAAATCTGATCTCAGCAGCTCAAGAACAAAAAACCGGAAGAACAACACTGGAAACAAAAAGTGAGGTGCAACAAAGCAAACACTGAGAAATAGCTCTGTGTGTGTGTGTGTGTGTGTGTGTGTGTGTGTGTGTGTGTGTGTGTGTGTGTGTTCAGGGGCAGCCAACCAGAGATTTCCCACCACAGGAACAAAACCTGCAGCTTCCTCCTCCTGCATGACTGCTCCTCAATGACCCCTACCCCCCCTCTTCTTCTTCTTCTTCTTCTTCATCACTCCTCCTCCAGGAGGAGCTGCTCCTCTCCTACTGTGTCAGTTTGTCTTTAAACCTCTCGCTCGTTACAGAGACAGGAGCAGGAACAAACCCTGACTTCCTTTGAAAAGATACAAACTCAGTGCAGAGAGAGTGACAGCCACTAGCCTTTTTACAGATATGCGGTGTTTGCGATTAATAATAATCACAATACTTGACTTATTCTGGGAATAATTGGGTACGGTGACGGTTGACTCATTTTATAAAAAACAATAATAAATGAAATGACTAATTGTACAAAAATAAGAAGTTAAAGTAAGAATTTGCAATATAAATATTTTAAAACAGTCAAATAAAGATATTTTAACAAACTAAATAATGTCTCTGCAAATGAACCACATTTTCATGCACCAATGTTGTGCTTTGTGAGAAAAATCTGAGCTGAATTGAAAATACCATGCTTAATTTTTCGGGCAAAATATTCCTTGGAGCAACCAATATTGGCTTAAGTATGCAGATAAAAACTCTCCAAATGTTTACTACAAACACAATAAAACATCCGTCATGGAGGTGATACCTGAATGTATTTTCTGATCTGATTCTTTAGCCTTAAACTACATTAAAGCATGATGATCAATGAAGAAATATTTCCACCTGCCTACTTTAGTCATTAGAAAACAAGAAAAAAAGCACACGTGTTTCATATTGAACGCCCACCCAGCCGTGAAGATTTGTACGGATCTCTGATGCCAAAAACACACCGAAGCCCCAGAGAATGATGGGATACGTGACTTAGAAACGTGCTTTGAAAAGAAGGGAGAATGAAGGAGAGGTTGAATGATTTCACCGTGTCTTCCTCCGCTGAGACACATGTGATGTTTTTAGCAGATGTTTAACCAGGGAGACTTTACATCGTCCTAAATCATCCCTCATTCCTGCTCTCTGCAGCCAAACCTGATTTATGAAACATGCAGGGACTGTTTCCTACATCAGCTTCTGGTTTGTACTGAGTTTCCACACACCAGAAAAACACACAGAAAAGAGTGTGTGCAGTACGAAGATCAGTGATGCATCACCTGTTAAGATTAAAAGGAAGATCCATACAGCCCTATATACATATGAAATTAAAGAGGCCTTTTTAGCTTTTGGGGGTTTTTCCTTTCCAGAAATATGTTATGTTTTTGTGTGCATGTAAATGGTCTTCTCCCCTGATCCGAACACCAGCGCACCAGTCCACTGCGCCAAAGCCTCCCTATGGGAATGGTTAAATGTTATCAGAAGTTCTATGTTTATCCTGAGGATGTGTAGAATTTCGTAATAGTTCCTCAAATTAAGAAAGAAGTAAAGATTGAAATGAACATAGAGTAAAATGGTGCACTTTGTACTGCATTATACAGTATGGAAACAAAGATTATGAATTGCTTTGAGATTAAAGACAATGTAATCTACTCTGTCTATATACTCAGGACCCTTTCCAAAGGAAGCTGACATGTAAAACTAGCAGAGTATTTATGACACACACACACCTCTAATAACCTCACACCTGTAGAATAGCAGGTCCTCACACCCCCATCCTGCAGCCTTTGATGTGTGTTTCTGAAAGGAGAAGGGAAGCAGGAGCGAGAGGGGGGGAGGTGTGTGTGTGTGTGTGTGTGTTTGGGGGTTGCAGGAAGGAATGTTTCAGCAGAGTAAACAGTGTGAAGCTTCCTGTAGAAAACACTTCAAAGCCAGAGAGGGGAAAACACACACACACACACACACACACACACACACACACACACACACACACACACACACACACACACACACACACACACACACACACACACACACACACACACACACACACACACACACACACACACACACACACACACACACACACACACACACACACACACACACACACACACACACCAAAGGTAGGTAGGAATCATCTATCAACACAGGAAAATTAAAACCTGTAGAGCTCTCTCACACACACACACTTTCCACAAAAGAAACATGAAGAAGGAAATCACATCACTCACTTTTTAAACATCTCAAAAATTGTCAAATAACTTTCTAAAAGCTTTGTCTTTTTAACGATGCTTCACTGTAGACACGAAAACTTAATTCATTAAATTAATATTTAATCAACAACTGCCAACTATTCAGATTTCTAACAGAAATTAGCTTGTTTTTTTAATAATGATGGACAGGAAAAGGAAAATGTGCATGTGAAATACATACAATTATGAACTAAACTTTAAGAAGTTATGGTAAAACACACTGGATGTAAGCATCAGTTAAAAGGAAATGTAATGTAATTGAAATTACATTACATTTAAAGCAATAAACCTAGGGGAAACACTGACTGCACACACATTTTCCAAAAAGTTTTTGGGTCAGTTAAGACTGAAAGGTTTTCTTCCTTGGAATACGATGCCTTCTTTCTTACTCAAATGGATAGCTAACATTTGCAGTGTTACAGATATACTATATCAAATGTTGGGTTACTTTTTTTACCTTAATAATGTTAAGAACGACATTCAAAAACTAAGCACCATATTTCATCTAGTTTTTCCAAACATCATCCAGAGCAAGGAAATCCTGATTTTTCTGTTGTATGTATGAGTAGACAGCATCTGGGAGTTTACCTTTTTAAGTTTAAAAGTACATTATTGATTGGTCCATAAAGCTTGAAAGTAATTTACAGATCATCTATAACTGAAAAAATACTTAATATTGTCAAACTTCTCAAAACGACACAGGGGACATAACCTGAGAGCAATAACATTTAATAATTATTGTAAGATAATATCAATAGATGTTCTTATTAAGAAAAAGGTATAAAACAAATTGGTTTGCATGAGAGTAAAGATTGAAAGACAAGTTCTGAGGTATCTTAAGATATTTTTGATACCAGAAATTTGTATTTTTGGTTAATGAAATCTGATTCAAACTTAACTAATGGCACTTTTTTGAACACCCTGAACCTTTTTCACACAGTGGTGCACACATTAAACCCCTGTAGTAATGATGTTGCAGGCTAAAAAGTGGTTCATTATTCATGGACAGAAAACAAGCTGCAGCGGAGCAGGGTGGAGGAGGGGCATCACTTCACAGATTCCTTTTTTCCACATCAAATGTTCTTAACAGATCACACAAAAGGCAGGAAATCAGCGTTTTACTACCTGGTATTCCCCTCAACCACAACACTCAAATGCAAAGAAGGTTGGAAGCCCTGTGTTTTATCCCTCTGAAATATCTATAACTCAGCACCAAGTAGAAGCTTTTTACTTTCATTTCTGCTGTGAAGGGGACCCATCATGCTCAATGCACTTTTTGATGTTTTTTAATACATAAATATGTGTCCCCGGTGTGTCAGGGAATTCACGCAGCGTCAGAAAATAAAACCTTCTCTCTTTTCCTCCGTACCCAAATCTCTAAAAACGGGGGTACAACGGAGCTGATCCAGATTTGCGTCCGATATGACGTAATATCGGAAATGTAGGCTGGCTTTACACCCACGGCCCTATCAGAAACGTTGCTATCAGAAACGTTGCCCAACTGTTTTGGACGTAATATGGTAGGTGTTTACATTAGCATCACTAACACTCAGAGCTAACCTGTACTGGAGAGCATGTGTGTGAAGAAGCAGGAAATAAAAAGGAACCCACCTTGTGGTATAACCGGCAAGAGAGAAAGCCTTTGAGCTCCATACTGTTTCAGAAAGAATCCTTGATAATCCATGATATGGCGTTTCATCACGGCAGTATTTAGTTTAGACAGTAGCTGCCGGGTCCGGCATGAGCTCAACGGCCTCCTTTTTTATTTTGTATCAATTTTTTTTTTTTAATAGAGGCTAGAATGGGTGATCTGTTTGGTATTTTGAGCAAAACACTTCATAGACATGTTTTTTATATTTTTTTATATATCTGAGACCTATGCTATTGCCTAAAAATAGCATGATAGGTGTACTTTAAACATTGATTCTCTTGGTCTGTTAAGCCTGCAAAAGGAAACCTTTAGATTGGTGGATTTAAGGTTACATGTGCTCTTTGGTAAATTGTACATATGCAGAATGTAAGTAAATGTATGCAATTACACCAATAGCATAATATCCTACCGACAATAAACTTAAAATAGAAAAATGCTTTAAAAGAAGGAAACCTCCTCCAATATGCATTTTTCTTCAAATGAGTTTGGTTTAAAGCAGACAGCACGGTCTTACAATCTACTTTATTTATTGTAAGTAAATAGAAAGTAGGCTAAAACGTTTATGTTATTAGAGTTTTAACAATTCACTCAACTTGTCTGTTCCCAAATCCAATACAAGTACATAAACATGAGCTTTGGGAGTCACTCCAGTACTCTAACACAAACCATAGTCTAAAGTTTACCATTGTCGCATTGCTGTCTTTTTGGAATTGAATGGTGATAACCAGATATAAAATGTTGATTTCTTTGGATTTAAATCCTCTATCTGTAGACTACAGACTACTTGTGCCGAATTAAACAGGGCACCAGTGTTATTCAGAAACAGTTCAAAGTGTTTTTGTTTTGTCTGCATATTTACAGTATAGGAAATTATCCTAAAATTGGCGCTTTTTAAAGTTGGAGTTTGGTTACGTTCCGTAAAAATGGTCCGAACCGGAGCTGCGACAGGTAAAGGTAACTCAACCTGTCTTAAAAAACACTGCGCATAAAAGACTGTTTGAACAAAGCTGTATTCACACTTAAGTTAATGTCGTCTGCTTATTAAGATAGCAAAAGTGTATTTACTTCTACATAAATGTGACAGAAAACACAACGAAACATCTGCGAAAAGTGAACTTTTTTGGACACTTGAGACGACGCAGCAACAACAGCTTTAACTAGCTTAAATGCGATTAAACAAACAGGTAAAGGTATATTTTTTAAATGTTTACCTTGTAGCCGCATCGCTCCTGGTTTGCTCTTCTGCCGCCGGAGGTCGTAGATCCACAAGAGACATTTAAAAACAAAAATAAACCCGAGAGAGTGATGAAGAAACTCCGAGGGGCCGCCATTCCTCCCTCAAGTCTGAACAACTCTGAGAGAGAGGAGAGACAAGGAGGTGTGTTTGGGTGAGCGTGCGCGCGCGTGTGTGTGTGTGTGTGTGTGTGTGTGTGTGTGTGTGTGTGTGTGTGTGTGTGTGGGGGGGGGGGGTGTGGGTGTGCGTGTGCGTGTGTTCACTAGTTTTGTGAGAACCAGCTTTAGTTTTACCCTGCAGGTGAAAGTAACTTAGTACAATTACTCAAGCCTGTTTCCTAATTGAAGTTCCTTGTATCCTACTTCACTTGAATATATTAGTAAGAACAAATCATTTTTAAAAAAGAACTGCACTTTAAAAATACTCGTATGAGAGTTCTGCATTTATAAATGTTTCTTAACTACAAAAGTATATGCATCAAAATATACTAAAAGTATAACAAAAGTAAAATACTCCATTATGCAGAATGGCCCATTGTAGATATTGTCATTGGATTAAAGTTATTTATCCATTAATGTGTTTATCACTCTAAAGTTGCAGTTGGCATATAGGAGCTACTTTTAATTTAGGGGGAGTTGATAAAGTTGGATTTAACCGGCTGTTTAAATGTAACAAAGTACATTTACCCTAGTACACTTTACCAATTATGAGGTAGGCCTACTTTGTGTTTGAGAACTTCCGTTTCACAAGCAAACATTGTACTGTTCACATCTTTAACCATTATCAGACACATATCAAAAGCAAACTAACAGATAAGGGAAATACACATCCTAGTACATAAAAAAACATTACTTACATAAAAGTGTGTCTTTAACATAATTCTTGTCAACAAATAGCACGAAGACCTACAACTGTGATATTATGCGAAAGTAGAAGTACAAATACATTCCTATAATAATTTGTGTTCATCTTTTTTGTTGCATTGTAATGACAAAGTAACAATGTGAGAAATCAGCCATTGGTTTGCAAGATGTACGACACATCTGGATTCAGCACTTTAAAGTGTTGATGTGTATTCCTAGCTGCACTGCTCGCCCTCTTGTGGTAAAAGTTAGTAACAACTCTTCTCTAACTGTGCTCCCTTTTCCTCCAGACATAGAGCAACATAGGAAGTGAATATCCCCCTCAGGACATTTGACAATAAAAACTGACTTTTGTTTTCAATGTTTTTTTATTAAAGAACAGGCACAAACAATCATACAGGGTCACAATTGAGACAATGATCTCCATCCATTCTCCATTTTTTAGAACAAACCATCACCAATAGAAACTGATTTAACAGACATGCGGTCTAGAATATGTCTCCAATACTAGTTGTAATACTTATTATTACCTTACCGCGCATATGTCTGTATACTATCTTGCTAATTAGGACCGGCCTCCTTTTTTTCTATGTAGCACAGTAATGAGTTGACTGACAATTCATTCATTCATTCAAAGAAAAATATCAACAGTCATCTATCGTTTCCTCTGCAATACATTTTAAATCACATGTTATTTGAAATCTGTCCTTTGTTTTGTGTTTTAACTTATCTGTAATACTTGTGTACTTCCTCTTGTTGTTGCAATGTCCCTCTGCTGCTGAAACACTGAAAATATCCCTAAATGTGGAACTAAAGAAATATAATGTATTGTATTATCACCTGTTTTGCATCTCTTTTAAATGTGTTAGTTTGAATCATGCACATGAGGGGTTTCCAGAGTGACAGTTCCATCAGTTTCAAACTCTTTGTTGTCATAGTGAAACATTTTGTATGAGTTTTGACATTGTTCTTACTATGAGGAAGATACAAATATCCAGACAAACTTTCTGAGGACCAACAGAGTAGAGAGCAAAAATGTTTTCCAAAATAATGAGTACACCAGGACAAGCTTCCAGAGCATTAAACCCTCACAGGAGTCAGGTGGAGAAAAGGATGCATGGCATGACATCTGCAGTCCTAACTGAAATGCGTGTGAAGAGGGAACTTTGTGACCTGGAAATACAAGTGGGTAAAGTCAAGATTGACGCTCATAAGGTCATCCTCTGTAGCTGCAGCTCGTACTTTCGGTGAGTACTTCATCTCAGAAGAGCAAAGGCTGTAAGATCATACACTTTAAGCAAGTCTGTGAAAAGATAAAACCCCTCAAAATGATCACAATATTTGTACTACATCTAAAAATCAAAAGGCAACAAAAAGGCAAAACACAAAATGATTTGATTAAAACATGAAATAAAGACACAAGCAGTATAAACATCAAATTAGTACACTAGGTACAATAAAAAGTAGCACCATAAAGACAAGTGAACATATCAAAGTGTTGAAGAAGCAGCCACTACTGTAAATAGTACACCTTTGTATACATCTTATAATGTTCATAATAATTGTATTTTTGTTCTCTATATAACTGATTATTCAATTTAGCACCATTTAAAACTCAAACTGAAACCGTTTTTAAAGAGGAACCTGTCATATTGTCATTGTTCTCTCTTTATTTTTGTTGAATGTTGTGTTATAATGTACCGACCTATATAGTTGTGTTTTTGTTTTGTATTATCTTGTGTATTTGTTGTTGAGTTTTATCTGGCTTAAAGGCCCATGGGACCAACATTGCAAATCAGCCTAAGCTATAAATCCTGAGGTGTGGGCCATTGATTTGTGCTCCATTAAGAAATAAACAATCAAATAAAATGCATTACCTTACACTTTTTACTGCTTTTTGCACTTAGATGCTAAACTGCATTTTTGTTGTCTCAGTACTACATTGAAAAAACTGAAAAATTGACTTTAGTCAAGTTGAACCTAATATTTTGTATTTAAACTTAATATTGTTGCTTTTAACTAACCTACTACAGTTATGTGATATCTATTGACATCATACATTTAATTAAAGTCAATGTTTGAGTTTTCTCATGTGATAACAATACATTTGAAACCAATGTCAGAGACTCCATTTTGTACTGAACTGTCATCTTTTATGTCCCTGTTTTTAATGAGCAGATGTGTTTTGCTTTGTTTTGCTTCAACAAAGCAGTGTCTTGTCACACTGATTGCACATGGTAAAGAAACTGTGATTACTCCACAACAATATTATATTTGGAATGATTTAGATGCCTGTGGGGCTAAATAAATTCGCTCTTTCAGAAGATAGAAAAAAGATGAGAAAAAGATGTGAGAAAGAAAAGACAAAGTAAGCAGAGCCTCCAGATTGATTTTGCTGCTGACAAGCATTTTCATTACCACTCGGGTACGGTGCGCATACAGCTGATCATCATGAGCTGATGATTGGTCTTAAAAATTATTTTTCATAATTAAGCTTTGAAAAATATTTCATTTTCATTAAGCTGATTGTCATCCAAAGGGACTTACAACCCCAGTTCCTAAACTGTAATGGAAGCGCAGCATTAAAGTGAGCCGGGCCTAACAAGGCCTAACCAAACCGTACTAAGTCGAGCAAGGTCTGCGGTGGAAATGCTCCATAAGTGCACTCAACCACGAGTATACAAATTCCGAATAGAAAGAATCCTGAGACTACATTAGCTTCAGATAGGCCATACCCTATTAAAGTGCTACATATAGAAATGGCAACTTTCATAAGACTTTATTGGCCAAGTTGCAGTTGAAACGCATGGGTTGATGATCAATAATCAACTCCAGATAAGTCATTTCTCCATGAAGAGCAGATCTGCGACTGATTTGTCCAAAAGGTCTACTTATTATGAGACTGTTACGTATTTTCCTTTCTAAAACCCTGATCCCCTGATCCCACAGCGCTCTCCTTACCGGACCCTGGGCATCCATCAAAAAGCAGAAGTACACCATCCCCGGGGTGTCGTCTGAGATGATGAGCCTCATCATCAACTATGCCTACACCAACTCTGCTCCTGTGACGGAGGATAACGTGGTGGAGCTTTTGGCAGCTGCAGACCAGCTCTTGGTGACGGGGTTGGTTCAGAGCTGCTGGTTCTTCCTGGAGGACCAGCTGTCCCCGAGGAACTGCATCGGCATCTGGAAGCTGATGAGTGTCTACTACATGCCGGAGCAGAGTAAAAAAGTCTTCCTCTACATCCTTCACAGCTTTAAGGAGATAGTGTCTGTCTCCCAGGAGCTTGTGAATCTCTCTATTGAGCAGCTGACCACCATTATTGAGAGCGACCACCTCAACGTGAGCGAGGAGTACACAGTGTTTGAGGCGATCCTCAGCTGGATTAACTACCAGCCAGACCAGAGAAAAGGTCACATCTCTGAGCTGCTGTCCAAGGTAACTAAACAATAATCTAGATGTAGGCCTATTCAGATTGACACAGCAAGGGTTTAATTTCTTCAAAACCAATTGGGTTTAATTTTTACCAAAACAGCCCACAATTTGGTAAAGGAAAAAAACAAAAGAAGGCATTTATTAAAAGCTCAATTTTTCCTGCACTCTATTATTTATTTGTTTATTTATTTATTCTCCATTTATTTATTTAATGTTTAAATGTTTTTATTAATTCATTATTTTATTCTTCTCTCTTGATGTTTTTTGTTTGTTTTCCCCCTTAAAACACTCTTGCACCCTCGCTTATACACACACTAATTCGATCAACATAATTTATTAAATACATTTGAATATGCATTTAAAACAATACAAACAAATATTAATAAACTTAATATTATAATAAGAAATTCAAAGAATGTTCATTCTCTCTAAATAGTTTGCTTCAAAAATATAATACATAATATAATAAAAGACAAAAAAAGTATTCAACTATAAAATAAAGAAAACTCCATCACCATTTATTTTTGTAAAAAAAAGGTTACACTCAAATGTTCTTGTACTCATTATACGTTTCTAAGTGTTGTTCTCTTATGTGTTCAGGTGCGGCTAGGCTTGATGAACGTGTATTATCTCCAAAATGTGATGGACAACGATGTGGTGAAGAAGAGCATCAAATGTTTTCCCATCCTCGATGAGGCACTGAAAGTGTCTCTGAATTTTAGTAGATACTCAAAATCCATCTACAAAAATATGCTGAGTCGACCCCGCCTGCCCTCCACCATCTTACTGGTCACCGGAGGCGAAGGAGACGGTGTACACGCCACCGACCTCGAGGCGTACGATGCCCGCGCTGACTGCTGGGTCACTGTCAGCGCTGGTCAGATCCGTCGTGCTTACCACGGTGCTGCAGTCCTCAACAACGTTGTGTACTTAATTGGAGGCATCTGCACTGATCTTTACCTTAATACTGTGCAAAAGTTTGACCTTGTGACTCGCACGTGGCACCAAGTGGCCCCCTTGAACTTCTGCCGCGGCTACGTCTGTGTTGTTGTGCATAATGAGTGCATTTACGCCATTGGAGGCTACAATGGAGTGACTTGCTTTAACACTGTCGAGTGCTACAGGCCTGAGAATGACCGCTGGACCATGGTGGCACAGATGCACTCAAGGAGGAGTGGGGCCGGCGCCACCACTCTAAATGGCAAGGTGGGTGAAGCAGAAACTAGCAATGACCTTGCAAGGTACATTGTCTTCATTATTAAGTCTGAAGTAATGTCCATGCTAGCCAAATTATTTATGTTATAAACGTGGGTTGAAATGTGTGGATGTGCCCTGATTAGTACGTAGAGATTGATGTAGGAAACTGCGGGAGCCATTGAATGCTTGTTTAGTTCAATACACTCAAGAGTTGTACAAAAAGTAGCCTTACTTGGTCTAGTATGACCAGTCGTTAACAAGTTGACTTATGTAAACAGAATTCAGATAGATATTGCTTTATAAAGTCAGTTTGTTGAAACTGGATACAGTGCAGATCTCCCAGAAGGGCCTCAAATATTTATAAAAGGGAAAAAATATGATTTTGTGTTTTGGTTCTTCCTTAGTGCATGCCCCGCCCTTTCAACAAGTTTGACCAAAATCAGGCACAGTCGTTTTTTAAAACCCTGATAAACAAACACTCAACCAAACAATTTTGTCTACAAAGAAAAACATATAGGCCTACCATCCAAATAAAAGTAAACATTATGTATGTTGTGGCCTATTGGCCTTTACTGACCATAGCAATTTAAAACGTGTTTTACTTACACGTTCATTTTGACTGTAATTGAAGTGGAATATTAAATGTAACATTCTCAAGCCTGTCTGCAGGTGTATGTTTGCGGGGGTTATAACGGGCATCGAAGCCTCTCCACAGCTGAATGCTACGACCCAGATTTCAACCAGTGGACCCTTATCTCTGCTATGAGGACCAGCCGCAGTGGCCTGGGGGTCGCTGCCTACAGAAACCGCATCTATGCAGTAAGTGTGAGGCAGTAATATGCTTTGATTGTTGGAGTGGCACCGTTAGAGATGTGCAAACATTTACCAAAGATTATTTTTGAATACACATTTTTGGTGTTGTTGAATTGGTTGGACCAGTAGAACATCGAGTGGTCATAAATTCACTTCTTATTAATGTAAATGTACCATTGAAGGGTAGCACTTTGAATTTGAAGTTTTATGAGATGAGTGGCACCAAAGGCTCAATGTGCATGTACTATTACGGAGTGTCACAGAGAAACTGATGCCATGACATGTAAGGCAAAAAATGTGACATTTTGAATATTACATTTTTTATAAATAATCATCAGTTATGTTGGTTTATTGACTGACTTTACTAAAAGGCAGCCTTTAATCGAGGAAGACAAACACTTACCACATTATATCCACAATTAAAGACGCCATTAAGTCCCATATCACAATATTGATATACGTCGCATTACTTGTCAGTCCTATGAGCTCCACCAAAACTACACTATCATCACAATATTGATATCATGGATTTTTGTTCAAAAATATTGTGATATTTGAATTTTTTTATAATCCCATTCCTACCTTTTAGTAAGGGTTTGAATGAAAGACTTGTTCATGTGCTGGAGACATTTACTGAGTGAAATGATCTAAACACTGACCATTCCACACTCTCTCTTCAAGGTTGGTGGAACAATGAACGTGGATATCTCCCTGCACACTGTTGAGGCCTACAACCCTGAAACCAACAGTTGGAACTTCACACCATCTATGCTTTATCCCCGCAGCTACTTTGACATTGAGGTGGTGGACGACCAGCTCTTTTTGGTGGGAGGACACAGTGGCTCCTCCACTATGTTGGATGTGAACCGCTATGACGACGAAGCCGGTATGTGGTATTACGTCTCTCTCGTGGAGACGCCCCGCAGCGGCCTGAGCAGCTGTGTTCTGCAAGGACTTAACAGCATGGCGGAGGACTTGTTCCCTCGTGGTCCACTGACGCTCCCTAACTTGGAGGAAACTCCAAGAGCATCCTTCTGAACCTCAGCTATGACAATTAACAAAAATAAAGAAAAATGATCTGCACTACAGTGTTGTTCATGTTGTACATTCGATTTATTATTTGTTGTATACCTATATTTATAATCAGAATAATGTACTACAATATATAACAACAATAATTATATAAATACAGTATATTAACATTTGATAGGCTGACAATCAAACCAGACCAGTTTGATCAACATTTTATTCACAGATTGGACCCAGAGTGCATAATTTATCTTCCAAATCAAATAATGTTAGCAATTGGTTGTATTGTATATAGCTAATTCAAGCTTTTCAAAACATTTGTATCAAAAAAAAAAGGCTAATAGGCTAGGGTTCAATTAGGCAAATTTGTTTTTGATTGACTCATCATTCCATTACCTCATAATTGTGTTGTTTTTTGTGCTTTTGTCCCTATTATCCTTTAAGTGTGAACATGTGTAGTTAATAAAAAGTAAATAACACTGCTTGACATGTATAATAGCAAGTAATACAATCCCACAACAAAAAGTTTGAGGAAAAAAAGACTTTAGTAACTTTAAAAGCTTAAATAACCAAATTGTATAGAAAAAATTATGACAAACTAAGCAACGGCTGCCATTGTGGCTCTAAGTTGTACACGGTCATATAAAATGGCGATCCTGGTCAGAGCCAAAATGGCGCCTTTTCCCCTTTAAACAAGATACCAATCAAAACCGTGGAATCTTTTCGTATCCAATCAAAACCATCCAGAGGGCGGGACTTGAGAAACGGGGATGAGCTGTTTTGGGGTGTTGTAAATTCGTGCAGCCAAGAAATCGTGAGTGGAAGTTGTCGGAACTGATTTATTGGGTCTTTTGTATCGTGTAAGCACAGATTACTACCGCGCCAGCCGCAGCCATGCCCGGGATAGAGAAGCTTCCGATAGAGGAGACGTTGGAGGACAGCCCGCAGGTAACGGCTCTCTTCTCTGTAGGCTTTCAGCTAGCATGCTAACGGCTAGGCTAACTGTCTTTGTAGGCTCAGTGTTTGCCAACAAAACCAGCAAAGAGATGCCAAGTTCGGGCAGAAAGCTAACTGCTAACGGCCCCGCTGACAAAGCTGTCAGGCGGATACACTGCAGATGTGCTTCGGCCCAGACCCGGGCGGCTACACCGATCAGCTGGTGGTGGTTTCCGTAAAGATGTCAACACGTAATTTCGCTTTACATTAAGATTACTCGTAGGATTTCTAAATAGCAGGCGGCTACTTCCTTAGCATCTTGGCTCGCTTTTCCCTTCATTGCGTTGATAGTAACTGCTCAGCTATTATAAAGCAGCTGTGTCATCATGATGCTTTATGTTATTAAAGTCACAAGGTGCATAAAGCTATAGCTCCTTTTAATTTGGGCTAAACACCCCAAATCATGCTGTTGTGTCCTGCAGAAAATACAGAGCAAACACCTGCTGTGACATCACTAGTGGGGGTGTGTCCAGATTCTGAAATTAAATGTATGTTGTTATATTTGTCAAAAAAGGGGTTATAAAAGCAGTTTGTATTACATAACTATCAATTTAAGTTAAGCTTTTAGAACAATATTAAGGTCCTGGAAAATGCAGTTCTGCATTGGTGTCATTTTGTATTTATTTGCTATTTACTTTTTTAATCTTTAGATCGTGGAAATAGCTCTTGAACTTGTTTTTATTAGGTAAATAATTTAAAACATAAACAACAACATATTGTATCCCTAATTTAGTTAATAGCAGCTTAACTGATACATGATTGATTTTTGTGTACAGAATACATCATGTTGACAAGTGGAAACCAGCTTGTTGAATATTGATGATGTTGCAGTTTGTCATATGACTACGGTGGCTGGGAAGGGCAATGGACAATTACAAAGTGTGAAACACTTTAACAAAGCTTGAGAGAAATTTACATTTTATAAATCCTGAAAGGTTTGAACAGTAAATACAGATTAATATATTATATGCTAAAACATTACACTTAATCACATCTCACCACTATCTCTCTTGATAATTACGTTAACTCAATTTTAATTAACTTATATGTATACATCTGTTCATCACATGTCAACCAGATTAAGAGGTACAAAGTAAATTTGAAAATGAAATTAAAAACTTTTGTTTGGGTTGTTGGATGTGTTTCTTGTTATCGCCGTGTAAAGGAATTGGTTTATTATTATTTCATGATTTTTGTGTTTGTGAACACTTTGTAACCCTGTTTTAAAGGGTTCTATATAACTAAATAATATATATAAATATTTATATTATTAAGGTTGTTCTCTTCTCTTGCTTAAATAAACACAATCTTTCCATCTTTAAGTTTAAAAATCTCTTGCCGTACTTACTATTTCTAGCAGTACGTAAACAGTAACAGTAATTATATTACTTGAACAAATGTAATTGGTTACATTCTACCATAGGAAACCTTTTTAAATTATTACAAATATCAGCTTTGCTATTATAAATTGACAATGACAGATGATTGTGCTGGCAAGCCAAAACTGCATTTGAGACACACCCTGGAAATGTTACTGTGCTGTATGCACTATGCAGGTCATCGGTGTTGATTTACATAGATATGTGTGGGTTTGGTTATTTTGGCAGATACACAAAGGATCATTTGAGACCATAACGGGTGAATTCTTATGGCTCGGTCAAATTATTAGCATTAACTTTATTTTCATCAGTTTTATTTTGTGTTTCGTGTGTAGACACGGTCCCTGCTGGGAGTGTTTGAGGAGGACACTGCAGCGATGTCCAACTACTGCAGTCAGCTCTACCAGGCCATGCAGAGGATTTATGATGCACAGGTACACAAACACACACACACACACACACACACACACACACACACACACACACACACACACACACACACACACACACACACACACACACACACACACACACACACACACACACACACACACACACACACACACACACAGGCACACACACACAGGCAGGCATGATTCACAGGTGTACCTCCACTGGCTTTGCAGGTACAGACAGCGTTGACAGAGCAGCTGATGGGAAAGTGTGTCTCCAGCTGTGACTCTGTCCTGTTTTCTCTTTCAGAACGAGCTCAGTGCTGCCACACACCTGACCTCCAGACTGCTGAAAGAGTACGACAAACAGGTAGGTAACGCCACCAGCCAAAGATCACATGAAAAATAGACACCTGTCCTATGACACAAGACTTTGTTACTGTTTTGACAACCTTTTCCCTTGAGACAACTTCAGGCAAACATTTAACCATCACTTTTTCTGTGACGAGAAATCCCCAGTTTCCTCTGCTGTGCGTTGCATGCTGGTTTGCTTCAGCAGGGACGCATTTCTCCTCACTGAAATCAATCTAATCCATTCCTCCATGTTGTTGCTGTCATCTGCAGCGCTTTCCTCTAGGGGGCGATGACGAGGTGATGAGCTCCACCCTGCAGCAGTTTGCAAAAGTCATCGATGAGGTGAGAAAATACAAACTCGCCAGCTGCCACACTGGAAGATTTAACTGACCAGGATGTGACCATTTCCATTCTGTCTTTCTCTTTCTCTCTGTAGTTGAGTTCCTGTCATGCCGTCTTGTCCACCCAGCTTGCAGATGCCATGATGTTTCCCATCACTCAGTTTAAAGAGAGAGACCTGAAGGGTAGGAAACGCGTCCAGTACCTCAGAGAGAGACCACTGTCCTTAGCATATTTGTCACATTAGAAACTGGACTTTTTGCCCCAAAGACAATTGTTTTTTCTTTTTCCTATGACCTGTAATGCAATTTATCAATCTAGATGTTTTTTTGTTGTTAGGTTCTGAGTGTTGGAGGTATTGAGTGTAGAGATAGCCACCTTATCTTGATATTTGATAGAACTGACTGGCAGAAAAGCAACAAAAACATTTTAACACTCCAAACCTCACCCGTCAATAAGTAAGCAAGTGCCTCTCGTCCATGAGTAGATGTACAATTCCTTCTGCGCGGTAACACGGAGGGTGGGTGCAGTTAGGTAGAAAGAAAAAAAGTACCTCCTTGCAACTCCCCACAACAGGGTCTGTGAATTGTTTTCAGAATTTAGGTCTCAATTTTTGGTAAGAGACATAGTAGCTGTTTAGTTTCCAATCAATTTGTTTGCACTTTGACATAGACAAGCTGAGTTAGCAATAGAGTTACATGATCTATTTCCATTATATAAGCAAACATCTCTAGCCCTCAGCAACTCACAACAAACCAATCAAGATAAATGACGATACAGGTAAGAGGAAAAATATTTAGTTTGCCTTTTAAAGTTTTTCCTCACTAATCTGGGAACACACTTTTTGTATAAACCTGGTTTTGTGCGCTGTTGGCATTCTCTTGTTTAAAAAGTGAAAAGTCAGTGCAAAATGACTTTTTCCCAAACAATTGGAATCACCGTGAGGTCTAAGATATACAGTTTTCCTTCAGTAGTGCTTATGATTTTCTTTTTGTCTCTCTCAAGAGATCCTCACTCTGAAGGAAGTCTTCCAAATATCCA
>NC_136903.1:60303548-60380172 GCF_949606895.1 Notothenia rossii | reverse complement strand
AAGAAAGTCCTGTGTGTTTCAGCTGCGGGCGGAGGCCGTGGAGGACGTCTACACCTCCCGCAAGAAACAGCACCAGACCATGATGCACTACTTCTGCTCGCTCAACACACTGCAGTACAAGAAGAAGACAGCGCTGCTGGAGCCGCTGCTGGGATACATGCAGGCACAGGTACACACACACACACACACACACACACACACACACACACACACACACACACACACACACACACACACACACACACACACACACACACACTTTTTGATCTAATCTGGTTTTAAGGACCGGATGCCTGGTCATCTTAAAAGTCACATGACCTTCTGACCCCTGACCTTCACATTACTGATGACCTAATATGTCTTTCGATTAGATTGAATGAAAGGCTTTTCTTGAGATTAGTAGATATGGGAACAGCAGAAAGGACTGCAGAGTCACGTTGTATTTCAAAAGGAGCACTTTGGCATTTCGGGGAATAATCTTATTTGCTTACAGTTTTGATAATAAAAGATCGATACCGCTCAATCGCTGTCATTTCTGTACAGTAAAGTAATTAGCTAAGCTTAGCATAAAGACTGGGAACAGAGGGAAACAGCTCGCCTGATTATTAGACTTTTTTCCATGTTACTTACTAAACTTTGTTTTATGATATTGCTCTGTTTTCATTCATTATTTTCTTTTTATTTTGATGGTTTACTTGCAGTTTGATTAAGGGTTTGTTGCAAAGAACACACAAACTTTCCAGACACTTTCCACACACGGTAATCTGAAAGTGCACGGTCACAGACAAAGGCAGGAGGCAGGGATCGGCTACGGCTCAGGAACTTGACTTTTAGAGAGAAAAGAACAAAAGAGGAGGAGGGGGAGGTGGAGGAAGGGGAGGAGGTGGAGGAGGAGGTGGAGGAAGGGGAGGAGGTGGAGGAGGAGGAGGAGGAGGCACACACACACACACACCAAAGGTAGGTAGGAATCATCTATCAACATGCTGTGTCGCACATTGAAAAGAAACAAAACATCCCTGATGTTCTTTGATAATCATCGTAAAAAAATACGGTAAGCAGGTGATTTGAATTACTCCTTCTTAAGAACCGGTGACGTACACACACACCTTCACACCACACACACGCCCACAATTACCTGCATTAACAGAGGGACCCAAACCTATTCCTTGGTCCTACAACACACACAGTGAAAATGTTTGATTGACCAAAAAAAAACTCATGATCATCACATGATACATCGCTTGATCAAAACACAACAAATGAATGATGCATTCCACATACACTGTGGCCCTTTCTCATTTCTCTAACTCCCCTCCTCGACTCCTATCCTTGACTCCTATCCTCAAGACTTAGTCCCGCCCACAGGAGATGCGAGCAGAGGAGCCGAGGAGGGGAACCGAGGAGAGAGGAGGGGAAGCAGCAGGCGGTTAGAGAAATGAGAACTCCTCTCCTCTGAGCGGTCATTTTAAAGAGACGTCCATTAATGATGACAGGAGGCACAGCAGCCCTCTGTCTGATGGAAAGATGTGTTCATGACGACTTATATATTTACTTTGATTCATTCACAGTGCGATATAATGAGAAAATAACAGGCTACAGAGATGCGGACACACACACACACACACACACACACACACACACACACACACACACACACACACACACACACACTTACACATATATATATATCTATATATTTTATATAAATATATACAATTCAGTGTTTCCCCTACCATTGTCTTGGCGGGGAGCTGCGCCCTGCCAACGGAGCCCCGCGCCCTGCCTGAAATTCAAGGTGTTTTCTTTTTATTTAAAAAAGAAAATATATAGCACCAAATTGCAACTGAAGTAATCTATCTACGGTCACTTTTCACATGAACATGTGCTCTTTTATTAAATAAACTAAACGCCTATGTTATTTATCCAATGTATGTGCATATTTCAGTGTCCACTGCTTTGCATATTCACATTCTCCCTCCGCTCTGTTTCTGAAGGGAGGGGCTCTGCTCCACACACACACACACACACACACACGAATGCACACACTCACAATATATGAGAGCGGAGGAAAGGAGAAGAACAACAAAGTCTAAAAAAGTCAAACAAATCTGTATTATTGCCCCGAGCTCTGCTGTCTGCCCGCTTGTGTCCCCCCCCGGTTTCAAATTGGTTTATTATTATTTTTTAACCGCAAGCCGTTATCGTCACGGGAGAAGGACACACACAGCATGCCCAGGTGGACGCGTGTGAACGCGACAACGAACGTAGCGTGCGCATTCTAAAAATAGCTCACAGATGGTGAGCAGGTACCGCGGTTTTGAACTACAGTATTGAATTTGACAGAAAACAACAATGAAACGCCAGCAGAAGAATAGTCTAATGAGTTGGGTGAAAAAAAAGACAGGAGATGTGAGTTGGTTTATTCAGTAAATTAGCTCAGGATAATTGGATGTTCTGTCTACACCTGTTGATGTGAGGCTAATGCAGGATTTGCTAGCTTGATGCTACCGGCATTTAGCGGCAGTGACTCAACAAATTGCCACTTAAAATGTATCGTCAGCAATGTATGACAAGCAGACTGCTTGTTTAATGTTACTCAGACCAATAGCTCAATATGATCATAACACGAATGCTTTCATATCAGAGATCAGATGAGGTGGAGCTGCCTCCAGCAATAGAGGATGAGGCAGAGAGAAGCAGCAGCACAGGGTTGCAGCAGGTATGTTATATGCTGTAGTCAGGTGATTTAAATATATCAATGAAAGGAAGAAGTGTAGGCTACATGATAAGAAGGGAATACAGTTTGAATAAAAGTAATACAGTACAGTGTAACACTGTACTGTATTACTTTGTAAAGTACAAATACTTTGTTACTGTACAATATCAATAACAATAATCCACAGCTCCTCTCTCTGCTCCAGAGGATAAAAAAAAATTAGGGTGCCCCGAAATGTTTTTTCGGGGCACCCGAGCAGCACCCTGCCAAGGCAGTAAACCTAGGGGAAACACTGCAATTTCAGAATCAAACAGAGCACTCTCATAATAACGTAACACTATCAGAGACTGGATATATCCCCCCGCCCCCTCTCCCCTCTCTGGTCGCAACAATGAGGAAAATAAATTACGGCCAAACGTTTTATTTAGTTATATTACAAGTATTAACAGTAAGCATAGGACAGACTGTACCACACACACCTACAGCTTCTAAACCTAAAGCATATAATCAGGCTACAGCCGTAGTGTATTTTATTATGTGAAGCACTAAATGGTTTTAGAAAAATATTGACTCTTTGTTTGTAGATATCTACTAAACTAAAGCAAATAAAGAGAGTAGACCTGTTATACTGAGTGATATATATTTTACACACTGCTCTGCTTTCTGCACGGACCTCACAGCTGTTCTCACTGTAAACATTGCGTCGCGATGAAAGCAGTTAATAAAATAATATCCAGGGGATGCATGCAGAGCTGTCATTGGCTGAGATAAGTCCGGCCGTGCGTCACGACTCTTTAAAACATCTCTGTTCCCGGAAATGCATCTACTAAGGAGCCGTGGAGGACCGTGGAGGACCCATCAGTGTATCCTCGGTTAGAGCTCCTCCAGAGAGCCTCCTCGACGCTCGATCCTCGGTCCTCAAAGTGCATTTAGAGAAATGAGATGTCCTTCAACATGGCGCGCTGAAATTCATTTCCGGGTCACTACCAGAGGGTCGAGGAGGGGGATTTGATGAAATGAGAAAGGGCCTGTGTGTGTTTGGATATACAGTGTGGCAAAAAAGTGTTTAGTCAGCCACCAATTGTGCAAGTTCTCCCACTTAAAAAGATGAGAGAGGCCTGAATTTTCATCCTAGGTATACCTCAACTATGAGAGACAAAATGAAAAAAAAAAAATCCAGAAAACCACATTGTCTGATTTTTAAAGAATTTATTTGCAAATTATGGTGGAAAATAAGTATTTGGTCAATAACAAAAGTTCATCTCAATACTTTGTTATATACCCTTTGTTGGCAATGACAGAGGTCAAATGTTTTCTGTAAGTCTTCACAAGGTTTTCACACACTGTTGCTGGTATTTTGGCCCATTCCTCCATGCAGATCTCCTCTAGAGCAGTGATGTTTTGGGGCTGTCGCTGGGCAACACGGACTTTCAACTCCCTCCAAAGATTTTCTATGGAGTTGAGATCTGGAGACTGGCTAGGCCACTCCAGGACCTTGAAATACTTCTTACGAAGCCACTCCTTCGTTGCCCGGGCGGTGTGTTTGGGATCATTGTCATGCTGAAAGACCCAGCCACGTTTCATCTTCAATGCCCTTGCTGATGGAAGGAGGTTGTCACTCAAAATCTCACGATACATGGCCCCATTCATTCTTTCCTTTACACGGATCAGTCGTCCTGGTCCCTTTGCAGAAAAACAGTCCCAAAGCATGATGTTTCCACCCCCATGTTTCACAGTAGGTATGGTGTTCTTTGGATGCAACTCAGTATTCTTTCTCCTCCAAATACGTCGAGTTGAGTTTTTACCAAAAAGTTATATTTTGGTTTCATCTGACCATATGACATTCTCCCAATCCTCTTCTGGATCATCTAAATGCTCTCTAGCAAACTTCAGAGGGGCCTGGACATGTACTGGCTTAAGCAGGGGGACACGTCTGGCACTGCAGGATTTGAGTCCCTGGCGGCGTAGTGTGTTACTGATGGTAGCCTTTGTTACTTTGGTCCCAGCTCTCTGCAGGTCGTTGACTAGGTCCCCCCGTGTGGTTCTGGGATTTTTGCTCACTGTTCTTGTGATCATTTTGACCCCACGGGGTGAGATCTTGCGTGGATTCCCAGATCGAGGGAGATTATCAGTGGTCTTGTATGTCTTCCATTTTCTAATAATTGCTCCCACAGTTGATTTCTTCACACCAAGCTGCTTACCTATTGCAGATTCAGTCTTCCCAGCCTGGTGCAGGTCTACAATTTTGTTTCTGGTGTCCTTTGACAGCTCTTTGGTCTTGGCCATAGTGGAGTTTGGAGTGTGGCTGTTTGAGGTTGTGGACAGGTGTCTTTTATACTGATAACGAGTTCAAACAGGTGCCATTAATACAGTTAACAAGTGGAGGACAGAGGAGGCTCTTAAAGAAGAAGTTACAGGTCTGTGAGAGCCAGCAATCTTGTTTGTTTGTAGGTGACCAAATACTTATTTTACTGAGGAATTTACCAATTCATTCATTAAAAATCCTACAATGTGATTTCCTGGATTCTTTCCCCCCCCATCCTGTCTCTCATAGTTGAAGTGTACCTAGGATGAAAATTACAGGCCCCTCTCTTAAGTGGAAGAACTTGCACAATTGGTGGCTGACTAAATACTTTTTTGCCCCACTGTATATCCAAACAAAGGTTGGCAGCTCTGAGGTGAAATTTTTGGTCTTTGTTCCAAAATGAGGCTGAAGTGTTAAAATGATGTTGTTCAGATGTTTTGAGAGCTGTTAACAAACCTGCTGATTTATCTTTGACTGTTTTTTCCCCCCGGTCCAGATCAGTTTCTTTAAGCTGGGTTCAGAAAATCTCACCCAGCAGTGGGAGGACTTCCTGGGAACAATAGGAACCAGCGTCCAGAAGTAAGAAACTTGCAGGATTCTTGCTGTTCTGAATAAGAAGCTTAGTGGTTGATGCACTTGTTGTAAGTCGCTTTGTATAAAAGCATCGGCTAAATGAAATGTACTGATAAGATGTTAAAAATAAGTGTGAACATGTGACTTAATTGTATGTGTGTGTGTGTTTGCAGTGTGCGTCGGGAGATGGAGACGGAGGTCGGGCAGATGCATGAGACGATCCAGGAGATGGAGCGATCATGTGACCCTCTATATGTACCATGTGACCCTGACCCCGCCCACTCACCTGTCTGCAGGAACCTGACCAGGAAACAGGGCTACCTGCACATCCGCAAGTAGGACACATGCATATATATATATATATATATATCATTTTCTTTTTATTACATTTTCTGATCAAAGCTCCTCTGTGAATAAATTATAATCTGATCTTTGAAATCATTTTTCATTTCATACTTTTTTATTTGCAGAAAATGTAAATAATCCTTGTGGAAACATTTCATGAAACACAAAACTGCTAAAGGATAATTTTTTACAATTAATTTTCTGTCTTTTGTCAATAATTTCAATCAGTGTTAACAACATCTGGACATATTTTTTTCAAGGTCTTGTTATTGGTATTTAAAGTCATATAAAATGCAATAAATCATAGATACAGTGGGATAGACACCATAGACCCCTACGCGCAAGCTGTGGCCCCAACAGAGACCCATTACTACAATAGTTATATTGTACAATTCAGAAATACAAAATAATCAATTATTTAAACGGTAACATTTAAACATAAATAAAATCAATATGACAAAAAATGTCAGACAGAAAAATAAATAAACAATAATAATGGTAATAACTGTATCAAAAGTAAGAGAAAATTAAATAAAAATAAAGAGGTACACTATTTATGATATGATGTCAGTTGTACAATTATACAACATGATATCAAGTGCGTCCAGTAGTTCTGTATAAGTCGGGAAATCGTTGCAGAATAGCATTACATTTTGTCCATTTTCAAATGTTGTATATTTACACATTTAATTTAAACACGTGTCTATACACATTATTGGTGTGGCCTTGAGGGAATTATTTTAGCATTTATTTTCTCAGTTGCATTTACTGTAAATATTTAGATGTAATGACAAAGGTTCAAGAGTCTGTACATATTTGATTTGGTTACCATGAAAGTGCTTGACACTCTTAAAAAGCTGTACGATCCCTGTGTTGTGCTATCCTTTTGTTCTATTTAAGCACTTATACTTCACTGGTTTTCATAAAGTGTTTTACCTGTTACGTTCCTCTGTCATGTTTGCGTAGTGTGCTTTTGTGGCAATGTGGAGCTAAAAGAAATGACGATCTTTACATCTAATATGTAGTTTGTGTTTTAAACCAGCTCTTCTGTGTGTGTCTCTCAGTAAGACGGGGCTGGTGTCGTCGTCCTGGGAGCGTCAGTACTTCTTCACGCAGGGCGGCAACCTGATGCAGCAGGGCCGCAGCGAGGTGGCGGGAGGGCTTGTCACCGACCTGGACAACTGCTCCGTCATGGCGGTGGACTGCGACGACCGCCGCTTCTGCTTCCAGGTCACTTCCTTTGATGGCAAGAAGTGAGAGGGCTCCCTTTTCTTCCATTTCTCCGCCATGAATAAATGCCACTGTATTCAACTGATTTCTCCGTTCTGTCAGGGTGGTGACGCTGCAGTCGGAGACCAGGAGGGACTGCGATGAGGTAAAACGTTTTTCTGTCATGTGACCTGTTCTGTGTTGACTGTTTTTTTGTAATCACTTTGTCTCCCTGCTGCTTCCTCCTGCAGTGGATCTCCACCATCAACAACATCTCCAAAAGGATCTACCTGAGTGAGAACGCAGAGGTCTGTGTGTCCCTCATTTACTCTCATTTACCTAGTCACAGATCCTGGTGGAGACTTTGGCAGCTAGTACCAAAATATAAATTCACATTTATAGATGATTTGATGGATTGATCATTTGTTCATTTTTTTTACATTTTATTAGATGTATAACTTTATTTTATTTAGTTGTATGGACTGTGACAAAATAATTACCGTAATTTTCGGACTATAAACCGCACCTGAATATAAGCCGCAGCAGCGGCATACCACTCTCGGTTCCACTTTTACTTTTGCGCGCTACCTGTCTCACTCTTTTCCGGCCTCCAGCTTTTCCTGCTGGAACCCGCCGCTTAAAGGTGGGGGTCCGCGGACCGGCCATCGAGCCCATAGAGTTAAAGGTGTTGGCCGTTAGCTGTAAAAATCCATAGATTAGCCGCACCGTTATATAAACCGCAGCGTCGAAAAATAGGGAAAAAGGCGCGGCTTATAGTCCGAAAATTACGGTAGTTAAAATATAAATACATGGAAAGTGAAAATAACATATATGTTCCTGATGCTTGATGCTGACTGTTCTTTCTTCCTATTGGCAGGAGCTTGCGGCCAGAGTGAACCAATCAGCTCTTGAAGCTGTGACGCCGTCGCCGTCCTTCCAGCAGAGGCACGAGAGCATGAGACCCAGCAGGTGTGTGTGTGTGTGTGTGTGTGTGTGTGTGTGTGTGTGTGTGTGTGTGTGTGTGTGTGTGTGTGTGTGTGTGTGTGTGTGTGTGTGTGTGTGTGTGTGTGTGTGTGTGTGTGTGTGTGTGTGTGTGTGTGTGTGTGTGTGTGTGTGTGTGTGTGTGTGTGTGTGTGTGTGTGTGTGTGTGTGTGTGTGTGTGTGTGTGTGTGTGTGTGTGTGTGTGTGTGTGTGTGTGTGTGTGTGTGTGTGTGTGTGTGTGTGTGTGTGTGTGTGTGTGTGTGTGTGTGTGTGTGTGTGTGGAGAGAGAGAGAGAAAGGCCCCCAGTGTCAACACATATCCCTACAAAAACTACAATGTTTGATCAACAACCTCAGAACCTGTTCGCTTCCAGATATAGAGTGCTGCACAAATTAGTGCTAAAACTTGGAGTTAGTTTTTTTTTTTTTTAGCATTTTCCTTTATCAGTTCTCAAAGTCAATGGTTTTTGTTATCTGTTTTTGGTTAAACGCCTGAAATAATGCCTGTTGTTAATACACTTTTACAAATACAAATGTTTCTATGACATAAAATACATTTGTCCTAAAAACGGCTAAATGAGACTGCTCATCATCATTACACCAAGCATGACCCCCCTTTAGCTAAGCGGTGGTGATATGAAGTCATGCAACCTTGCTGTAGTTAGTGAGTTAGCTTTTTATTTCTGGTGATAACATTTAACCTTCCAAAATCATAAAGTAGTGTGGTAGGACCTCTGGACCTCCACCGATAACTTCATTAATCTCTCTTGGTCATTATTCCAGTAAAGGGCGTGCGGGCCGAGCTAGCAGCATAAGCTCTGTCGGCTCTGAGCTGTCGCCGGCCCTCTCTGTGCTCTCATTGGACGCCCTGGTCGCCCCGGAAACACCAATCCAGTTTGACATCATATCCCCCGTCACAGAGGAGAACTCAGGACAGAGCAAGACGGCAGCACAGTCCGGCAGGTATGGGACATCGACTTATAAATTCAGCTCAGCACCAGATCGATAAATAAAAGGGTTGTGTTTGATTTTGTGTGTTTTTCCACAGGAGGAGTAACCCGTTTGGAGAGTCAGGGGACAGCACTTCAGAGGACAGTGAAGGTAACATCGGTCTACACTTCATACTATTCAGATAAAAAAAAAAGTTAGAAAGTGTTGTCTTCTCTGCTATACTTTGTGAGACAAACTTATATTGGCTCACAGGGGCAAAGAACATCTGATTTAACTAAGATTTGTGGTTGAAGAGGGTTTTATTCCCTTGTAGGCCTCAAAGGGCACCATTGGCCATTCTCGATAATAATCTTGGTCTAAAGTGAAACTTATTTGTTGTAACACAATGTTTTAGTTTTATAAAACAAATGCTTCAGATAAGGACAACTTGGTTATTTAAGTACATGTTTGTCTGGTTAACTTTGGATAAAAGCAGCTCACTTCCTTGAGTTTTCTCAGTGAAATTGATTGGTGTGTGATGGAAGTCTTATTGTCTGCTGTCCAGACTCGATCCTCCACCAGCTCTTCATCGTTCGCTTCCTGGGCTCCATGGAGGTGAAGACCCCCGAGTCAGTGGACATCATCTCAGAGACCATGAGGCAGATCCTGGCAGCGAGAGCCATCCACAACATCTTCAGGATGACCGAGTCCCACCTGCTGGTGACCTGCGACTGCCTCAAGTAGGACTGAGCTCTAGTGTCTGAGTGTTTTGAGTCTAAGGAGCCCCCTCTATAAGCTGCAGGCAGGGTTCATTACAGCCACAATATGCCTACACAAAAAAGGGAATTACTTTTTCCCTTTACTCCGAAAATTGTGTTAAAGGTCCCATGTCATGGCCTTTTCTGCTGATCATAATTCCATTGTTGAGGTCTACTAGAATAGATTTACATTGTTCAATGTTCCAAACTCACATTGGTTTCTCATACAGCATCTCTGTATAGTATGTGGATTCACTCTCTGTCTTAAACGGCTTGTTGGAACTCCTGCCCCCCCCCCCCTATGAGCCAACCGTGCTCTGATGTGTGTTTATGTGTTACAATGGTGTTTGTTAGCAACCAGAAAAGGACACCAGTAATGACAAACAGACGAGAATGCTGCGTGGGGTCTGGGTGCCGTGTTGGCGGGACGTTGCTGGGCTCGCTGCTGCGAGGAGCGGACAGTGTGAGCTGGATTACTGGTGTCGTTTCCTGTTTGCTGCGTGGGGTCTGCGAGATGGCGAAACTCAGCCTGAGCACACACACGTGAGTGTGTGGCGAACTGTGAGTGAAGATCCACGCAGCTGCGGCTGAGAAAAGATAAGGCTGAGTGTGCCGGCGAAACTCCGCGGAGTATCGCGGATTCACGGCTGAGAAAAGATAAGGCTGAGTGAGTGTGTGTGTGAGAAGCTCCACGGATTGGTCCATTTGGTCATTGTTACGTCACTGTACCCAGGAAGAAAAAGAGAAATCTTTCTGGGTCAGCATAGACAAGTATTTTCTGTGTTAGAGTTTTACTCGCTACAGGGTGTACTTTGAGGGTTTTGACTCTGCAGACCGTTTACATGCAAAAAAAACCTTCATAACACACAAGGGGACGGGTAATAACCAGAAAAGCACGACATGGGACCTTTAAATAAAAAAAGATTATGAATGAATAATCATGTTGTAACACCCATTCATACAAGAACTACATTCTGTGTTGTTCATAAAAAGAAATAAATGGCCACCATATTTTTTTTATTGTAACATATTTCAGTTCATCATCTAACAAATATATATTTTACAAAAATTATTCGAATTATTGAGGTGGAACTCAAAATGTGCGATCAAAATAAAAAAGTAAAAGATGACTAAATGAATAGATCTGTTTATTTAATGTTTAAAACAAAAACATATAAACTGCGTCTGCATTGAGTGAACTTTTCTCTCTGAACCATTTATGCTTTTGCTAATGTTTCCATCAACATGTTTTATTTTCCTGAATACTAACATTTAGAAGTGCCAATGATAATGGAAGCATTGCTTACTGAAGAGAGGACATTAATGAATAACGCGTCTCATTTCTTACGTAGAAACACTTTTTCTGTCCAGTAACATGTGTTTGTTTTTTGTTTCAGACTCATTGATCCTCAGACGCAAGTCACTCGACTCAGGGTGAGAGGCTCTCTGTTCCTCTGTTCAGATAGTTTTAGGTTACAACATTGTTATTTCCAATGATTTGTACTCCTCCTCTGTCCTGCTGCAGTTCCCTCTCTGCACGGTGCTCCAGTGTTCGTCCCATCAGGACAACAAGAGGCTGTTTGGTCTGGTCCTGCAGCCTGCAGGCGGGCCGGGGGACAGCCGAGCCGTCTGCTACATCTTCGAGTCCAACAACGACGGAGAGAAGGTCGTCCGCTGTCTGTCTATCCATCTGTTATTGTCCAACACTGTGTCTGTCTGACGCGTTTTCTTCTTCATTTCTTTCAGATCTGCGACAGCGTTGGCTTGGCAAAACAGATAGCCTTCCACTCTGAGATGGTGAGACTGATTTTAAAACTTCAATACACTGAAGATAATCTCTCTCACTACACTGTGATGCTGCTGTCTTCAGGTGATGTTGCGGAGGGGAATAATATTCGCTGTGTTTGTTGTTCAGGACCGTAAGGCCGTGGAGAAGAGGAAGGAGACCGACAAGGCCAAAGAGAAACAGCAGGAGGAGCTCAGCAAGCAGAAGCAGATCGAGAAGGTGACCTGTAGCCTCAACTGAAAAGTTGCTCTGGATAGGAGAGATCACCTTTTCTGCGCAGAAATAGATATACCCTCTACATTTTACATGAAATGAACTTTTTTTGTTATAATTATTCTGTTGGCTATTTTCTAAATAAATCAGATAATTGTTTGGTATGGAAAATCCTATGGCAATCTACTATAATGTAAGCTTGAACTTTTTAATGCAATTTCACAAAAGTGTTAGATATTTAATTTGTGGATATGATTTTATAAACACAAACCCAAATCACACTTTTACAATTTTTTGTTGACTTTTCTCCATTTTGGAAACTGAATGAAAAAAGCTTTAGTCTTCTGAAATGCTTTCCTCTGCTCTGATATCCGTCAAAAGAAATCTAACATTTTAACACAATATTATAAAGTATACTATATTTATGTTTTTATTTACATGTGGCCTCTCCAGGTTATTTCACAAATGAACTAACCATCATTTAGTCTGCAGATTGTTTCATAGACAGATCTAATAATTGTTTCTATGGAAGATGGAGTAAATATGAATAATGTAAGCTCGGTAATTGCATTGTATTTTCACAACACTATCTTCATGAACTCTAACCTGAGAGCTGTGTTTGTTGTCCTGCAGGATCTGGAGGAGCAGAGCCGTTTGATCGCCGCCTCGAGTCGCCCCGGCAACCCGCCCGCCGCTGACGAGCAGTTCCTCGTGCTCAGCAACAGCCAATCGGAGGACAGCGACGCCGGAGAGGAGGGGAAGAAAAAGGGGGAGTCTGAAGCCTAACGAGAGCTAACGGAGCGTGTTTTAAGTTGACTCCCAGGTGGTAATATCGAAGCAACAGCTCAGGAATCAGAGGAGGGGAACACCACCCGCCCTCCCAGGCTGCCTGGGAGTGCAAAGCAAGCGCTCCCTCTCTGCTGGACTAAACTAAACGCACCCTCACACTACAAGATGTGGAGGGGAGACGTCTCATCACAGACTTATGTGTTTTATTCTTCTGTGTGTAAAATAACGCTGCTTTTTATACTGGCTTCACTTTCCAGAAAAAAAAAGCAAATAATGATTTAACCTGCCAGGTTCTGATTTCTATTTTATTTTAAAGAAAGGGCTAAAAGCTACGACAAAGGGGTTTGCGTGTGAAATAATGAATCGGGATCTGTGAGAGAGAAAAGCCAGATATCCAAGGTTTTTCTGAGGACATTGAACACCTCAGTGGTGAAATACAAAACAAAAATCTTGGTTAAAGTTGCGTCTCGAAGATTTCATATTAACGCATCAATGTTGTTTTGTCGATATATAACCTTTTTTTTATTTTTCATCCCGGTTGGAAGTCCCTGGGTAAATGATAATTAAAATGATTCCGTTGAAAGGATTATTAACAATTGTTACAGTTCAGTCTATTAGTTCAGTTCAGTCTAAAACATACACACAAACTGGCGTTCATAAGTTACTTATAGAATAAATACCAACACTTTCAGGCCAGTTTGTGCCTGCATGATGTTTGAGTTCATTGATCGTGAAATCATCATATCAGGTCTCTATGGAAACACAGATCATGCTTGCAGTTATTTTTGCAATTGTATACAAATTATTCAAGACAAAAGTATCTCTTTCTAATATCAACCTGTGAAATTCCAGCACCACTTTTTCCTTTTATCATAGTAATGTAGGTCTTACTTTATCCATAGTGAAAGTTTTTGGACAAAACCCCTTTTTTATTTAGGATTAAATAAGAAAAAAAAAGCACCTTTTACAGGCTTCAGTGTCGATATCAACTGTGTTGTGTTTCACAATTCCTCCTTTTCAGTGTTTCAGGTTTGGTTTGTGGTTAATCTAGAAAAACTAACTATATCATTAGTAATTATCTCATGCCGTTTTTATGGGATGTGCATCAGCATGTTGGACTGGAGGCACAGGAGACTGCAAAGGAAATCTGATGTTCAACACTTTATATGAAGATTTTGACTCCAGAAGTAACCTATCTGCCTCTAACGAAATGACTAGTTGCATGACGGTAGTGCTCATGAATAATGACCATATCACAGGAGAGCCGGAGATGCCTCGCTCTTCTTTCTTTTTCCTAAAGATGGATCTGGGAACTGAAAGTGAACCTTTTTTATTAAAAGGTCTCGTCCCTTTTTTTGTCTTCTGATAAGCTGGTACATTTTACCCATTCAGAAACTTTGAAGGAAATCTAACATTTAAACACAAACTTTCTGCTAATTCCTGAGCTGAGTCAGTTTCTCCTGATGTCACATTATTTATCTGCTTTTACTAAATGTTTGTGTCATTTGTCTGGGGCCTTTTCTGTTTTTCACAGGTTTTTTTTCATGAATCTGCCTTTTTATCCAGAATGATTCACAGCGATATGTTGTATGTATCAGCATTTAGGAAGAATAAATTGTTGTTAAAGTTAGAGGTCACCGCCTCCTGTGGGGAGCCTAAGTAAACGGTTACTGAGGATTATTTTATTTTAGTTATTTTTCTTTTGGGCAGAGTGTTTTGTTGCTGTTACCTGGTGAAGAACTCGAGCTGAAGTGGAGCTGCACTTTGCTGACGCGGGAAAACACGATGATGTTAAACTGTAAATATGTCTTAGTGAAAATTGTTCCGTGTAATGAACAATAAAATAAATTTAAAGGCTTTTCAGTGATAAATAAAAGCACTAACTCCACCCGCCTTTGTCATCTGATGAGGTTTTTCACATCAAACGAACCTTTGGGTTTTATTTATTACTTAATGTATCTCATGGGATTGGGAGAATTTAGTTATAAAATATTTAAAATTAAAACTATTCCTTTCCTAGGATTACTATACAGTCTGTATTTAAAATCAAACAAACACAATCTGTCATAAGACCAATTTTATTATAGAATAAATATTAACATCACCATTTAAAAATATACAAGTATACATTATCATAAGCTTTACTAACATAACATGTGGAAAATATAAAAGGGCTTCCTGAGCTGATTATCCAAGTAGCAACAATATAACACGTCAACGCCTTCCTTGGAAAATGATAAAGTATGCAGGAGAATCATTTTATAATACACACATCTTAATTATACACAGTATGTATCCTACTTAAGAAGATTTCATTTAACATTGTTCATCTTATTCAATTTGTATGTATATATTTTTGGAATTGCTGTCTTTTACTTGCACTATTATGTATCATGCACTATTGAATTGCACTTTTTTTTGTTGCTTTATTGGTTTTTACGTCCGAAATGTATTTTCATTGCCACAAACTATGCGTTCAATTTTGTGATAGAAAAAACAACGTTTACATCATAAATCTGAGTTGATTGAACATGCACAGATAATAACCTTTTTACTCTGCACTGCTTTTAAAGGGCCATATTCTGTCATCTTCAGGTTCAAATGTTATTGTGTTCCTCTACTGTGACATATCTCCATGCTTTAATGTTCAAAAAGCTCTTTATTGCACCTCTTTTCACCCTCTGTCTGAAACCAGAGCCCAGTCTGCTCTGATTGGTTAGCTGGCCGGCTCTGATGTGATTGGTCAACCACTTAGAAATGTCCCACCTATTAGCCTTTCACGTGTGTTGGAGCGCTAGCCAATAGAAGCGTGAGTGTTATGTAGTGATGTCACCATGTTACAGAAGTAAAATCTAAGGAACTTTGGGATGTTAGCCTTTGCAGACCATTTACATGCACACAAACCTTTATAACACACTACAGGAAATGGAAAAGCCCAAATAGCATGATAGAGCCTCTTTAAAAGTTTCAGATAGGTGATTTTGAAAAGCTATGTGAGGGATTCTTTATTTTTCTCCAGGATTTTCTGCCTCGTCCAGGTTCATTACAGAACAAAATCACTTAAACGACATCGCTGTGCTCTGCGCTGCCGGCAAAACACAACAGAAAATGTTATGACACTTGTAACTCACCGGTGATATTTTTGTATTTTCTTTTAATAAGTCGATATTAAACTGCATTACCCAAATATATTCATTTAGACTATTAAGGAAAAATCAAAACCACACTTATTAATCCCAATGGCCATTACAGTATAACATATTTATATCTCAGGCTTTACGTCTGGAGTCTTTACTTTGAACATGTTTACTTTTTACTACTTTCCACCAGAGTGAAACCTTTTCTAATGTTTGCCATATGGTGCATATTCATTTTCCTTGTTTAGTGCACAATATCTTTTGCATTAAAATAAATGTTGATGCCAATCATTGACCCGGATTGTGAAAGAAAATCCTCCCGGTGTAATGTATTGAGTGCACTTTTAGTTTGACTACAGACATACAGTCATATAATTCACTTGCATTTGAAATTAATTTCAGGTTGAAACCCTTTTTTAACTTTACGCTTAATTCACCAAATGTGGAACTGGAAGAGAAAAATGAAACAATTGTTTATATAGCTATAAGTTCAATCATTAATTTCCATGATTTACTTTTTGCATCTTTAAATGGGACGCACTGCATCAGATCTGATGTTTCAACAGGTAAAGTAACACTCACCGGCTGAGAGACTCCTGATAGGCGGAGAGCCTCGGTGATGTCACTGCCAGACATGGCTCGGGCTAAATCCTGTTTGTTAGAGAACACCAGTACAGCTACGCCCCTCAACTCATCCTCCTCCAACTGCAACACAAAACATAAAACAACCAATCGGAAACATCTTCCTCTTATGTTTAATAACAGTCAGAATCAGAAATACGTTATAGATCCGCTGGGGGAAATTGAATTTGGTTACAGTTCCATTTCAGAATAAAAGGTGAAAAATTCAGAAATAACTTTAAAGTTTAAAAATCAATAAATACAAAATCTGTAATTAAAGATCAAATTAAATTAAGAATAAATACAATAATTGTATTTAAAAAAAAATAAAGATTTAACATCATACAGGCATAAACTGAACTTGTGTGTTAAAAAATAAATAAAGTGAGCAGGGTATCATCCTGTGCAGCTGATCAGCAGCTTCTTTAATCCTCTCTGCGTCGTTGCTATCCACCACAAATATCAGATCCTGAAAACAGACAGAATAACAATATATTCGTTGAAATACACAATACAGAAACATGAAGCCACCTTTATTTGCTGGGTTATCTTGTTTTGTGTTTCTTTAAAGGTCCCATGAGATGCTTTTCCGGTTATTACCCGTCCCCTTGTGTGTTATGTAGCTTTTTATGCATGTAAACGGTCTGCAGAGTCACAAACCCTCAAAGTCCACCCTGTAGCGAGTAAAACTCTAACACAGAAAAGACCTGTCTATGCTGCCCCAGAACGCCTCGTTGGAGATTTCTCTTTTTCCATTTTTTCCCCCTGGTTACAGTGACGTAACGATGACCAAATGGACCCAAATGGACCAATCCGTGGAGCTCCTCACACACACACACTCACTTAGCCTTAACTTTTCTCAGCCGCGTTACTCCGCGGAGTTTCGCCGGCACACACACTCACTCAGCCAGGTCAGCCTTATCTTTTCTCAGGCTGTGAGTGTGTGGCAAACTGTGTGACGAACAGCCTGACTGTGAGAGTGTGTGTGTGCTCAGGCTGAGCTCCGCGGTGTCTCGCTGTCTCGCAGACGCCACACAGCCACCAGGAAACGACACCAGTAATCCAGCTCACAGTGTCCGCTCTTCGAGCCTCAAAGTGCACAGCAGCGAGCCCCGCAACGTCCCTCCAACACGGCACCCAGACCCTACGCAGCATTCCCATCTGTTTGTCATTACTGGTGTCATTTTCTGGTTGCTATCAACGCATACTATACAGAGATGCTGTATGAGAAACCAATGTGATTTTGGAACATTGAACAATGTAAATCTATTCTAGTAGACCTCAACAATGGAATTATGATCAGTAGAAATGGCCATGACATGGGACCTTTAATTTACTTATATATAAATACAGATCTAAAAAAGTCAATAGTAGGCCTATTAGTAGTAGGTATTGTGTCGGTGAAGTAATGTCTCCACAGAGGTCTGATGATCGTTTGACCACCAACATCCCACACTGTGAAACTGATGTTCTTACACTCCACTGTCTCCATGTTAAAACCTGCAAACACACACACACACACACGCACGCACGCACGCACGCACGCACACACACACACAAACACACACACACACCATCATTCTACCACTATTACTAACTAGACAATGTGGATTATATCTGAAAATAGTCCCCAATAAATGCAGCATTTACTCCTGCTTCAGTGAAGTTTCCTCAAAACTACAGGGACCAGCTTTTCCAGTTCAGAATGATTCAATCTAAAGAAACAATATATATGAGATCTGTTAAGGAACCAGCAACACATTTTTTGTTTCGGTCTTTTCATGAGATTTGAGCAATGAGAAATTAGAAAATAATAAATGAAATGAAATAATATGATAGATATATAAAAAAAACGTAATGTAACATAAATTATGAACATAATTAAAATGAATAACACTAATAGGAAATTGCTGCCCCCATGTAAGGGTCAGTTTTTAATAGTGAATACTACATGTTTTTTGGGTCTGCTATTGTGTTTTGAGTTTTATTTTGGTAGTAAGACCTTGTTTCCTGCACTGAATCAGGAAGTGTAGCTTTGTCTCTTCCTCTTGTTGCTGTTGGCAGAAATGACAGTGTGATGTTCTGTTGTCAGGTGTGGAACTGAGGTCTCTTTTTTCTGGCAGTCAATGATGTTTACTTTCAACCATGGCGCTGACACTTGGCTCCAGTATGAGTACAGTATTGCAATATATAATATAATCATCATATTATGTGCTCTTATGTGTAAGATAAATTATGAGAGTTAAATTATGTAGCGCAGTGAAAAGTAGAATATTTGCCTCCCAAATGTAGCGGATTAGACATTTATAACAGTAAGGAAACCAAAAGCATGACAAAGCAGTAGTAATTGAGTAAAAATACTGAGTTACGTTCCACAAGGAATAAAACAACATTGTATTCTGTGGTGTAAAACACTAAATAAACTGAGATGAGTATTTATACCCAAATTCAAAGAGAAGAAACCGAGAATATGATTTTGGTGGTGTTTGTCACACAGAGAGCAGACTGTGGTGTGTTTGTGGTTCCGGAAAATCACAGCAGAGTAAGACATCACTTTGTCACTAGGTTTCCTCCACGTACGTAATTACAGCACAGTCAGCGCTGACTGTGCAATACTCCATAAACCAAATCTGAACGGACCATTTCAAAACTTTGACTGGTTAATTGACAGATCATAACAAATGTAAGCGTGGCAACAACAAAAAAATGCATAGAAAAAAACCATAAAATATCTAGTGCGTTTTGTAATAATAATAATAATAATAATAATAATAATAGTAATGAAAAGGATTATAGTTGTTGCATTTTTTAGTTCATCAGTTAAATGTCACAGCTGGTAAAAGTGGAGCTCAGTATAATAACTGTAGTTGGGTATATAATCTGACATCATAATTCACTAGAGACTGCAATTCCTGAAGAAATTGCTAGTGGGAATGCTTTATGCTGAAAAGCTGACGCTAAACTGCTATGCTGAAATTAATGTGCAAGAAGAAAGTGAAGAATTTAGATTGAAATTATACATGAACACTGGGGGCTTGAATGTGTGATGAGAGAAGAAAATAAAGTAAAAAGGCTTGGAAAAGCAGCAGAATATTTGAACTGCAAACTTTTGAACTAACTTGATGGTGAATTATCTGTCGCCATGCCAACGGCATTTGATGACATCCCATAATACGCTTAGATGTGTTGATGGCTGCATCGTTACCAAACCTGTGAAGGTTTTGGCCATTTGCAGCATTTTCACTGAAGTTATGAGAAAACCATGTTTCCTTGCGGGCATTGTGTTGCCATGGCAACGGCATGTCCCGTAGATGTCTTCACGGCTGGACTGTTAGCACACATGTGAAGTTTGAGCACTTTTTGAACATTTTCATAGGAGTTATAGCGACATCGTGTTTTATGGTGAGGGATACATTTCCATGGAAACGGCATATGGTGAGATCTCAGATTTGGCGTAGAGCTGTTGAGGCATGGACCGGTGATATACAAGTGAAGATTGGGGGACGATTGGACCGTGTCGATTGGACTTATCGTGTTTCGTGGCGAGTGGTTTGTGGCATTTGATGACACCCCATACTACGCTTAGATGCGTTGATGGCTGCATCGTTACCAAACCTGTGAAGTTCTGGGCTGTTTGGAGTATTTTCACTGAAGTTATGAGAAAACCGTGTTTCAAGGCAAGCATTGTGTTGCCATGGCAACGGTATTTGAAGACATCTCAAAACTGTCCTGTAGATGTCTTCACGGCTGGACTGTTAGCACACTGCTATCTGAAGTCTGCTGCTCTGAGCATGTCAGTTGGAGTGGTGACATCATCGTGTTCCATTACACAGATGTTTATATTTGAGCTAACGAGGTGTGCAGAGATCACAGGTTTCCATTGTTCCGAATGAGAGATAAACCTCTTACATGTGAACGTTTTGTGGAGATCCACGATCTTCTCAGTACACTCTGCGCTACCTCTGCCAACATTATAATACTAGGAGACATCAATATTCACGTTGACACCCCCTCCTGTCACTGTGCAGCCGAGTTCCTACACCTTCTAGACTGCCTCAACCTAACACAACATGTTGATGTCCCCACACACACTAGGGGACACACACTGGACCTTATAATCACAAACTCTGCCCCCATTAGTAAACTATCAGTTTACGATCTAGGTGTGTCGGATCACAAGGCCATCTCAATGGAGCTGCCACTGCTGCTACCCCACACCAAACCCAAGCGTCAAATCCGTTTCAGAAATCTGAAAAACATCAACCCGGACACCATGACCTCGGATCTCCAGCATCTCTCTACAATAACTCCTACATCAGTAAATGAATCTGTGGATTTTTACAATAAATCTCTGAGCAGTCTCCTGGATCTCCACGCCCCTGTCAAAACCTGAACAGTCACTTTCTCACGCTCAGCCCCCTGGTACACCTGCGAGCTGAGGAAAATGAAGACAGCGGGGCCTGTCCTCGAGCGGCGCTTCAAGGCTTCAGGCCTCTCTGTTTACAGACAGGCATACCGGGACCACCAAAATGCCTACGCAAAGTCCCTCAGAGACACACGGTCAATATTCTACTCCAACATCATCAACAATAGCCCTGGCAACTCCAAGCTACTTTTTTCCACCATAAACCATCTCCTCAAACCTCAGACTCCGCTACACAAAGACACAACAGAGGAGCAGTGTGATCATTTCATCACATTTTTCAGGAAAAAAGTAGAGACCATCCGCTCTCTCCTCTCAAACTCCGCTGCTCTGCTAGTCCTGACCATCGACTCACAGGCTGGACCGACCCAGCCTCTTTGCTGCTTCACTAACATCTCGCAGCATGAAGTTGAGGCCATCATCAAAAAGATTATACCCTCCACCTGTGCCCTGGACCCCTTTCCCACAGCTTTGGTTAAATCGAACATTGGTGCCATAAGTCCACTGATCACTTCAGTGATAAACCAGTCCATCCAGTCTGGTCATGTTCCACCACCATTAAAAGCTGCTGTCATCAAACCACTCCTCAAAAAACCCACTTTAGACCCTGAAGTCCTAGCCAACCCATCTCCAACCTGCCATTCCTATCCAAGGTACTGGAGAAAGTAGTTGCCATTCAGATCCAGGAACATTTAACACTGAATAAACTCTTTGAAAAATTCCAGTCTGGTTTCCGCGAGGGCCACAGTACAGAAACTGCCTTAGTCAGGGTGACCAATGACCTGCTGATGACAGCTGACACCGGATCTCCATCTCTCCTCATCCTCCTGGATCTAACTGCAGCATTTGATACCGTCGACCATGACATCCTACTCCACCGTCTTCACACTATAATTGGACTCTCTGACTCTGCCTTAAACTGGTTCACCTCCTATCTCACCGGGAGGACTGAGCACCTCACCTTGGGAGCGGCTAAATCAAGAACTCACTCTGAGACTTGCGGTGTCCCCCAAGGATCGGTCCTAGGCCCCACCCTTTTCACCATATACAGTACATATCCCCCCTTGGCCGTGTCATCAGCATAGCAATGGAAAGATATTCCATGCCGGCTGATGACACACAGCTCTACATCAGAGCAAACCCAACCCCCTTTGCACCTCTGCCATCATCCACAATAACCACATGCCTGGAGGAGATAAAGGTGTGGATGAAGCACAACTTCCTCCAGCTAAAAAGCTCCAAGACTGAAGCCATTCTTATTGGCACTCCACATCAGGTCCGTTCATCCGCCATCACCAGCATCACCTTCTCCGGTCAGAACATTCCACTCTCATCAACGGTTACAAATCTGGGAGTTAAAATGGATCCTCACCTGAACTTTGATGCCCACATCAAGCAAATATGCATGACCTCTCTCTACCACCTGAGAAGTATTGCGAAACTCCGCCCCCCACACTCTGCCAGATGCTGAAAAACTTGTCCACGCCTTTGTCTCCTCCAGGCTGGACTACTGTAACGCACTTCTCATTGGGATTCCTAGCAAGAACATCCAGAAGCTGCAATACATCCAAAACACCGCTGCTAGGATCCTGATGAGAGTGCGGAAGTACGAACACATCACACCCATCTTCAAATCACTGCACTGGCTCCCGGTCTCACTCAGGATTGACTACAAAATCACCCTCTTCACTCATCAGTGCATATATAGAAAAGCTCCCTCCTACATCAAGGAATTGCTCACCCCACAAACCTCCACGAGGAACCTACTTCAGTAAAGGCAAACCTCCTCACCCCACCAAGGACAAAACTGAAGACCATGGGAGACCGAGCCTTCTGCTCCGCTGCTCCGAGACTGTGGAATGCCCTCCCAAACCAGCTGAGGACACCACAGACTGTGGAGGCTTTCAAAAAAGGCCTAAAAACACATATTTTTAGAATAGCCTTTAACTAGTAAATCCCCCACATTATGCCATGCCAGCATGAATGTCACAGCTTTTATTTGTTGTTTTCAATTGTTTTTTAATTGTTTTTTTATTGTTTTTGTTGTTTTGTTTCACCCTTTTTAATTTTGTAGCACTTTGAGTTTTGTTTACGCAAATGAAAAGTGCGCTTATAAATAAAATATATTATTATTATTATTATTATTATTATTAAGAACCCTAACAGATATCTGTGAAATTTCAAAACGTGAAGCATGTCAAGGAAGTTGAGTATCTGAAGTGTAATTTTTGTGTACTTTCGGGTTAATAATGTGGCCTTTTTGGCAGTTTAACTAAAGGTGTGTGGCTGCTACCGTGAGGAAATATCTGCCTGAAATTACAATGGCCTTAATGGAGGCATGTTGAAAGTTTTTGTCCCTTCATGCCCTCAAGAGGCATTTTGTTTAATTTTTTTGCTTAATTATTTATCATTTTTCAAGCTACTAGATGTTTTCCTACGTTTTTCATGACAAATTATGTCTCAGGAATGTAGGGTTTGGGAATTATGGCAGGTTTAAAAAAAAAATATGAAGGCGAATTTCAAGCTGTCCTACACTCTAGCTGTGACATCACGCACTAATGTTAAAATCTGAAGAAGGCCTCTGTACCAAGGTCTGAACAATGTTTAATATCTCTAAAAGTAGGAATCAGATTTAAAAGTTGTTTTACACGAATAATGTCAGAAAGATTTGTAACATTTTAAAGTTGGAATGAGGTTTCTGAATGAAAGTATGAATGAAGCAGTTGAAGTCACATGAAGATTTGTTGAAGTCTGAAGAGTTTCTCCATTGACTTCCATGTTAAAAATGTGATGAATTATGGGATGTATCTCTGGAATTATGAAAGTTATGAATAAGAAAAGTAATAGCCATCGATTCCCGACCGAGCTGAACGTTTTGATGTTTGAACGGAGTTTCTGCGATGTTCAATGCAGGAGGAGGAGAAGAGGTGCAAAATCCCGGCGGAATAATAATAAAGAAAACAAAGAACAGATAGTTGGAATGCTGTATCAGCATTCCCACTAAATTAGATGATAAAATTGCAAAATAACTAAATTTGTCAAATAATTGTAGTTTGGAAGAAGTATAAAGTTGCATTTATGTAATGTAATGTACAAGCACAAAACTGTATTCGGTACGGTAAGTAGTAAGTAAAGTACTTGAGTAAATATATATGTGCAGATTCAAGGCTGTGATGAGCTTTTTGGTGTCAAATGTTCCAAAAGTGGTAGAAAAAAGTCTCGTGCTTTAATGCAGAAACACTATTTCACAAGGAAACTCGTGCAATCCAATCTTACTCAAATAGAAGTAAAAAGGGGTGTACATTGAGAACGGCTTAAAGTACCAAAAGTAAAACAAACTCGATTACAACTTGTTTAATTATTTTAGTTGGGATAGCTATAATATTACATCATAATTTATTAGATGATTATATTGTGTTTTCTTTATCTGAAACTGCAAAATAATATTTATTCAAGAGGAAATATAAAGTTGCATAGCATGGAAATTCTAAAGTACAGTAAAAGTACATAAACATTTAGTTGGTACAGTAAGTAATTGAGTAAATACCATGGTTAATCTAAATGAAGTGTGAATGGAGGCTGTTATTGAGCTGTTTAGTGTCAACTTTAACCAGAATGTGGGAGAGAAGGGGGAAGGGAGACTGCTTCACAGAAATGAAACTTAAAGTGGCTGCTGGCGTAAAAACCAGGAAATGAAAGTATAAACAAGCTGCGGTGTGTGCAGAGGGACAGATAAAAACACACACAGCGAGGAGGACACACACTTCCCTGCAGAGACTCTGAGGATGAAGCTGCTTCACATGGCTGCGGCTCTGCTGTCTGCATGGGTCCTCAGAGCTACTGCTGCAGGACCTGAAACAGGTACACACACACACGCGCAGACACGCACACGCACACAATTGTAATGCATGTCATTGACTTCCTGGTTACATGCATGTTATATAAGTGAACCCAAATACCATTTCTTTCAGAGGGACATTTTTTGTAACTTCTCTAACAGCATAATAAGTTAAAGTACTCTAGCAATGAGATAACAAGTGTGTTCTTATTTTGTATTTATTTATTTAAGATTGAACAATGCAAATTAATGAACATCCTGTGAATGTGCCAGATTTAGCTATAAGGGTTCATTTTCATCTGCAGTCCCTTGCAGGTTAAGGGCATTAAACAAAAACACACAAGAGCACATGAGCCCAGAACACATGAGAACGTGTGTGTGTGTGTGTGTGTGTGTGTGTGTGTGTGCGTGCGTGTGTGCGTGCGCACGTGCGTGCGTGCGCGCGTGTGTGTGTGTGTTTGCGTGTTTGTGGTGTAGCAAGTTTTGGGAGACATACTTTTATGGGATGTGTTTGTTTGTCTCCAAATTAAGACCCAAGCTTTAGTTTGGTATGAAATTTGAACTATTTTTATATTTTACGGGATACGTGACCTGATAGGTACAAAAACAAAGCATTGTCTTAGAACAAGAAGTTATTTTGGAAAAAAAGTCCTCATTATATATGGGGACAATGGGTTTATTATACTGTATCAGGGCCGGACTGGGACAATAAGTCAGGCCGGGTATTATACACCCAGCCAGGCCACTACCAGTTTTTTTCCGATGACCATTCAAGGCCTGTACTGTATAACACCAGTGGGTATAAATCTGCTCATTTCAGATCTTATACATTGCTGTGCAAATACAATCCCAAACAATGAAACATTTCAAAAGCTTCTTTTAATTTTGTAAGTATCTTTTCTTGCTCCATATGCCATCTTGAGTTAATTTAAGAACAGCTTGTCTGAAAATTGCTGTGTAATTAACACAATTGCCAACAATGCTTATTTGCCTAAGCGCTTATGATTGGATTGTTTTGTACCTGTGTATGAAAGTTCCTTGCTGCATACTTCCGAACAAGGAGTGCCCTTTTTGTCAGTAGGAACAGTCTGACACACCTCTTGGCTTCTGTAAAATGATAAAGAATGACAATAATGTCCTCAAACAAGTACTTGCTAAACATCGTAGTTTGTTACTTTAGCTCGAAGCCATCTGCAATATTGAACAACAAACTTTATTACAAATAAACAAGTTTCAACCATAACATTTGATGACTTGGGATGGGTTGCAGAATGACTTGGTTGAGATGACCCGTCATCACTGGGGGAAGAAGTACTCAGATTTAAGTAAAAGTAATAATACCACAGTGTAGACATACTCAGATACAAGCCTAGAAATAGAAAGCCTGCAATCTAAATGTTGGCATCCAAATATATTTAAAGTACAAAAAGTACTCTTTATGTAGAGCCTATTTCAGAATAATATGTATTTTATCATTGGATTCTAATTATGAATCCATTAATTTGAACATTTTTATTTTGCTGCTGATAATAAGTTAAAACAATTAAATACTCCATAATAATGTTATAATTCATAAGTCAATTACATTTTTGAAATAATATAAACGTGCAAACTAATCTTTTCAAATAAATGTACTTAGTAAAATGTTTTATATTTGCTTTTGGTGGATTAAAAGTAGTATAAATCGAAATACAAGAGGAAAGTGCAAGTACTTAAAAAATGTACTTAAGTACAAAACTTAGTTACTTTGCATCACTGGCAGCCATCTTGTTTTTACCCTGATTAGTGTATTATGCTTGTGCTACGATTAGATGGCTCAACTTGGTAGAAGAGTGTCTCCGGGAACAGAAGGTGTAACTTTATTCTGCTGAGCGGTTTTCTACCAAGTTGAGCCATCTAATATGTGCAGCAACCAGGAGATAATCAGCTCTTATTAGAACTGTATAACTGTATAAATGTATACCAGTGTAGAATGCATGAGTAAGATGCAGATGTAATACTATGCTAACCACTTGTTTGTGTGGCTCATTTTCCTCTTGTTTTCTATAGGAGTTTCCGGAGTTAATTTAAATGGGAAGATGTTCACTTTGTCTAGTTCTGCAGGGGGAATATCCTTCTACCCCCCCCAGTTTTATACCACTCCCTACCCAACTCGAAGATACCCCACCACTCCCTACCCAACTCGAAGATACCCCACCACTCCCTACCCAACTCGAAGATACCCCACCACTCCCTACCCAACTCGAAGATACCCCACCACGCGCCCCTATATCCCAGAGTCCACCGTCAGCCGGAAATACAGCCCCACCACCACTATCACCACCACCCGCCGCTACACCACCACCCGCCGCTACACCACCAAACCCACCACCCAATACAACACCCCCACCCTCCCCCCGCCCACAGCACCCTACGCTAGAGGTGAGTACATTCACAAACTACATGCCCAACAGAACCACAGTGTCAGGATATGCATCCCAAAATGTTTCTTCAAATGTATTTATGTTTTTATTTCTAGGCAATTTTCTTTTTAATTGACTTCTTCTAAACATAAAACAGGTCACAGGAGAAAAATACTGTTTTAGGTAATGTTAAAGAAAAATTAAGGTTGAACATATTTTTTCCAAAATCATATATATGGAAATGTCTTTATGCCCTATGGATATAGGTTGGAATGTTTGCACTCTTCCTTAACAAAGCAATACTTATTTAAGGAACTATGATTTGGCGTTGAGAGCAGTAGTCTTTCTTTTCTCTTTTCTTTTGTTCCACTGATGGTAACTTACGGTGGCTGACAGGTGCAAGTGCGCTAGAGAGACGATGCAAATATAAAAATATGTGCCAAAACACATGAAAACGAAGAAACATCCACACCAACTGAAGGAAATATGCGCAGCGTTTTAAAAAAAGTGGAGCAGAAACGAAAAGCTGCAAATAATACAACGATGCAAATAAAAAATAAATGCTGCAAATAAAAAAAAAAGTAATAAAAAAAACACTGCAATTAAAAAAATAAAATCGCTCCAAAAAGCTCAAAACACAATTTAAACCAGGGGACACATAACACTGATGCACATAGCTGGGACCAGGACGGATTATAACTGCCACTGAAAACTAAACTAAAAGGTCTAATGGGTCTATTTGAACAATGTGACCACATGATTCCTTCAGATATCATTGCAGATCTGCTGGAAGCCAGCAAGCTAAAGTAGCTAACCTAGTCATTTCAAATATGCTAACAATGATTTAAGATTATGAAAAAATAACTCTGCCTACACAGTTGGCCAACTTTACAATTTGCGGACGTCAACATGCGCTCCAGTCCCAGCTTGTTGCATCACTTTTTAGTGTCCCCGTTCCCGTGTTTGGAACTCCCGGCAGCGTTTTATTATCTGCATTCATTTGATATTTTTTTTTAAATTTGCATTCTGTTTTTATCTGCAGTGTTTTGTATTTGCAGCGTTTTGTATATGCAGCACTTTAAGTAAACGCTGCGCAGGATTTCGTCAAGTTGGTGGACATTTGAAATAAATGTCTGCACTTTTAAATTAGTGTAATTATGATTTATATTATGATGTTCCTTGTTTAATGAATGTGCAACAACAATCATCCTGTGACCAGATGTGTCCGTGTGTCTGCGATACCTGACGGACGCCCCAACGACACTCTTCACACTTCGTCAGTCCAGATACCCTCTGCGCTTCACAGTCGAAGATGCTGATCTAAAGTATTATCTGGACATGGATCCGTATGGTGGGCATACTTTGATCTTTCGACCCAACATAAAGTTTTGGCCAGGCATCAAATCAGAAGCCTGGAGCAGAGTCTGCCTCACCGTGGACAACATGAAGCATGTGGCCCAGGTGTTCAGCGGCTTAAACACCAGCATCAGGAAGCTGCTGCCTAGACCGGTGAGAACAAAGTCTCACACACACTGAAGAGAATGTTCCCAGTTTTGCCTTTTTATAACTAGATAATCAGACTGTATTTGATTTGAACAAAAAAAAGAGAGAGCGTTAATCACAATTAAAATATGTGATTTATCATGATTAATTAGATAATTATTGGCATGCAGTCTGACCATTTTCCAAAAATTAGGTCAGGCATCGACAAAGAGAAGGAGGCTGTGATTGCCCTCGGTATAAACAGGTGTAATCTGCACTTTAATAAATCGTAAGGCAATATTTTTTCTGCAGCTATCATATTTTAAGGACCTTGTTTCTCCAGGGGAGACTTTCTCCACTAACTCCGCCTCCTTTCCTTTATTTATATTTGAATTATATTATTATTTTATTTGTATATATTTTTTTTTTTAAACAATATTTCCATACACAATGAATGAAAAGACAATATTAAACCATTATTCATATAAAGATGGAGACACACCCTAAAAATGTAATTGGGTATCACCGATATGTAAAGGTCTCTATAAAATATATTCAGTTTAATAAACCACAACTCACTATGAAGAAGCACATTTGAAATTCAATTTGCATCAGGTCCGTCTATAAAAGAGGTTAAGAGCTTTTTAAGAACTAGATAAAAACAATAACCATGGCACATTAACCTTTTACAAACATTAAGGGATGAACGAAGCCTGAAATATTTCTTGTTTTTATATCTGAAAAAGGGTTTTAGCATTGTAATCATTGCCTCTAATATGATCTACTTGTGTCTCTGTGTGTGTGTGTGTGTGTGTGTGTGTGTTCAGTGGGTGTTGTCAGGTGAGCCTGTGATGGATTTTTCAGAATTCAATGGTCAGTTGACCGATGTGCAGATGTGGGATTATACTCTCAGCAAAGTAGATGTCCTCAACTACATGACCCGCGGCGCTGTCTCCGGGTACGTGAGCTGATCTGAGGACTGATCTGTGTATTGTATATAAATATGTGTGTGTGTATTCCAACATAAGATATTAAAGGACAAACCAAAAGTCATAAAGAAATAAAATAGTGAAATAAATATTGTAAGAGACATAAATAGAAAATGATTGATAAACTCAGAATCAGGTATTCATGCAGACTATGGTAGTTAAACACAGTATGTACATACATAAATATATTGTTAAGGTAATTTTGATAAACATTTCAGACTTGTTTTAAATCCACCATTTGAAAATATATTCATGCTTTTTAGGCCCTACGGCGGCTCCCTCCTTACCTGGTCCTACATCAGCTACTCCCCCAGCGGAATCACACTGTTGGAGGACGACGAGTGGCAGGCTCGACAGCCAATCAGCAGCAGCAGGGGGAGGAAAAAGCGAGTGAAAAATATGTTTAATGAGGTGGAACACAACAGAGTACAGCTTTAATGAAACACACAGGGGCATGTGTGGGAAAGCCGTACTGTTGCATTTCATAATAAATCACTCACAAATCTAAATTAAGAGGCAAATAATCATAAATAAAATGATACTGATAACTGATTAAAGTCGTTGATTACCATATACATGTATTTACAAGACTAAAAAAAAGTCTAATTAATGGAATTAATCATTATTTCAAGCTTTTACTAACATGCTTTACTTTTTACCTCTGTATTTCTAATTATAGAACAATAAAGAGATGGCTTGCACAATATTGGAATTGGTTGTACATTTCATATAACACCTGACAGTGTTATAAAGGAAGAGTTTAACATGATGGGAATATGTTTATTTGTTAATCTGCCTTCTGGTTATATTCCTCCACCACCCAGTCAAGTCACAGCTTACATCCATGTTTCTCCAAATCGTATTCACTTTCTCATTTTCATCCTTAAGTCTAAATCGATGTTTGTGCCAAATCTGAAGAAATTACGTCCAGTTGTTCCTGAGATATCGTGTTCACAAAATGAACAGAGACGTAGACCTATAACCCTAAAACCTTCTAACAAAACCAATGCTCTCTGTATAAGACAAGCAAGATAATGCATTCAAATTTAAGATAGAAAATAATAATTAGAAAATCAAATTGATGATCAGAACCTGAAAGAATACTCTTGGGAAAATGTGATTTGAAAACTACAATAAATAGGCCTACACAAAGCAGAGAAATTGGTGCTGTTAATGTTGACCAAGCTATAGAAACAGCTTAGCTAACTGAGCTAACGTTAGCTGTGCAAACAACAGGCCTAAATATTACAATTTGAATTATAATACTCCAGATTCTTGAAGCTAGCTAGATGAAACTTCCAAAATGTAAAAAAATGCCAGTGTTTGATTGTTTTCATTGTAATACTTTATAAAGCAATCAAGCAAACAAACAACGTCCTGAAATATACTCAGTAAGTATATTTGAACAGGTTCAAGTTACAATAAAGTAAACAAAAGACTGATACATATTTTAATATGCTTACAAAACAAAGCAAGCTGTAGGCCATCATGTGAAAACAAGAGTCATTTCATACATGTCCATATAACACTATTAATACTTTTATTAAAACCGGGGTCCTTCAGGTCCTTAGTGGTTAAGTAGTAGTGGCTTCAATAAAAACAGTGACGTTTCAGTCAAATGTGTAGCTATGCAACATGATGGGCTCTTATTTAGTTTAGGCTGACATTATGAATTTGTAGTGTCTTATTTAATGTAACAATCTAAATAATTTGATAGAAGTTATACAATGGAATAAAAAAAAAAAGATGTATTCCTGTTAAATGGAAAAGTTGAAGACTGAAAGAAAAGAACAACTGTGCTTTAGTAATTAGTAGTGTTACTTTTAATATGGTAAAATGTTGTAGTAATACTTCATTTAGGTAAAAGGTCTGAAGATTCTCTACCTGTTTTTCGGGACAAAGTCAATGCCTGTCAGATCACGTAAAAATCAAAGAGGTGTTTTTGCTCTTGCCCATCATCTCATGTTTTAACCTCAAACGTACTGTATCAAATCATAATCACCATTTTTCTTAATTTTCTGATATTTTTCTGGGATTATAATCACAATATTTTAGGCTCAGCCGAAATCTTATAACTAGAAAATACCACAAATTCAGAATGTCAAGGTGTCTCAATATCGTTTTTTTATCAGCCTAAGAAAGGTGAATTACAATTGTATGGAGCATCACTATTTATAATCTGTTGTAATAGCAAAATAATTATTGTACATACATCTGGGCCACCATTCCGCTTTACACCATCATGTACAAAACTCTGAATTATCTACAATTAGTAATGTGGAATATGAGATTAGCCCTCCATAAAATAAAATAAAAGTTTTCTTTACAAATATAAAACTTACATGGCTGCCCAGATGCCACAGGTTTTTTCAACCATCACATCCTTTAGTTATTTTTCTTAGCAATTATCTGCAAGACAGCATTTACTGTATACAACATGTTTTACATGAAGGCTTAAAGGAAAAAAACTCAATCCATATGTTTGTCAAGAGGTCCATTTAACATTTTTGAAACAAGTGGTATTTTGAAAAGCACACACACTTACTGTAATTGCAGTCATGTGGGACCACTAATTACAGTTTTAGAAAATGCTTATACGTCATCACACTCTGAAAATACAAATAATCGTATTCAGTTAAATGCCCTGTTATTGCTCTCATTATAGATACTTTTTGTTAATGTTTTACATTGTTAGGTGCCCAGGAATGTCCATGACGTGTACAATTTAGCCAGCTGCAAGATCTTATTCAATTATTCTAATAAATGGCCAGTAACATTAACCTGTCATTGTTCAACTATAGTTCTGTAAACATGATTGAATTGATTTTTTCCTGAAACCACTGAATCCAAAAATCTAGTCTGAAGTGTTTCTATGTCAATGGAATATAATAAGTAGTTATTAATTCAAACACGCAGCTGTAAAAGACCCAGCAGTGCTTATTATTCCTATATTAGACAATCATTTGTTGGGGTACTTGTACTTTCTCTTTATAGATTTGAAGTTTAAACAATGCATCTGTGTAGTTACTTGTTTTATCCACAAAATAAATAAATAACACACTTCAGCCATGGTTTTGGTCTGAAGGCAACGATCCTGAGCAAGATGCCTGATCAGAGTGTTTGTCAGAAGCGTTTCTTCAGCAAGTCAATTTATTTAGTAAAAACAATAATTGAGCTGAAGCTAAATAAGCTCAGGACATCTTTACAGGAGCTCGAGTGAGATTCATTCATCAAGTATGTGTTGCTCTCACTCCTGTACAGTAAGGCACCAGCATCCTTTTAGCCCAAATCATAACGCTCAGTTTTAACAATGCTAGCTGTAGCGTTTGTTGAATGCACACAAGAATCCATAATGGTTACTAAACTCAGAAATATGTCTTTTCTTAACCTGCTTTCTTTGTTGTTGTGTATTCCCCCAATTTCCAGAATGTTTCCTTACTGGAAAGTCTAGGAGATGGAGGATGACTTACGCTCTGAATAATGTATGGGAATAAATAATGCTTCATTTATGATGACAGAATTATTTAGTTTTGGTTATTTAAAAATAAAAATAAAGCCAGCAATGTACTCCAGAAATTGAGAATTTTGTAAGCGTTCTTTACTTTTTCTCCAACTTGACTGGAATTCCCTCTTCACAAACTCATGTGCACACATTTTGACTATCACAAAAACATTTCTTAATATTTACAACTTCTGAGTTTTCAATTTAAAATCCAAAATCGGGACTTAACATCTCATAATTCAAAATATTAAACATAGCGTCTTACATTTAGTATATTTAACTGTCTTATAATTTTATCTCAAACATTTTATAAGCTTCTTTGCAAACTGGGATTTTATAGTTTTACAGTCGGGCGAAATACTTTCTTTTGTTTCTGTAAAGACTAAAAGTTTGGATTCAGTTTTCCAAAAAATACACATCTAATGGCAATGACCCACGGCAAGATTTCTGAACATCTCAGGACAATTTGAAATGTTTCCCTCAGACAGTTCTGATAAGATCATGTGACAGGTATACATGGATGTGATTGGCTGCTGACAACACAAAACAATAATCGTTATACCGCATGGACATGTGGTTTTTACAGGGTCGCTGCTGGTGCTTAATGCTCTGTGTGTGTGTCGTAATAAAGCACTGCTTGGCTTGGCTCTGCTCAGCTCAGCTTGTCTGTAAAAATGCATGAGAGAGTGTGTGTGTGTGTGTGTGTGTGTGTGTGTGTGTGTGTGTGTGTGTGTGTGTGTGTGTGTGTGTGTGTGTGTGTGTGTGTGTGTGTGTGTGTGTGTGTGTGTGTGTGTGTGTGTGTGTGTGGCACACTGCTCCAGGGAGCGATGAAGTGCACTTCTTTAAAAAAACCTTTTGGTTATATTTAAATGGTTGAAAAGAGTCAATTCCACATATTGTCAAATTTAAAAAAGTAAAAACCTCAAGAGGTAAAAATGCTGAGGGTCAAAGGTCAGCTGGGTTCGTCTCCTTGCTCCTACCTTCAAATCATTCTGCACACAGAAGAGGCTCTGGTATTACGCTGCATGTTGCGAGAGCAAATTCGTGACAAATCAAGCGCTCCTGTTCTGTACTTAAAGTCACCAGGATGATAAACCTCCTCAACTTTTTTTAATTGCTTGCTTCACCTCCTGAAAGGAGGAGTTTATATGGCGCTCCTCGGCCTCCTCCTGCTGGTCATTTGAACGCCCCACGATCACCAAGACGTGAGGGATGGGTTCAGTCTGAATCCCACTGAGCCGCCGTGGGAGCAAATTGAGAAAAACATTTGTAAATAAACCTAAAGGTTGAATGTATATTTGAGGAAACAACAACTTGCTGTGTGCTTTCAATGCAAGACCAGATGAGATCCTCACACTGGGCCCGGCCAGAGTAGCCTGGGGGCCCTTCACCGACCCTGGGAGCCAATTGGGAAGAGACCCACTACCCCTCAAACTTTAAAACAAGCTCATACTGGGGTTATAGTTGCAGAGCACGGAGAAAGGGTCAGGGTGTGGAGGGCTTGTGGAGGATGCCCTGCAGGTCCTCTGGGAGGGCCAGGATGACGGCATCAATGTGGGCTCTCAGCTTGGCCACGGTCCCCGGACGCACGGGGAGCTGCTCCCTCTCCGCCTGAGTCTGCAGCCGAGAACAGTTCATTCTATTAGTACAAGTCATTTGAAATCCACAGTGATGCATTGATAAGAGCTTTGGTTGAGTTCTGTACTGACCAGTTTATCTTTCAGCTTCAGAACCAGGTCTACCGTCTCCACCTCCGAGTGCATCTGGACTCTCTGCTGCAGGTCCTAGAACAGAGGGTGAGATATTTCAGAGACTAATTAAAGCAGGATAATTGATTTTTTCAGCATTTTCTCTTCCGAGGATCAAATTTGAAAGCTTACTTTGATTGATTTACAATCGAGACAAAATCCCCAACTGTACTCGATCTTCACACTCACTCACTCCCTCCCTCCCTCCTCACCTCCTCACACAGCGCCTCCAGGTGCAGAGCCTCCAGTTTCTGGGTCATCTCTCTCCTCCTGTTGCGGAACCAGCCGTCAAAGTTGGGAGACTTGAGGAAATTCCTTCAGACGCAGAGGGAACGGACGATGAGTCCACAAGATGCTCAGGGTGGTGATGTGCTTCTCTGCTATCAATTTGTAATACTCCTCTCTAATCCGTTCATTGAAAGACTGCTTTTTAAAAGCTAGGTTTCAATAATAGGAAGTTTTCCTTCTGACCTACATTTGTATTCAAATATACTGCACATATTTCTATTCACAGAAATACATCATATTCTTATTGTATTTTATTTGTTGTGTATTTATAGTAAATATTTTGGAAAGTTATTACAATAGTTTTGCTCTCATTGCTCTTCTCTTACAATTTAAATTATTTGGCTGTGTATATGTAAACCTGAGTGTGATGAACTTTAAAACAATAAATGATAAAAAAGAACTGTCTTTAATTGGAGGCTTTGTATGCGTGCACACCTGTAGAGTCCTATCCAGTCTCCTTTCAACCTGGATGTGAGCTGAGGTCCAGCTTTCTCCAGCGTCTTCATGAAGTCCTGCGAGACGAACGCTCTCAGTTGAGGAGGACTCTTCCAGGGACTGATGGACTTCTGGAGCGGCATCAGACTCGCCACGTACCGCTCCTGAAACGCACAAATACACGCTGTTAAATCCTGTTAAATCAGCACTATTTTCACAGGAAATGATTTGTCCATGGTATTGTGGTGCATAACAATACTCATGGTAATGGAGAGTAAAATCATCAGGTACTGCAAAAGTAAAAAATCATATAAAAAAACAAAACAATACTGTAACATGCAAGTTCAATATGGTTGTTTTAAACCTATTTTTGACAAAGACAAAACGACGTCACTATTACACAATAATAACATTTGCACAAGTGAGAAGATAGAATAAAAGGTATTGTTTGTTACCAGGGGAATGATGAAGCTTTGTGTCAGTTCTAAGAAGTAGCGTCGAAGAATTGCGTTTTGGGCCGCTGAGGGTCTCTTTTGTTGAACACCCTAAAAACAAAAAAACATAATGAATGAAATATGAGGCTGCTCTCCTTTTTTACAACTGTAACTCCAGCACTACACAAGATAGAAAAACACTGAAAAGGCCCACAAACTCAGATTCAGTGTGAGGGATCTGGACAGGAAAAAGGAGGATTAGTTTGAACCACCAGATATTTTACCCCAAAAACTGAATCTTGGCCAACAATAGATGTCAGTGTCCTTGTGTGTTACCTTCTGAAGCTGTTTGATGATGTCTTCATCTCTGTTAAGATATGGCTTATATGCAGTGTACACACCTGCAACACAAAGAGACTGACTGAACTCAACAGCTCCCTCTGGTGGATAGCTGCCTCATAAATGTGATTATTGTGAAAGAGTTGCACGCTGTTGAGTAGCTTCACATTCAAAGTGAAATACTTGTACTGAAAAACACACCAGACTGAGCCTATCAAGCATTTACCGGGTTTAGAGTCCAGAGTTTTGAGGTTCTTCAGTTTCTTGACTTTCATCTGCTTGGCCATCTCTCCTGAGGACCAGATGGAAAGATCAGAAAGGTTGATTTTGTGTTACCCAACATCTGACTTACAGCTGTAAAGTAATAAAACATCATCAGGTAGATATTTTCAAATCCTTCAGTGAAGTACCGCCCTTTAAGAATACTACATTACGAGCAAATGTCCTGCATTCAAAATCTCACCAGAGAAAAAAAAAATATATATAATATTGCTATCACCTAATTGTTATTATAATAATAATAATAATAATAAATTACATTTATTATAGCGCCTTTCAAGGGACCCAAGGCCGCTTTACATGTTGTGAACAAACAAACAAACAAACAAATGATATGATGTTTTTGGACTGATGTTTTCATCTTTGTGAGAATGCATTTCTAGCTGATCCAAGAGGCCTTTTTAAACACTTGATTTAGCTTTAACTGGAGGATCAACTTTGCATAAACTTTGAACACTTCCCCATTTAGTTTAAAAAGGAACAATTCTTATATAAAACACCAGATTTGGTTGAAGGAACGGAGTAAGAATGAAAGTGCGTGAAGCCAAATGGAGTAAAAAAGGATAATAGATGTAGTGGAGAAGCATACCCACATGGAAAGGGGCTTCTACATTATACATCTATCCTTTATGGGGCTAAAGCACATGTGTCAAACTCAAGGCCCGGGGGCCAAATCAGGCCCTTGGTGGATTTAATTTCGGCCCGCAGGATCATTTTTAATTACTTTTAGATCTGGCCCGCCGGTATATTTTGCACGCACACCTTCACTCAATCCTGAGGGTTTCCTCAGCTCAGAGCCTGAGCCCAAACATTGATGACCTTGCACCCGAGATGAGATGCCAAGTCTCTGGCTTGAACTAGCATCACAGCAGCACACTGAGTTTAATGGATGTTTCCTTCTGCACTTTTTCTCTCACGACAACAGGGCATGTTTGGTTTGTTCTTTGAGGGGAATAGTTTTGTTGAAGCTGTTGTTGGCCTGTGGAAAAATGTAATCATAAGAAATGACTCAGATATGGCCACAAGAAATGAATGCAACTGATTATTTAATGTTGTTTTTATAGGCAATTATTTAAGCTTTGTTAGTTCCAGGTTTAATATGTGCAATAAGTTTTGCAATAAACATTGAACCAGTCCGGCCCTCGACCAATAGCGATTTTTTTATTTTGGCCCACTGTGTATTTGAGTTTGACACCCCTGGGCTAAAGGTTCTGTTGTAGCGGACTGCAATATTATATTATTAATATAATATTATTATATATTTGAAGCTCATGCCATTTCTCTTTTATTCATTAAAAGACAGACACCACGTTTGACTGGCAGCAGATTCATCTACCTGCTTGCTTCATGTCTCCGATGCGGATGATGTGCGGCCAGTGCTGCAACGTTTTAGCAAAGAAGGGATTGGTCACTCCCAGAATGACTGACGGCCTGTAGAAACAGAGAGTGATGATGTGCAATTCTTAACTTAGAAATAGACTAACACATATGTATAAACAAATACAGGAGCAAGGAGACAGTTTAGTTCCTACAAACTTACATTTTCAGGAGGTGAGACCAATTATGATTTTAGATCTTTACAAAGTGTTAGTGTTTTCTGTAATTTAAAGTCCAATTTCTGACTGTTGACATATTTTAACAAAGTGACAAACACTGGTTGATTGATCAGTAAAAACATTCAAATATAAAGCTGATGATGAATGATCTGCTTTAAAGTCAATTGAAGGTAGGGTAGTTCAGCAGATGTCAGATGTAGACTGCTGTGCTCGGCTTTACTCACGGAGCCTGCGTCCTCGTGGTGTACTCTTTAAACTCGCTGTCGTGGATGGTGAAGTACGGCCGGAAGTCGCTGCTATAACGCAGAGGAGAGATGCAGCTGCAGAGAGAGAGAGAGAGAGAGAGAGAGAGAGGTATATCTTAATTATTATTTTTTTTATAAATATGCAATTTACTTATGCTGCTACTTTCTACTATCTTTCTATACTTTCTTTCTCTACCATGAAAATGTACTGTAATTGTGTCATTTTCTTTTTACTATTATGGGCCAGCCTTTTATTTAATAGTGTTTTTTATATTTCTGCTGTTACAATGTACATTTTCTCTCAGTAGGAAGAATACAATAATTCTGATTCTGATATTAGATGTGTAGATTTGAGTCCTTTCACTCCAGTGCGACATGTTAACGCAGATGATGACAGATTCTCTCACCCCAGTCACCAAAGTAAATATTGGACCCATTTTTTTTGACAAGCCACATATCTTACCAACATTTGGACATGAAAAGGCCTTTTCAGACAAATAATGACATGCCCCATTTGTCTTGTTAGCAACACAACCCTTTAAAGAGAACATTGGTAGGGGCAGAGACCCAGAAAACATATTCCATTGAATTCATTATAACCTCAAATTGGCTGTTAAATGCAGAGCATCTATATCTGCTCGCACTATGACCTGCCTGTAAACTCGGCTGACTCACCTGACCAATGCGAGCACGGTATCCGACGACTCTGCAGGCGACGGCGCCATGACAACAAGGGCCTCCCCCAGCAACACCAACTCCCACAGCATCTGTATGTGGAAGAAGACCGGGTAGAAACATCTGGAGAGAGAAAGAGAGATTTAGAGTGTGCTAAACAAAGCTTCCTTTTAGATTACTGCAGAATATAAGCTCTGAGGCAAACACACGTTCATGACACCTTATACACGTTTTTTTAACTAACAGCTATAAACAATTACCACGGCCACATGACTTCACATCTCCACCACTAAGCTAAATCAGACTTGTATTCAGTGTAATGACGTTTAGTAGACTCATTCATCCATTTCTTAGCAATCGCTGTCTTGTAGACACTAGGAAACTTCAGAAACTCAACAGTGTGCTATTTACTGTAATATTTTATATTTCACTTTTTGCATTCCACTATTTCTGCATATATGTATATATTTGTCTAATTAGATTCCTGGAGTGGGATTTTTTCTTTAGACTTACATTTTTTTAATGATGATATCGTAAAATATTACAATAGAGATTTGCGATTCGATTTAAAAACCTCAATAGAAGCTTTGAATGTAAAAAAATGACATTCACTACAGGCTTAATCACAAGCATATGTGGTTGATAAACAGAGTGACTCACCTGAAGAGGTCGACCTCATGGATGGTTGGGAGCACGATGGACACCTGACTGTTACTCTGAAAACACAGACACACTCTGTCAGTGGAAATAATCATGTGTTCAATTAATGTGTACACACTTCATGCTGAAAATAATACCCAACTAAATACATGTGTTGAACGTGTGTGCGTGTGCGAACGATCGATCACCTGGGCGGACTGGACCAACTGGGATGTTCCTGGTTTGTCGTAAGAGGTCGGGATGCGAACCTGCGGCAAAACACAGATTCACAGTGTTAGTTTGAACAATTATCATCCATTTTAACTCATTCATATTAAGAATATCGACTGCTTGTGGTTTATTTATTTTTTTAGTTGGACACTCAAAATGTTAATTTCTATTGTCATGTCAACAACAATTACTGTGAAGTAGTCGCTAAATCATCTTATAGAATATACAAATATATAAGAATATAAAATATCTTTAGGGGAACAAAATATTTTTGGAATTTTCTAAGCGTAAAAATGTGTATCAACTACACCATATAATAGTAAAGTCAAATAAATATGAATAATACAAATAATGCAGCAGCTAAAAACATATGAAAACAAGTTAATTAATCAATTATATAAAAAAGATAAAAGAAGATACAAAACTAAAATGATGAAATAAATAAAGTACACATGAGAAAAATAGTGCTGCAGCTTAAATATGTGAATATAATATAAAGTAAAACACAGAGTTGCAAAAGATAAAATGAAAAATAAAATAAAATAGTGTAACAGCTAACCTATGAAGTAAAAAATAAATAAAGCTGAAAAGATAAATAAAAACCCATCAGATGTGCAGGATTAAAGCTTCAGCAAGCCTCCAATGTCTGTCAAATAAAACCATACACTTTTCCTATAAAGGACATGCTGACCTCCCAAACTCAGGTGTCACTCATTCCATGAATAACAGCTGTTAATGGAAGGTGCTGCACCGCCTGAGCCTTACCTGCTGTGAGCAGTCACAGGGGGTGTTTCTCAATGTCAAGTAAAACTGCTCCAGAGCCACTAATTCAAGCATACTACTGTACGTCATAGAGTGCCGCCAAAGGACTGTTCCAATGTCCAGCATACTTGGAATTCTACCGAGCCCAGCGTACTTCGTTTGGAGACATTTTCGAGGCTGGACGTGTGTAGACTTTGCGCACGGACCAATTTCCCCAAATCTGTGGTGGAAAATGTAAGGCGGGGCCTCTCATATGACGCACACCTGCACACTTGCTAGCCTGTTCCACTCTTTGTTTTCCGAATGCCAGGAAGTATTCTTACCTCGCTTCTGAACCAAGGCGCTCGGAAGACATGTGCTACCAAGAAAGCGTACTCGTGATTGAGAAACACCCACAGACTCACCTCCACCTGTTGTTTGTGAGTGAGTGAGTGAGTGAGTGAGTGAGTGAGTGAGTGAGTGAGTGAGTGCGTGTGTACCTTGATGACCACGCCCATAATCGGAAGTGTGAGTATTCTTCCAGGATGGGGTGTTGGCCAGCGGTCCATGTCGTTGCAAGCTGTCAATCAATACACAAACAACAGCCATCTGAATCAGAATACACTTGAAACATGAATCTGCTTTACGAAAAGTAAAACAAGGTTAATATACTCTCAGTTTATTAGGTACACTTAGCTTCAAGTAATGCAGTTTAGATTTAGTTAAAAGCCTTTTAAAAAATTGTTTAGTGAGTTTTCTGCATCACTTCTTAAGAGTTTAGTTACAAAGAAAGTTGCATGGAGAAAAATGAGATGATGTTTAATTGCGCTTGCTGCTTTTAAACCTGATTTTCCCTTATAGGGATTATTCAAATATTGAGTTTATCTTGTTTAAAACATTAAGGCGGAGACAGACAAGCAGACTGACCAGCCTCCAGACAAGGTTCCTGTTTCTCAAAGTATTCTGGAGCCATGATCTTCAGCAGCGAGTGGAAGAAGGTGACGTAGGGCAGCTTACTGATCAGGACCAGAGACTGGAGGAGGGGAAAACAACACGTATGTCTTGAAATGGATATAGTAGGTAACGAGAACATTCTATATGGTACTATAACCATCTTATTTGAACAACAGAATCTTTAACTGTGAAGCATGCTAGTTTACTTGTAAGCAGCACTTTAGGATGTTGAATTAACTAGTTAATGAACGATTACATCAGCTGGGAGCTTCTAAAAACATGTCATTTGGTTTTTAACAGTTTCCTTTCACTTTTCTCCTTCACACACTCATTTATGTCAGGTATTTTCTTAAATCCTAGAACTTCAATATAGAGGGGAAGATAGGCAAACCAAATGTGCACCCTATGACTAAAGCAAACATATTTTCAGGTGTGTAGGCAATTTTTATCTGGCCTCTGGTGATCTTGACCACATCATTTCATTGTTCAAGTGAATTCCCTATTTCTAGACTGCACTCAACTGTTAATTGGATTGTAGCGTCTTTTAACATATTGGCGCTCACCTTCTGGAAGTATCCTCTCTTCAGGGATTTGTCTCGCACCTGACGGAAGTACACATAACCATAGTAATGGCCCTGCTCCCTCTGCAACACACACACAGATACACACACAGAATGAGTGTGACATCACTAAACCAGAGGATTCAGGTGTATGCATAGCTGCATGTTTCCTGTGTGTCCAACCTTCAGACAGGGTGGTGCGTCCCGGTCGGTGGTTTCAAGGAAGACGCCAAGCGATGACTTCCTGTTGGAACCCTGACGAAATCGGAAGCAAAACTGGGTGTCGCCAAGGCAACCTGTGCACACAGGAGACTGAACTGGTTACCATGGGATCAAACTGCCCGGATTAGAGTAGGATAAGAAACTTATTAGCATTTAAATATTTTATATACAATGTATTTTAATATCTCTACATGTAATTATTCATTTAAGCATGCATAAACATAGGCCATTAAAGTCATTCAGGTTAAACAAAAATACATTATTTATTGGTCTTCTTTATTTTCTTTTATATTTGTGCATTTGCCAACAAGATGCGGAGAATATTAACAAAAAAGTCAGACACTTATGAACTTTGTATTGAGAGTTAGAATTAGGAACATGTCGGCATTAACATAAATTATATACTTAGTAATTGAACACAAACTTTGGGGAAAATTAACATTTTCTATGGTAAACATTCTATATTTGTCTTCCTTTATCTTGTGTTGAATCAGTTCCATTTCTAAAGACTACCGATTTATTTTTGATTCAGAATGATTCTCTCTCTATTTCCTGTTGAAAAGAGGAAATAATTCACTTTGAAAGTCGATGTATTACAGTATATAGTCAACCTTTTATTATTATTGCATTGTTTTCAGAGTTGATATAAATGTATTTTTCTGTGATATTAAATGTGCACCAGTCAGCTCGTATCAGTGTCCTTCTGGTTTCTTCCTGATATTTGGAAAACCAGTTAGAGGGAGGTGGAAAGAAGGAGGAAATAGGAAGTGCCCAATGAGTCATTGAGCAGCCTTTAACCCCCACATGACCTTCGCACATTCTCCAGTAGACACAGCAGAAGAGATACAGAGAGAAAATATGAGTTTAAAATAACAAGACCCACACAAACACTTCAGTCCACACTTTAAAGCATTCCACTACACGCACACACTCACACACACTTCCTAGAGCTCAGAAAAGACTCCATGACATCATCAGGTTGCGTTTGGGACCACCCAGGTTGAAACAAGCCACTGAACCACTGCTCCATTCAGACTGCATTTTCTCCAGCGACTGTAAATGCTCTTGCTTGTATGTATGCGTTTTTGTGTGTGTAACCCTGTAATCCTTCCAGCACTGTCCACTGTGACGACGCAGTGAAGAGAAGAAACATATACTTTATCAACACAGTAGGAAAAGCCTATAGGTAAAAAATAATTCTGGCCTTTCCTTTTCACAAATCACAATATGTCCAATTGGTTAATAAAGTGGCTATAAAGCACTATTTACAATCTAACAATATAAATGATCATGAATTTTATATTCACAAGTACTTTTGGTATTGTTCTATATATTGATTTTCAGTGTATCGTCATGTAACAGTGTAAAGCAGCAAGGGCAATCTCAATTGAGGTGCTGGAAACATACACTTTTTGCATGGTTCCAAGTGATTATCAACATTTTCACAAAGTAATTTCCAGTTGTATCAATATGTTATTACAACCTTATGTATATGTGAATGTAAACACCCAAAGAGTAGAGCCGTTGTAGAGTCTGCTGTTTTTCCACCTCTTCTTTCTGAATACTCTGAATGTTGTATCTTCTCCCTACAGTGACAACAGTCAAGTGGACTGAACACAAATGATGGCAGCTCTGATGAAGTAAAAAAAAAAAGTCTCTCTCTCTCTCTCTCTAACACACACCATCCCAAAGAGAGTTTGTGTGTAAACTAATCCCTTAACAAGTTTTTCTACAGTCTAGTGTTACACTCATGACAATTTTCAAAGTGGCCTCTGACTAGCTGACACCACAAACATCATCAATTTCAAGATATATTCTTTTAGGTTCTCATTTGGACTGTCATTTTAATGTTGTTTTTTCCGTAACACCACATCTGTTGCGGTTTCTACCCATTTTTCCCGCTTAATTGTGGGGTTTCTTTGGGAGATTACCTTGTGGGCTGCCAGGTTTAGGGACAGAGGGTGTCCCATCCCTTACAGTCTGTACAGCCCTCTAAAACATATTTGTTATTTTGGCCTGTATAAATCAAAGGTAATTTGATTGTTCAAAATAATTTAAATGAAAAGGTGACTGCTGAAGCCAGAGCTCCTAGGTTTTGTGCCAGAGACAAGACGATCTCATCCAGAATCACATTTGCAAGATTAGAAATGATTAGCCCTGCTGCATAATCTTGGTCAACAGTATGTTGTGTGGTTCGCTCCATCTGTTTGGAAAGGTTAAAGGTCACCAGCCTGACAACCTGAAACCACCTTGATGTTCTTTTAGGTGGGTGTTTCACAATTTCTGTAACTTTATGAAAACTAACAATCCAACATTTAGGCACCGATTGGTCAGAAGTGTGGACAGTGAAAAAGTAACCAGCGTTTAATGTTCCCTCTCAAGCTTTATAAGAAATACAACACTATGCATTTCTTAAAAGGGGGACTGACTGTACTGTACGGCCTTTATTCCAACACTTAAAAGATGAGTTGAATATTTTTCTGTCTAATGTCGACATAAGAGTGTGTCTATTCCCAGGAACGTACATAACCATTCTTTAATCTGACACGTCATCATAAAGTTAAGGCAAAGTCTCCACAGTGATCTGATTGTACTGCTGAGTACAGAGACACAAGTTTAAAAGGCTGAAGCAGGAACTCACCTGAGTTGGAGTCAGGAAAGGAAAGGTAGCAGATGCTTGTTTTCTGAAAAATACATTATTTCGTTAATTTAAATTATTTTAATAAATTTATCTCGGGTTGATTCAGGGACACATAAAGTAAACAGTAAAGGAACAATGATGATCGGTATGAACAAATATATTACAAACAAAGAAACTTCTGGTATTAAGTGTTCATTGCTTATCAATCTGACTCACCTCTTTCTCTGACAGTTTGGAGTGATGAGGATAGATAACCTGAAAGACAGATTATCAAAGTTAACAACCCACATCTAAAAACAGTGTTCAACTTTGCTAAACAAAACAGCACATTGTCATTATAGGTTTAAAAACTAGGACATCTTTTTAAAAAAATGTTTTATTGTATTTAAAAATGTCATCAGGTTATTGACTCTCTGTTACTTCCATTGTGTTGCGCTTGATTTGTCACCATACTACAATACACATGTTGCCTTCTACGACGTGCGGTCAGGGGAGGCAGAGCCTCACCTGTCATACTCCAATGTAACGGAAAAACAACTAAAGAAAAACTAAATAGTAATAATAATAAAATGTCTCCACTGATCTGTGTTGTAAATGTGCTTTATGTATGATTCCAATCGCTTTTTAAAGTCAAAATCAGCAAATTTGCCGAGCTCTGCTACAACTACGGGTAGCGATGAGAAGTGAGGCAGGGACGAGCTCTGCCTCTCGTAAACCCATAGTAATATGCTGTTGCGCGGTCATTAATTTAACACGGGCACTTATTTTGTGAGCGCGCTCAAGCCAGTTACTGTGGGGTGAGGTGAGGCACAGATGAGCTCTGCCTCATCTCAGAATGCGTCACCCCACAGAAACTGGCTGGAGCGCGGGCACTAAGCGCATGCCTGTTACCATCTCACTGTATGTCACCAATGTAATGTTTGTATATCTTTATTACATTTATCCTCGCCATCCATAGTCTCTAAATAACTTATTTCACGTATATGATATTTAGGCTCGCTGGTCTCATCATCCAACGGCAATGAAAAAAGCACCAGGGGAGGCAGCCATAACCTCTGCCGCACTGAAGGGGGCGCACATGAGCCCACAGGTTCTTGTTGCTCCTGTTATTCTACGCAGAGACGGTAGGCACAAACAACAAGCTAGACTTTTCAAATTACAGGAAGATAAGGAGGAATTTTACAAAAAAGTAATAGAGATTGTTGTCCAGAAGGATAGCATGGACTTCATCTTCAAGTCAAGGTAAGAACACAATTGTAATGAAAATGGGATCTTACTAAGAAAGAACAATCCAATATTTAGATGTTGGGTATCCTTTTGTTGAACGGTCTGTTTAAAATGAATTGAAGCATCAGACTATTTCGATGAAGGTCAAAATATAATATTTGTAAATCTGACTCTGAAAGAGTCAGTGCCTCACCAGCCATGAACCTCACCGCACGTCACTACAGTGTAACATTTGTAAAAGGGATGTCAATTGTGTAATAAATGAATTATAAGTGATTAATGCACCTTACATTTCAGAATAACATAAATATCTAGATGACGCGATATTTACAGCATTATGGCTGAAATCAATCAATCAATCAATCAATGTTTATTTATATAGCCCAATATCACGAATGTTACATTTGTCTCAGTGGACTTCACAGTTTGCACAGAATATCAGTATCAGTGAAATGTTTATAAAGCACAGAGTTTTGGAATATGTGAAGTAATAAAAGTCAAATGTTAGGTCAAAGGAGTACTTTTGTTGACTCCCTCTGGGTAACTTGATTATTCTATCGAGAGAAAAATAAACAGCATTAGTGTGTTACCTGAATAAGTTTTGTTTTTTTACCCAAAAACTAGAACCCTTAGCCTCTGGAAACTTGAGCTTGGAATTGTTTTTCACAATTTGCTGACATTATAGACTACATTCTTTATTTGCACTCTATGCCAAGACCACAACTACACAATAAATAAATAAAAAGGCAACAAAAAAAAGTTGTGGAGTATTTATGTTACTAGTTACACAAGAGAAAGCGAAACAGAAAGACTTGCAGGAGCCTGAAACCAGGTCACTGTCTAACCTTGTTAACACATGCAGTATTTTGTATTTCTTCTGCATCCCAAACACCTGTGACGACAACGGGTGTTTGGTGTGTTGAATGTAAACCCTTCATGACAGAGATGCGTTGCTCAACTCCCCGAAATTAAGCTGTGAATAAGTTTAAAAAGTGAGTGAAAATAGAGGAAGAGTTTCACTAAAATGCTCAACGTGAGATAGTAGCAGAGCTGATGTTGTTGGAGTAGACTGACTCCTGAGAAGATAGCACTCACAATTTACTCACAACCAGCTACGAGAAACTATATCAGTTAACAAACTTGGTATCTTGCAGTGAAGCTACTATTCTACATCTGTGTGTGCATGTCAGCAGTGTTAGAGCTAAAAAGGACAACACAGAGAACTAAACAAACAGCTTCATGTAGATATCTTCGTGTGGCAATCCAGTGAATAGTCAAGGCCTTAAATAACTGCTAACTTGAGTATTTTTTTTTAGCAACACCACTATTAGGAGTTTTACGTGACGCGGATCATTGTGGCTCACCTCCACTGCCTGTCCCAGCTCCAGGTCGAAGCCAACAACGCAAATGCAGTGTAGCCAGGCGGAGAAGCGGTCCCAGGGTAGCAGGAGAGCCTCCTCCGGCTCGTCGTCGCCCCCAGGCCCGCTGGGCATGGTTATCTCCTCGGCCGGGGAGATGCTACTAGCGTCCTGGTCGTTCAGATCCTCCGGCTCTTCGACCTGCTCCCCCAGCTCCTCTGGGCCTTGGAGAGCCATGACTACGACCCCACACGGACACTCAGACGCTCCGGAGAATATGGACGCCTTGGATAAGTTAGTTAAGATTGGTATGTTTAGTTAGCGTCTCCTCAGGTGACAACAACAAGCAGAGCTACAGAAAGTAGCTTCTCAGCTAGCGCTTAGCATAGTAGCAAGAGCGTACGTAGGACGTGAGAATGAAACGTGAAACGTCATCACGTAAAGCCGTCCCTGGCACTGTGTTGTATTCAAGTCAACCGCAGACGATGGAATATTGTATTCACCCCTTTCATATTACAATACACATAACAAAATTGTGCATATTAATCCTACCAATATATTCATCAAAAAACGTGTAGTTTTCGATAAAGATTTAAAATGTGTAAAAAAAAATAAGAACAAGAAGTAAACTTCAATGTAATTAATGTCAGTAAACGTAAAGTATGATGGACTATTATGACCAATGATTGACCAATGAACAATGATTAAAAGTACTACACAAGTCAATTGTAGTTTTCACTTACCTTGTGTTCATGTTTAACTATCATATGTTATTTACAACCAATCTGATGCATGTGAATTGTTCAGATCTTTAACAATGATTGTGAATCACGTAATCAAATTAATTACTTTACAGTCCAAATCTTAGTCCAAGTCAGGAAAAAAGCAGTAAAGCAGCTTTTTCTAAATCCTTTAATATCTCTACTCTATCACTGAACAAACAGATGAAACAGAGTGTGGATGCTCTAAGGAGGGAGGGGTAGACCCCCTGTTAACCCTACACTTGTGACATAAATCCACTTTTTAAGTAAGAGGATTGAAAGATTTAGAGAGAATCTATTGCCATTATGCAACACAGGGCTATAGCTTACAACGAAATGCAGTTGTAGCTTGTCTGGGGGAGTTCATATATAAAAAAAACATAGAAACATTCAGAAATGTCACAATTATTTTCTAAATTAGTAATACAGTTGTACAGCATACTTTTAGTAATAATTATACCAACTTGTATTTAAATAGTTATGTATATTATTCTGTAGGTTCTGAAGCTTTTTTGGTTTTTATACCCCGATCCAATTAAAACAATTGAATTCATTGTTGAAATCACAATAAACTATACAGTATATATTAATAGATTCATACAATTCAACAATACATTTGTTTATATACGGAAAAAAAACACTTCTAACTTTTCACTTTGTGTTACAAAGTGCTTCACATGAAGCTGAAGTAGAATAGCAAACAGAAGTACATTATACAAACTACTGCTTTTATAAAAAATGTTTTAAAATAGGTTTGAATGGATTACATTTTTTTGTGATGCGCTTTTCACTTGTCAAACGATGTGATGTCAGACGGGGCTAAGCAGCTAACACAGTAAGATGCTGTTAAATCTCAAATAATAGTCAGTGTTAGCACAGTGACAGCTGGCCCCCTGCTTGCTCTGCAGGAGGGCCTGGCTGCAAGGATTCGGACCAGAATCAATACCAGGACCAGTACTAAAATCTGGACCAGGAACAGGAGCAACATTGTCTATTTAAGGATTAAACAATCAAGATATAAGGTGATAGTTAGCTTGAGATGTGCTGGGAGTTTTCTGCTGGGCTAGCGGTTTCCAGTCTTTATGTTAAGCTAACAGCTTGTTAAGAAATCCAATCATTCAAGATTTTTGTATTTTATAAAATGTGTATCTAATGGAAATCAATTAACTGTGCACTTAAAAAGTATTTTTTTAAAGTTTGCCTTTTTATTTTGTCCTTTTTTTTGTCTTTTACAGTTGTTGCTTATATATTCACAAAATATGAAATAGGAATAATAAAAAAGGTCTACTGCTGTAAAAACTAAATTATAAAAAAAAAAACATATTTCCCAAAATATTATATTTCCTTTAAATGTTCACAAATTGAGAAAGAATAATAAGTCTGATCACAACTTATGTTAATACTATTACATTCATTTTATTTTAAGGCAATATTTACCTGCATGAATTTTAACATGAGAGAAGCAAAAATTAAGACATTTCGGATAATTCCAGTCTCTGCCTCTCTGCCAAGATTGTGAGATCAATTCCCGCAATGGCGGCGCTTGGCAGCAATCCAAATTAACTACATTTTGTGAAAAACATGAAGAAATTCTGAACAAAACTTAACTGCCAGAATAATTTTGTATTCCTTCCTGACTAACTTGAAAGACTGCACCAACAGTTAGGCTAACTGAAACCATAATGATTTTGTTTTCATCATCAAATAATCTCAATGATATTCTTATTACACCAGATAATTGTAAAGAGGAAAGTCTCTCTTGCATGAGAACATCAAGTTATGTACTTTGTTTAATCTGTGCCAAAATTGAGCGGAAAACTTGTTGCACAAAACTTAAACCGTAACAATTAAATATGAATGTTTTATTTGCTGTTCAAAATGACTGAATTAAATAAATGAGCAGTTACGCAGTTGCCTTGTGGTGTTTATCCTCCCATACTTCTCTCCCTACTGTCTCATGCAGCATTGATTTGGTCTCAGCTGTCGGTTCACCAGAACACAGCAGGGACTTTTCTTTAGCCATAAGCAGAATTTGATCCCCTCACACGTCACTCCACCCCACCCTTCTGTCCCACGCCGTAAATCAAGTCACCTGGACAAAAACCTCACAAGTGGGAGTGGAAATAGTTGGCCTTCTCATTACTGGAAAGCTGCAGTTTTGTGTTTAAATGTTAAAACCAAACTAGAAAAAGTGCCGCAACAAAGCAATCGATACAGTTTTTAAAGTTACCCTCCCTGAATATTTAGAAACAAGTGGAAGCCTGAATCACTATGCCTACTTTGAAACACAGTTGTTATAGATATCCCAGATCAACAGAACAGGAAAACTGCTTTTAATTTAGTTACTACTGTAAGTTAACTTTCCAAATATCCTGGTATTTGAAATTATGATTTTTTTTTTTTTTTAATACTTTCATTTTTTTTGGTGGCAAAAATAGCCTTCGATAGCGTTCATAGAGTCTGTTTAGCCAAATTAACTTTAATTTTATGTAAAATCAAGACTATGGGATCTCAAACATATTACTGATTCAATTATGAAGTTATTTGTTTAACTAATATTTCCATATTAGTAACAAATGATTTGGGGTGTTGCAGGGACTGTAAAATGCAAATCCCACTGTTCAAATGGCATACAAGATTACAACTTTTTAAAACTCACTATAGCAAAAAAAGAAAATCATAAATACATAGCCCCAACACTCAATGGCTTAAGATTAATGGATTCAATTAATTAAAAAAATATACAATTTGGTTGACAAGAACGTGATTTAATCAGAATCAGGTTTAAACGAGGAATTTGTGTATAATTGTGCATACATAATGACATAAAAAAAGCACATTTTGAACAAATATAAAACTATTACAAAAATAATAACATGACATGTTCACAATACATCTGAATATACAGAAAAGTCAGTAAAATCAAGTCTATAAACTATTTTCCATTAAGACAAAATAAAAAATACATATACAGTATGTTGAACTTTGAAGAGGAAGAAAACAATGATTTGATATCTTATACTTATATAATGAATCGGTATACTTTTCACGGGCCCCCTGGCAGAGGGCCAGAGACCCCTGGAGGTCCCCGGACCCAACGCTGTGGGTCCCTGATTAATGAGCTCAGCGGTCGGAGAGTGGAGTTGATGTGACTCGGGCCGTGAACGCACCCCGCCTGCCTGCTCTCTAGTTACAGTATGGCGGCTGGGACTTGTGGAGGAGGACAACTTCTTCTAGATTCCTTCCCGAAAACAGTGGGAAGGCAACGACTTTAACTTAACAAATATATTGGCAAACACGGACGACGACGGCGCAACTTGTGGCTCTAACGGAGTTTTTTCCTGGATGATAATCGGGCTGGTGTGTGATGCGTGAGGAGGACCCGCAGTCAAGAAACTCCCCTGATTTTTCCGCGTCTGACTGTCAGTTAGCCGGCTAGCTGCTCAGTTAGCTCACCACCTTAATGCTAACGTTCGCTTGCAGGGCTCCGTAGTAGCCAAAAGGCGGGCTAGCTTGCTGCTTATATTTGCTCCAGGAGACAGGGATGGCATTTCGCCTCCATCCGGTAAGCGAACTGATTGAGTCTGGTGGGGGAAACACATTTGAAGACCTGGTTGATAAAGTTTGTCAGCACTCATTAGCCTAGCCTAGCCTATCCTAGCTTGTTGGTACAACGCCAGAAAACGTTGGCCGAGTGAGCGATTTGCCTGTCCACTAGCGAGCTAGCCAATTAGCATTTTAGTTGCACAAGAAGACCTGCTAATCCCCCGCTCATCCCGGCTGAGTGTTTTGAAGCCTCTTTCACTTACCAAATTAGACTAGAAGTGGACACTGGGCTGATTTAGTTGGCCGAATTGCCGTTAATGTTTAAAAACTCAGGGCTGTTTTTGGCGTTTACTCTTGCTAGGTGTTGTTAGCGACCTTATAGGTGTTCTGTGGAGGGAGTGGTAACATTAGGTAGCTAGCTAAGGTTCCCTGTATCAGTGCAACAATGTCACTCTGATTACGGCTGTAAATGACGAATAGATTTAACATGACACATTACTAAAATTGTGTAAACCGACTGCACATTGGAGTGTGTGCCCGTTGTTAGCTTGCTGCAAGACAACACATAGAAAGTGCAATATAATATGAACTGTTCCCAAAATATTCTAGGCATATAGCTTCCTGGATTGATAACTAATTAATTTTGTAGTCACGGTTACTAGTGTGAACTGTTGCTATATTGGGGGGGCTAAACACCAATCCCTCGCCTGGTTCAGTGCTGGAATAGTTTGATGGACGTGGGAGGCTGTTTTCCAGGCTGTCAGTGCTATACTCAGTCATGTATGTCGTGACACATGGCACCTTGGTCTGTACATAGTGCTGTCAGATATATAAGTATCGTTATGTAGCTTTGGTGGACAATCAGTAAGAGGAATGTCTTGTCTTTTTTATACCTGTTGGTTTGTTTTTTATTTTCATTTGTTTCAAACACAGGGGAGTCTTGTTGAATCGAAGAGGGAAGGCAGTGCAGCCCGGGCTGTGCACAGTGGACAATGTTTATTAGTTAGTGCCTAGGAACTTAGAGGACTAACAGTTCGGCCTACATTGTACATTTATCCATTGGGGATTGCAACAGAAGACTGCCAATCTGGATCAAGAAAACCTGTCCCTCGTGTCTGGTTGGAGTAACACTCTAAAGCCAAAGTCAATGCCTTCAGCGTTGGCTGTGTTCGCCTGCCGACCAAACTCGCATCCATTCCAGGAGCGCCATGTGTACCTGGATGAGCCAGTCAAGATCGGCAGGTCTGTGGCTCGGTGTCGGCCGGCCCAGAACAACGCCACCTTCGACTGCAAGGTGCTGTCCAGAAATCATGCCCTGGTTTGGTTCGACCACAAGACCGGCAAGGTAAGAGAAGATACTTATGCCTAAGCTGACATTGCCTTACTGTGTTTTCCAATCAGGAGTGTGAGGAGTGACTACCCTTTAGATTTTCAGAGTGAGTTGGTGTACATCTTCACTAGGGCTGCACGATTTTGGGCAAAAATCTAATTGCGATTTTTCTGACAAATATTGCGATTGCGATTCGATTTGCGATATTTGTTTTTAAGCAACCCAACGGATGTTTATTGTAAAATGTGGCCATATCTCCGGCTAGGAAGGTCGCACCAACATGCTCCCGTCTCTAGCACCCCCGCAGCCCGAGCTACGAGTGAAATAACTAAACTTACATGATTTTGATTTAAAATCGATTAATCGTTCAGCCCTATTAACTTGTTCACACTTTATCCAAAATCTCCTGCAGGCAAGTCTTGACAATAGCCTCAAGGACCGTATCATAAAAAAGCCACCTTAAAATGATTTTCAGCCAAGTTTAAAGGGTCATCAGTACTGCCACAAACATGTACTCTTTGACATGATAACACCCTGAAGCAAGACTTTCTCCCGACTGTGAACTCTGCTCTGGCCTGAACAGATTCAGTTTCTTCAAGGGTTATCACATCAAGTATGTTTGGAGGGAAAACTTCTAATTACTTATCCAACTCTATACTGAACTGGAGGGTCATGTTTAATCCCAATTGAGCACAGGAAATGTTCCACAAACTCAAGGGATTAAGAGTTAGAAGAAACAAACAGATTCTGTTCCTCAAGTAAGGAAAGCAGTGAAAAAGCAAAACAAAATGAAGTCTGGATCGATACTGGAATTATGTTCCACCCTTCAAAGATACCTATCCTACTTGAAGAAAGTCCTTAAAAACCTGGCCTGTGAGACTTCCATATGAGCTAGTCTAAAACACATATTTGTTGTTTGTTCGGAACATTTTCTTTACTGATTTTTGACACAGAAATAAAGCAATTAGTATGTTGGACATTTAGCCCCCATTTTTTTAAAATATAGGTTCATATTTAGTTTTGTGCCCTGATTTTTTTTTATAACCTACAATCTTAATCAACCACAATTTATTTCACAATAAATTCAAAATAAATAAAATTGACTTTTTTGGGAATTGCAAAATCTTAAACCCACCTTGCTGCTCATCACTGTTGTGATCAAGAAACTAGAGACAACACCATCTAATGTATTAAAGCAGCAAATCTGTTTTTTAAAAGCATAAACTGTTATTCTGAGGCATTTGTGAGACTGTATAAAATAGTTTATCTTTTCAAATGGTTATTTTCATACTTTTTTTATGAATATGACTAAATAGAGCATTGTTAAAAAAAATAGAAAACGGCTACATAGTTTATTTTTCCACACAGACATTAAATTGTGTCCTGATTGCAGATATCCATAGAAGAATGTCCTTAGTTCAGTCCTGGACTAGATTTAATCCTTGTCTGGGAAAGCAAAATATAATTTCTTTATAAATCCACAGATCTGACGCAGACAGATCAGAGGCCTGTACTACGAATCCAGTTCAACAGACCCTGGATATGTTTGAGTTAACTGGCTTAACTAACCCAAAACAAACGCGATCTCACTAAACGGCCCTACGACGCTGGTTATCAACTCGGTAACTCAACCCAGGGTTTCTCTGTCTGGCTGAGAGCGCGTTGACATGAAAGGGGCAACATTTGACCAATCACAAACATGGACAAGCGTACTAACAGCGCAGCGTCATACTTCCTGAATGAAAAGTAAACTATAATATTAGACAAATATGAAGAAGTTAAACTTTAAACATCCATGACTTAAACACTTTATCCAGGATCAAAGCGACATAGCTGCACCTGCAAGGTGAATACAGCTGGTAAAAAGAAAAGTGTTTGAATGCGGACATTAACAGGTTTATGATATCACTGCCCCGTCTAAGACACGAGTGGATCTGACTTTAATTACATTTGAATCGAGTGTTTCGTCAACTTAATGTGTTGCTTAAAATAATACTTCTGCATACAGTATGTGACCCTGTAAGTGTTGCACGGCTCTAGAGGCTGACTCGGATAAGGAAATATATGATACATTATTAGGGATGTTCCGATCGATCGGCCGCCGATTGCTATCGGCCAATATTCACTCTTAATAGTTAGATTGGTGCTCTCTATAAGGGCCGATCAGGAGAGCCGATCAGATGATGCAGAATACATGAGACTGTGCGCGGCAAAAAAGCTTGCCAAAATGGCTTCACCGGTCTGGCAGTTTTTCAAGGTGTCTGAAAAAGACAATAAAATAGCGGTATGCAACGTGTGTGAAGCAGAAATCCTGCAGCTCCACCCGCTGTGACGGACCGGTGAGCAGAGCAAAACACACACTGATGACACATTTCCACTGCAGCGCGGAGCTCGCTTTAAGCGTGCGGGGCCCGTTTTTGGTTGCGTTTCCACTTGGCCTAGTACCGGCTAGCGGGTCCTAATTCACCGTTTTTCTGGCCCCATCAAATCGTGGTTCTAGGGCCAGGAACAACGGCCTGTCACGATAATTAATTGTGTTGGACAATAAATCTTTCTGGAAATTATTGCGATAAACGATAATATTGTCGGCAACGTTTTAAGACCATTTTAGAGATAATGATAATATATAATAATAATTCAACTACATCCTTTCTAACATAACTTTTTATTGAACATTCAACATTGCAAATGAAATGTGAAATAATATTAAAATATATAAATTATATATAATAAATAAAACAAATTAATTAAATTATAATAAATTAATTAAATCACACACAACCAAAACAATAAATTAAATAGTCAGGCTGGAAAGCAGAGCTCTCTCATACATATGAGCACACATTATCTCACAAGCAAAAAAAAACTCCTAAAAAACAACAGTCAAGTGTACAATCCACTGTCAAAGACCCAGATGCCTCAACAGGCCATATCCAAATCTGTTTTTCTAAGTTTTCGAGCAAGGAACACCAACATGTTTGCATTGTCGGGCGGGGGCTCTCCATCTCCAGCTGCCGTGTTTGCTCCCAGCTGGGAAAACAGAATGGGGCGGTTGTGTTTTAGCTGGTTTAAAATGCGTGGTATTGCCTGCTTTTGTCGCTACCTTTTTTAAACCAATGCGACACACCGCCCGGCTCATTCAAGTCCGTAGGTTCGCCTCGTTGATTTGGTTTGAATCCAAAATACTGCCACCCCGGAGAATCGAGATGTGTAGTAAGGTTTTGTTTGTCCAATTCCATTTCACTTTAAATTCCCCGCGATTAAGTCACACGTTGTCTCCCGCTTGTCGCTATATTATTAATTTGGCTGCTACGCTGCTGCACGTGCACGCGGAGTGTCCAGACCTGGCTGTGTGTCAGCCCCGCCCCTCACAGCGCGCCTGGCAGCCACAGCGCTCCAGGCTAAAATGCTGGTCACATCTTTATGTAAACGGCAATTTATCGAGCTCAGAAAAGTTATCGAGTCCATTTTTATTTATCGTACGATAAGTCAATTGATCGATTATCGCGACAGGCCCAGGAACAACCAGGCTGAGTCGGGCTGAGTATGCTAAACTAGAGAGAGAATCGCTGGCAAGGGGGCTACCTACAACTACAACAAGATGAACATATTTGACCGTGATTTAATTGTAATGCACGTTTCAAAATGATGCCGAAGTAACAACATACTGATACCGGTTAGTAAAAACCATGAATAAATGCTTTGACAAGTCTGCAGACAGACGACAGGCGAAACACCTTTTTTAAAATGCGTGTTGTCTAAATGGAGATTGGCTAAGCTAACGTTGTATATGCTCCGACCGTCCACACTCACAACAACGCCCTACAGACATAAATAAACCAGCGACTGTATTCACCATGACACAGACAGTATGTGGTTTGTACTTGTTTAACTTTGGTCTAGTTTCTGAACAGATATGAGGAGCTGTGAGCTCTGAGTGCTAACAGCTAACGGCTGTGTTGTTTTACTGGGGCTCTCATTGAAAATGACGTCACGGCTCCGCCTACACTGCGTTACTGCACCATAAGAGTCAGACCTAACACACTTAGCTAGTTTATCTACCTCTGGAACAAGCTAAACTAGTTATAAATATATTTATTCTTCACGGTCGGGTCACTCATTACTACATCAATGAGCTGCATGAGACGATACTGACAGGCTGTCAGAAGAGAGAGAGAGGAAAAGAGAGCACTTCCGCTCATTTCTCCCGTGTTATTGTCGTTATTATCGAAAGTTAATTTAAACTTGAATAATGTACTTCATTTGAATCTAATAATTATGTTGTTTGTGGAAGCGCATCATATATTGAAAAATTAATCTGAACTTTTCGATCTGTTACGATTATAAACTGAAGCAATATAAAAATGAGCCCCATTAACTGAGTTTTAAACATCACTTTTTAAATGGAAGATCCCCATAGCCCCCTTCCACCCTATGATTGGATCGGCGATTGGCCGATTCTGATTCCGGTGATCCGCCCCAAAAAATGATTTTTGACCCTGATCGGAGCATCCCTATACATTATGATGTGATATGAATGATAATGGGACTAGTGTTGTCACGATACCAACATTTTGGTTTCGATACCAAGTCAAGAATTCCGATTCTTTTTCAATACTTTTCTTAAAAAAAGGGAAACAGTCTTAAATGTAATTATTGTGCTTTATTTCACACCAGAACCATAACACAAACTTTTAAACAAGGAGAACAATAAATAAAATAAATGACAATAATTTGTTTTAAATACAATTAATCATCATCTATAAACAACTTTTTTGTTTTTCGCTTCTGGCGTCTTTTTTGTCAAGAAGCCGAGGCGCAGCGGCAGTTGCACTCCCAATTGCAGCCATGGTTCTCATCTTCTCACATGCTCTGGCAGCTAGCGAGTGCACTTAGAGCTTGCTTGAGAGGGGAGGGACTGCAGGCACGGCTGCAGTGCAGGGAGTGGAAGCAGAGCGCTGAATACACACGGCTCTTATTAAAACGGCACTTTCTCACCGGTGTACTTTCCCCCGTCATTCTTAAGGTACGATACTAATGAAACGGAGGAATCGTAACGTTTTTAACGGCAGGGTATCGCGGTACCTTTCAAATATCGGTACATCGTGCAACACTAAATGGGACACATCGACGCCTGCACTCACAGTGCCGCGGACTGTACGTAATGTTACTTTGATCCGGTTACTTATGTTGTGGCAGATATTTAAGTAAGCTTTCTTAACGCTAATGTTATAATAGTCCGATTGCTCTGAAGATGGGAGGTGATATTCTATTCATTTTCACGTTCACACAGTCAGTTGATGTTTAAAGTTGAACTTCTTCATATTTTCTAATATTATAGTTGACTTTTCATTCAGGAAGTATGACGCTTCTCCATGTTTGTGATTGGTCGAATGCTCCAGATACCACCTATTTCATGTGAACGCGCACCTAACTAGATAGGGCACGGCTGGCTTGAGCGATCGAGTTGATAGCCAGCGTCGTAGGACAGTTTAGCGAGAGCGGGTTTGTTTTGGATTAAGTCAACCGGATAACTCAAAACATCCAGGATATGTTGAACTAGATTCGTAGTATAGGCCCCAGGTTTGCCGTTCAGCATAAGTTACCATGGAGATCTAGCCCGGTAAGAAGTGAACCAGCGTCGCAGGACCGGAAACCCAGAGTTAACCCTGAAGTTACCTCGCTAAGCGAAAATCCGGCTTCGTAGTACAGGCCTCAGATCTGTGTGTTGCATCTATTTTGTACTTCAGTGTGTCTGTAGTTTCTCTGTAGAACAGGTTCAACAGGCTGAGACAGCCACCAGATTAACCCAACCATGTGGCATGCTGAGACTTTGAAAGTGTGTGTGTGTGACAACTGACATTGCGATATTTTCTTCCCCTGCGATATATATTGTGATATGAAAAAATACAGGAATTGAAGAAAAGGCAGTTTTTTCTGTCTGCAAACCATCCTTTCTTGAACTTTAATGCTATACAATTGGTAAACAAGTATTTATTTTTGGCAGCTTTCTGCATCATCAAATAATGTCAGCCTATGTTTAAAAGTGTTTTTGGACTTTGGTTTTGTGGTTGATACCCTACTTTTAGAGATATGGCTCCCACACAAACAGGCTTGTGACACACACACACACACACACACACACACACACACACACACACACACACACACACACACACACACACACACACACACACACACACACACACACACACACACACACACACACACACACACACACACACACACACACACACACACACACACACACACACACACACTCAGACCTGGAATAAGCAAATAGACCTGACTTGCCTAACCAATACCTCATAACCGTAGCTTCCTCTTGTAGTAAGAACTGTGTTTGTCACATGAGTGTGCAGTTGGTTTTGAACCAGCTTACAGTTTCACTTGCTCTAAGATGTTGAAGCAGAGTCTGTTGCTTTCACCTGAATAATTTTGCGTTGTGATGAACACCACAGTGATCAGAATACCGTGCAGTAGCTAAAAGCAGAATAACAATAAATGAGGAAACGTGTTTTACTGCACATATGAAAACTTTCTGATGGTTTTTGTGCTCTTCAGTTTTCACCTCCATCTTGTCTGTGTGATAAGTGTGCACTGGAGACAAACGGGTGTGATTGGCCGCATCCTGTGATTGATGAACCAATAACTGGGCTTGCTGATCCACCAGATTGCTTTATTATTGATGTTATATTTTTGAACATCAGAGCCAGTGCTGCTCTGACTGTAAGATGCCTCGCTCTTTTAATGTAACATGCTCAGACTAGAGCTGCTGGCAAAATCACAACATTATGTTTTTTATTACTGGTCAGTTTTTATTGTTTTCAGCCAGACTGAAATGTGATTAAGGATGGTGCATGTTATGTACTGTGGCTCGCTCATGGCCCGGCCTCCCTCTGGGGCCGTTGCCTTGACACAGACTACTGTGAAGGAAGGATGAACTAAATGACACAAGCACAGCTGGTGGGACGAATATCTAAAGGGCTTTTGGAGGGAATAATGAAGTGTGTTCTTATTTAAGCAGCAGCCATCATGGGAAGGTCAGATCAGACACAGCTGCTTCTTTCTTAATCCTGGAGTTCCTGGGATCTCCGTTTGGGAACCACTGTGCTAGGGTGGTCGAGATCCAGCCAATCAGACAGGCTGCAGTTCTTTAGACAGTCAGATGAGTGCTATGTCATTTACGGATGCTAACGTCTTCCTTCCTCTGTTGAGGAACTGTCTCCAGATTGAAATGTGATTAGAGATAGTGTACATTTAATCGTTTTTGTTGATAAGAATCCAAGAGTTACATGTTTTTCATCTCAACATATTTTCCATGTATTGCTCTCTCTTTTCATCATTAGTGCTACAGAAACCATATGCCAAGCCAAGCTGAATTGTGTTTACATTCCATGAAACCAAGACAAAAAAAACATATAACCGTGCTGCCTGGTGGCCGTAATGTTGCAATGCAACAGTTTGAATTGTATTTGACGGTACTTAGTAACTTTCTCACCATGCAGATGTTAAATGTTACTGAGTATGTACAATTATGGAGCTCTGGCTTCTTTGTGAAAGAAAAAGATTTAGGAAAATATGTGTGCATATCTTTTTATATTTCTAAAACCAACGTAATGTATTGGAAACAAATTACTTCAGCCAGACTCAAAACTCAGTGTGGAGATCTCTGTAATGCAGATGTATTCATCAAAGGTTTGGAAAGAAATATTGGAGAAGCCAGCAAGAGTAAACCACTTTTTTAAATTATCCAACCGGAAACCTGAACGTGACCGACTCTTTTCCTATAAAAGAAGCAAGCAAACAAGTTACTAAATCTAGAGAAAAATTCACTAATTTAGCAACACTGACTCCAAAGCTACTTCCCCAAAATAATTTCACATATATTATCTACACTTTATTTACCTACAGCAGGGGTGGGGAACCTTTTTCCTCTCAAGGGCCATTTCAATTTTTTCAACTTAAATGCATCAATCTGGTGCACTTTGAGAGCAACATTAAGAGATCTATGGATACATCTCTCAACACCCATATGAAACAGAACTGTAAGCAGATTTATTTTTCTTTATGGATATTTTACAAATCACTCCTTTCAAACTGTATTCTTGTTTATTAATAACAACTTTTTTTGACTGTCATATAGTATTTTATACCTGTTTACTTCATCCTCTTATTTTTTTTATAACTATAATGATCATTTAAAGATGTGCCTTTACTTCACTGGTTGAAGAAAACGCTTTTCATATTCGTTAGCATAGCTAGCTAAACCGGATGCTATTAACAACAAAGTTATTGACTGTATGATCAGTATGACAGATGGCCACTGGGCTTACAACTAAAGACACAGGCATGCAAAAACTGCGGCATGTGTACGGCTCCTTATGGGTACTGCAATTTTTGGAAGTGCCGGAGCCGTGGCTGTTTCTCAATCGCGAGGATACTGGCTTGGTAGTCGCATACTTCCAAGTCACTTCCTTCCGAAAGTAAGCAAGTATACTTCCAGTCCACGGCTTCGGAAAACAAAGAAGAATGGAACAGGCTAACAAGTGTGCCACTCTCTCTCTAACGGTTTCAACTTAAACTGTACCGAAAATAAATACCTCACGATGTCTATCTAATTATGAACTTGCTTTACTTTCACGGAACACATTTTTGGTGATAACAAATGCAACAAAGTAACATATTTACCAACACAATTTCTACGCCACTACATACTTACATTTAAATGTGTGCTGTGCTGCGTCGGTTCAGCCATTCTCCGCAGGTGTTTTTGAAATTGGTCCGTGCGCAAAGCATTGTGGGGATTTGAAGGACGCAAAGTCTACCTATGTGCAGCCTCGAAATTACCCCCAAACCAAGGACGTGGCCTCGGTGGAATTCCAAGTATGCTGGAGATTGGAACAGTCCCTCGGCGGCACTCGATGACGTAGTATCCTTGAAATATTGGCTTGGAAGCCAGTTTCCTCGCGATTGAGAAACGGCCCGTGTTCTGGTGCTCTCCGGCAGAACTACACCCCTGTCAGACGAGACATATACCACGTGATGACACGTTGGGCTCGTGTTGTGTTCAGCAGTGATTCAAATTAGTCGCTTTTCGGCGCCTCCCACTTTTTTAACGCTGATTTGGGTGACTTTTGTAATTCGTGGAGAACCGTTTTGGGGGGGGGGGGGTCAGTCAGTCAGTCCGACTGACGGACAACTTCTCACTTCAAAAAAGAAAAAGAAATCTAGATCGCAAAATAATTAAACAAGCGAGTGCCTGTTTTTCCTGGCCGAGGACAGGTTCCTTGAACACAACACGAGCGTAACGTGTCTTCACGTGGTTATGTCTCGTCTGAAAGGAGTGTAGACTAGACTAGAGTGCTTACGGAGAGCACCGGAACGCCGCTCCGGCTCTTCAAATATTGCAGTACCCATAAGGAGCCGTACACATGCCGCAGTGTTTGCGTGGCTGTGTCTTTAGTTGTAAGCACAGTGGCGATCTGTTGTTATTAGCATCTGGTTAGCTAGCTAGGCTAACGAATTTAAAGAGCTTTTCTACAACCAGGTGGAAGAGAGCTCTCTCCTGAGAGGCTCAAATAACCTCAGCTCAGTGAGATTAAGGCACACCTTGATATGATCATTATAGTTATTAATGAGACATTAGAGACTAAATGAAAAACAGGTATAAAATACTATATGACAGTAACAAAAAAGTTGTTAAAAATAACAAGAATAGAGTTTAAAAGGGGAGTGATTTGTAAAATATCCAAAAAGAAAAAAAATCTGCTTACAGTTCGGTTTCATATGTGTGTTGAAAGATGTATCCATAGATCTCCTCATGTTGTTCTCAAAGTGCACCAGATTGATGCTTTTAACTTCAATATTAAAAAAAAAAATCTTCCCTGGGGAGCATGCCCCCGGACCCCCCTAGAGGAGGTTAGATCCCCGCCCACTTAAATCATGTTTACATGGATACGAAATACATTTGCACACATCTTGTGTCCATAACTTTCTGTTTTGGTGGTCATGCCACAACCGTGCACATGCATGCAGTCGCGAGTCATGGTAAGATATCTGGATTAAGAGGTTGCTTTTTCTTTGCACAGCATGAAAGAAAGGCGAAATGAATGGGCTGTGATTTGAGTTTTTTTAAGCTGAGGTTGAGTTCAATCATTTCTACGGCCCTCGGAGGATGTTGTAAAAATGTAAAGGAAAAATGTTCCCCACCCCTGCTGTAAATAATAATAAAAACCCTTGATTTATAACTTAACATCTCTGTCTCCTATTGATCTGAGTGTATTATAAAGAATAGCCAGTTAATTGAAGCATTACAGCACAGGCAGATGGTCAGATGTCAGATGGTATATTACGCAGTTTTTTTTCTGTTTCGAATAGTTCTCTCTTTTTTCACCATACCTGTGTTTGCATCACTGTATATACCCTTTGTTGGCAATGACAGAGGTCAAATGTTTTCTGTAAGTCTTCACAAGGTTTTCACACACTGTTGCTGGTATTTTGGCCCATTCCTCCATGCAGATCTCTTCTAGAGCAGTGATGTTTTGGGGCTGTCGCTGGGCAACACAGACTTTCAACTCCCTCCAAAGATTTTCTATGGGGTTGAGATCTGGAGACTGGCTAGGCCACTCCAGGACCTTGAAATGCTTCTTACGAAGCCACTCATTCGTTGCCCGGGCGGTGTGTTTGGGATCATTGTCATGCTGAAAGACCCAGCCACGTTTCATCTTCAATGCCCTTGCTGATGGAAGGAGGTTGTCACTCAAAATCTCACGATACATGGCCCCATTTATTCTTTCCTTTACACGGATCAGCCGTCCTGGTCCCTTTGCAGAAAAACAGCCCCAAAGCATGATGTTTCCACCCCCATGTTTCACAGTAGGTATGGTGTTCTTTGGATGCAACTCAGCATTATTTCTCCTCCAAACACGTCTAGTTGAGTTTTTACCAAAAAGTTCTACTTTGGTTTCATCTGACCATATGACATTCTCCCAATCCTCTTCTGGATCATCTAAATGCTCTCTAGCAAACTTCAGACGGGCCTGGACATGTACTGGCTTAAGCAGGGGGACACGTCTGGCACTGCAGGATTTGAGTCCCTGGCGGCGTAGTGTGTTACTGATGGTAGCCTTTGTTACTTTGGTCCCAGCTCTCTGCAGGTCATTGACTAGGTCCCCCCCATGTGGTTCTGGGATTTTTGCTCACTGTTCTTGTGATCATTTTGACCCCACGGGGTGAGATCTTGCGTGGAGACCCAGATCGAGGGAGATTGTCAGTGGTCTTGTATGTCTTCCATTTTCTAATAATTGCTCCCACAGTTGATTTCTTCACACCAAGCTGCTTACCTATTGCAGATTCAGTCTTCCCAGCCTGGTGCAGGTCTACAATGTTGTTTCTGGTGTCCTTTGACAGCTCTTTGGTCTTGGCCATAGTGGAGTTTGGAGTGTGGCTGTTTGAGGTTGTGGACAGGTGTCTTTTATACTGATAACGAGTTCAAACAGGTGCCATTAATACAGTTAACAAGTGGAGGACAGAGGAGGCTCTTAAAGAAGAAGTTACAGGTCTGTGAGAGCCAGCAATCTTGTTTGTTTGTAGGTGACCAAATACTTATTTTCCACCATAATTTGCAAATAAATTCTTTAAAAATCAGACAATGTGATTTTCTGGATTTTTTTTCTTCTCATTTTGTCTCTCATAGTTGAGGTATACCTAGGATGACAATTACAGGCCTCTCATCTTTTTAAGTGGGAGAACTTGCACAATTGGTGGCTGAAAAATATTTTTTTGCCCCACTGTATCGGCTTTCTTGAACACTATCATCAGAGTAACGTGATCTAATCCAGGGGTTCCCAAAGTGGGGGTTGCGAGACCCCGAGTGGGGGTCGCGAGATGATTACAAAATGAAAATGGAAAATAAAAAAAATAAAAAACTATAAAAAAAAATAGATTAATTTTTTTTATAATTTAAAAAAAAATAATTTATTATTAATAATAACGTTTGCATAGACATTTTTAGGGGCGGACTGGCCATCAGTATAATTTCCCCACTAGAGGCTCCCCCTTTGACAATCCACTAGTGCAGTGTTTCTCCAACTTTTTTTTCACCCCCCCTCCCCCCCGTCGACAGGGGGTCGCCAGTCTCTGGCACTGTTATTTTGGGGGTCGCATGCTGAAAAGTTTGGGAACCCCTGATCTAATCAATAAATAAAGATTCACACATGATTACTTAACATGCAGAATGTCTCATTTTGCATGCTAAGTAGCCATGTGCTTTCTGGGGCTTAATCTTTACTGGTAAACCGATTTAACCATAAAAGTTCCTTCAAAATAAGAGTCCCGATCTTATTACTATCAAAATAAAAGTGCAGAACGAAGACTTTACCATTGGAAAATATTGGCATACAAATATAATCACTTCTCTAAAAGGTAATTCATTTTAAATATAGTTAGACATATTAAAGGTCATTTACAATAATATTAATATTAGTAATAAGCTTTATATTTGTATAGCACCTATTACAAGAATTGTAGCCAAACTCGCTTCACAGCAGTTCAGACAGATTAGTATAACATGACAGGATAAAAGCAATGTAGAAGAGCAGCTACATTTCAACACATATCAGGTTAATACATGAAGACTTGTGACTCGGACTTGACTTGGACTCTTCTTCGGTGACTTGGACTTGGCCTCGAACACAGGTAATGATGACTCGGACTCGACGAGGACACTCCTTGGGTGACTCGGACTTGGACTCGGACTCCACTACGACTCTCCCTTGGTGACTCGGACTCGAAGAGTGGTGACTCGAGAGTGACAGGACTCGTGAATTGGTGACTTGACTACAACACTGAAGCTAGCAGCTTGTGGAAAACTTGATTGACGGAGAAACGATTTAAACAAGTGTTTCTAAAATATATTGTCCACCTTAGCTTTTAAGTTATCCAGTTATATACATGCATTCAATTGTGTACACCTAATCCTAACATGTGCATTCTCCATTGTTGCTGATGATTTAGCTTATATCAGCAGACAAGTGTACATTGAGTTGCATCAGTGTTGCAGCTCTGTGTAAAACCATGTTACTTGGAGCTAAATTTGTCTTCTCGTGCCCTGCTTGTTTCCCTGCTGGCGGACTGCTTGCCTGGTGCAATTCCTCATATCAGGGTCTGCAGCAATGTTCTGCAGGCCAGTGTCGGGTTTGGTCAGCATTCTGTGGAGGATTTGGAGTTGAGAACTGAAAAGAATGAAGGGGAAACCAACATTTTAAGTGTAATGTGAATGAATGAATGGTTTAAGAAGCCTTATCATGGTTTGACATACCACGCTGCAAGTACAAGCCTGTGCTTGGCACCTGTGAGGGAATATCCCTTATAGCAGGTGAAACCTTGTAATGTTATATTTTGTGTATTTTTTTATACCCTTTTTTTATGGAGGTTCAAGGGTCTGCTCTGTTCTGTGTTTAGCCCTATCACTCTGAACCTTTGAATCCCCTGTTGCCCTGACTGTTGTCAGATGCAACAGCTTTTAAGGAGAGTTATCACAACAACAAACATGAATTTTACTTTTATTTACAAATCACTTCATTAACTGAGATGGCACACCTTTATTTCTGCATACGCCACTGGGGTTTTATTTAAAATAATTTGGAAAAACAGTTTGGCAGAGATGTTTAGTTTCTCCATGATTTCATTAGTTACTATGAATATAAGCAACAGGTTCATTACTTTTTAGAACGTCCACATTCTTTCAACTGAACTGTGTTATTGTTATTGCGTCTCCTGTTCCACCCTCAGGAAATACTCAAGAATAGCTGAATCTTTGTCTGTTTTAAATTTGAGAGCCTATCTTGTCCAAAAGCATGTCTTCATCATTTTGTGATGTTGATTTAAGATCAAAATAAATAGATATATGGACTTGAATAGCACCTCATGCAGCTATCACACTGGGGTGTTACAATCTTGTTACAACAGCAATTCCTTTTCCAGGATGTTTTATCATATCTCTAGAGAGAATTTCCCCAAACAAACATCATAATGTTAACAATGTAGACTGCAGACAGCAGAGGTGTGGTCTGGTATCAGTATTCCTCTGCAGGGTAGTGGCGTCGTCAATCTGAATACTAACACAGCACGTAGCGCTGTTACACACAGTCAGGACTCGGCTCTGTAACTCTCCTTATATCTGGAATAAGATGCTGCTGGCAAGAAAAGGCAACCCGGCACACTCGGTACTGGCACTGTGCACGTGTGTGTGTTCAGAGATAGTAATGCTGCGTCCAGGCACTGCAGCAGGACACCAATATGTAGTGTCAAGGCCCGGACACACCAAGCCGATTTTGGCTGTTTTCGTTAGTCGGACGACGAAGCGTGCCCTGTCGCCCAAACTCAATTTGGTGTGTCCCGCACCGTCGGCTGTGACACGCCTTATTTGGCCTTTCATGGCCGACGCATGGCCGATTCAACATGTTGAATCGGCCATGCGTCGGGTCGGGCATTCGGGCCAAATAAATCACTGATTGACTGTTCAGCTAGCGAGTCAGTGCATGAGAAGCGAAACGGAAGTGATGGACGTAAAAGAACGCTTTAAGAAGGCACGAAGAATGTCTTCCGCAAGCAACACTCCAATGGCTGATAGAAAATGGAACGCACACACTATTTGTTATTTGTTTATATCACGGAGTCTGTTCTTCTTCTCTGTCTTCCGGTTGTTGCCTCTTTTGAATGACGAATACACACTACCACCGCCTGCTGGTAAGGAGAGTTATTGCCACTCACGCATGCGCAGTTCGTACGTGCTACTTGGCTGTCGGCTAAAATCTTTGCGGTGTGTTCCAGTGCAACTATTGGCCAAGAAGCAGGAGACGTGAGGCGACACAACAGTTGTGTTAAGTTGGGACGTGTTCTTTGGTGTCAGTTTGGTGTGTCAGGGCCTTTACATGAAAGGCTGCGGATATTTTTTTTAATCAATCCTTGTTTTAAAAACGAATATTGATTCAATAGATGTAAAGAAACACACCTTTTCTTTACGCTCTGACTCTAGACCCTTCAATTTTGTCAATTTTCAATTCAACAGCAATATTTGACATAACTGACTTAATAACTTGTTAATGAAAATCACTGTGATGAGCAGTAAAAAGAAGAGAAGTTTATTTAGAGTATGCAGATTTTTATAAATAAATAAATAAAGAAGTTCATTGCATGTCAAGTAATTATAATTTGGAAGTATCTCAGTCTCCTGCCAAACATGTAACCTCTGCCTTTTTTGTTCCTTCAACATAAAGTTAATAACTAACATTTCTTTTTGGCATCGCAATACTTGTTGGATGCTCTTTTACCCTACCCACTCGTAATTGAAGTAAAAGTACAGACAACCAAGTGCCAATCTGATTTTGAGATGGATGCGGTTAAAATTAGTAAAAATATATAATGCAGTGTTTCCCCTACTATTGTCTTGCGCTGCGCCCCACCAACGGAGCCCCGCGTCCCCCCTGAAATTAAAGGTGTTTCATTAAATTTTTTCCCCCAATTTTTTTGTATATATATATACAGTGGGGCAAAAAAGTATTTAGTCAGCCACCAATTGTGCAAGTTCTCCCACTTAAAAAGATGAGAGAGGCCTATAATTTTCATCCTAGGTATACCTGAACTATGAGAGACAAAATGAGAAAAAAAAAATCCAGAAAATCACATTGTCTGATTTTTAAAGACTTTATTTGCAAATTATGGTGGAAAATAAGTATTTGGTCACCTACAAACAAACAAGATTTCTGGCTCTCACAGACCTGTAACTTCTTCTTTCAGAGCCTCCTCTGTCCTCCACTTGTTATCTGTATTAATGGCACCTGTTTAAACTTGGCTACCATCAGTAACACACTATGCCGCCAGGGACTCAAATCCTTCAGTGCCAGACGTGTCCCCCTGCTTAAGCCAGTACATGTCCAGGCCCGTCTGAAGTTTGCTAGAGAGCATTTAGATGATCCAGAAGAGGATTGGGAGAATGTCATATGGTCAGATGAAACCAAAATAGAACTTTTTGGTAACAACTCAACTAGACGTGTTTGGAGGAGAAAGAATGCTGAGTTGCATCCAAAGAACACCATACCTACTGTGAAACATGGGGGTGGAAACATCATGCTTTGGGGCTGTTTGTCTGCAAAGGGACCAGGACGACTGATCCGTGTAAAGGAAAGAATGAATGGGGCCATGTATCGTGAGATTTTGAGTGACAACTTCCTTCCATCAGCAAGGGCATTGAAGATGAAACGTGGCTGGGTCTTTCAGCATGACAATGATCCCAAACACACCGCCCGGGCAACGAAGGAGTGGCTTCGTAAGAAGCATTTCAAGGTCCTGGAGTGGCCTAGCCAGTCTCCAGATCTCAACCCCATAGAAAATCTTTGGAGGGAGTTGAAAGTCCGTGTTGCCCAGCGACAGCCCCTGCTCTAGAGGAGATCTGCATGGAGGAATGGGCCAAAATAGCAGCAACAGTGTGTGAAAACCTTGTGAAGACTTACAGAAAACGTTTGACCTCTGACATTGCCAACAAAGGGTATATAACAAAGTATTGAGATGAACTTTTGTTATTGACCAAATACTTATTTTCCACCATAATTTGCAAATAAATTCTTTAAAAATCAGACAATGTGATTTTCGTGATTTTTTTTCTTCTCTCATTTTGTCTCATAGTTGAGGTATACCTAGGATGAAAATTACAGTCCTCTCATCTTTTTAAGTGGGAGAACTTGCACAATTGGTCGCTGAATAAATACTTTTTTGCCCCACTGTATATATATATATATATGCTAAATAAATAAAGACATCTACTGTTTTATAGACAGTCACAGGCGTATTTGATCCTAAGTAAAACAATACAAATACAATGCAAGCTTCCAGTTCTTGGCATCTGTATGACAATAATAAATGTCTATCCTATTTTGTGCACTTTACACTTAACTATTTGTACACAGCGTGTTTCATGACAGCTGCAAACAGTGTTGCACATGGTCAGGAATCGCAGCTGGTTACTTCAGGACCGATGCAAACTCACTGCTGGAGGGTTTAATAACTCCCATTCCCAACTTGTTGGTTTGGTTCTTAATATGGCAACTCTTCCATGTGAACGTGTCGTGCAAACAGAGTTGAATTCAGCAGGGAGATTGTGTAGGGATTGGATTTAAGTTTCTGTCTGCGTTCCCACCAGTGTATTGCCATTGAAATTTCTCCAATATCACTTAAATCAATAATGGATCAAGAAAAGGTTTGACAATTTATGTTCTGTTAACTAATAGATTCAACAGCAAATCGTTTTAACTCTAAATAATACATAATTGACTGGGAAATCAATCATATTTTTTGGACAATTTGTCCCAGACTATTGGTTCAAATAACTTGTAAATAATAGATGATTGAACCTTTTTAGCAGTTGTTCTCTCTCTCCAGGCTTCATTCAGCTTGCTCTCTGAGACACACACCCGAAACAACAAACTCTCCATCTGCAGCCTCTTTCAGACATGCACTGTAACCAGGAAATACTCTGCCAGTTTTACATGCAAAGCCCCCAGAGTTAAAAAAAAAATCAAAGACTGACTCTAACTCTTCATCTACTTCGCTGATGAAGATAACATGCCAGCTTAACGACATGTTGTACAAAGCAATTGCTAACCTAGTACATTCAAAATAACTTCCTGCTTTGCCAATGTGGACGTTTTTAAATATCTTGGAAGCACTGCGACTTTAAGGGATCGGTCGATATGAAAATCATTTGATCTCATAATATTTGAGAACACATACCTTTTAATATATCGATATCGGCACTATTTTGTATGGTTGATCAGCATTGCTTTAAATACGTTTTTACACAATGAGAATTTTGATAAATAGCCATCAGTTATTTAGTATAATCGCTAAGTGGGTAAAAACAAGTAATAGAACATATAACAGGAAATGACATCGTCTTACTGTAATGGAACCTTTGAAATCAGGAAAAGATGGAAAAAATAAACAATATTACGATATCCATAATGACAGACGATACCTGGGCTGCGTCTCACTTCTCTTATTTTTCATTTCCTCGCGCCCGGTATCACCGGAAGTTGATTTGTCTGCGCCATGTTGAGTACTGTCCCAGTGGCCTTATTTTTGCCGGAGGATCGAGGAGCGATAATCGAGGAACTACCAGACCATCTTCCGATGAAATCCTCTGGCACTCGCTCCGCCCCCTTACTGTGTATCGCTCACTGATTGGACGATGCAGCGCATGCACTGATCTGTTTCTTCTTGACAAGAGAGCCATTTTCCAGCGGAGTGAAGAAAATACATGAAACTCACGAGTCACTCCTCAGTTTATACTGTGTTTTGTTTCAATTAATGTATCATTTAGATACAAATATGTGATATATCTGAACAACAAAGTGGTAAAAAATCATTTTATTCATTTATTGGAAACATTTTCATGGTCGCTTTTTTCGTTTATACATTTTAAGAATGGCTTTTATCTTTTTTGAGAATGAGTTCTTATTTGATTTGATTTACTTGGGTCTACAACAGATGATACAAATGTTTGTGTCGGTAAATGTGTGGCGGGGGTGTTTGTGAAAATAACGGGGACAGAGCTGGCTGCTGTCAGACGAACAGCCGTGCGGCATCATCACAAACGGACGTCACTTCACGTGACGCTCCGGAGGAAATGACGTCCCTTTGCTCTTAAAACTAATTTCCCTGCTTCTCGTGGTTTCCTTGCGTCTCTCCATGCTTCCCCGGTGGGAGGGACTAGTCGCAGGGAAAAGACGCAAGTGAGGGACGCAATGATTCCATTTAACAGAAGTGAGACGCAGCCCTGGTCTCATATCACAATGTAGATAAATATCAATATATGTTTTCTGGCCTTTTTTAATAAAAAAAAAACTTGAATTACAATGTTTAAGAGGCAAACAAACAAAAAACAACAGTAATAACCTGCACAAAATGTTATTTTGACAGTCAACATAGTTTTGACCCAAAATAAATTAAATATAAATGGCTATTTGGCATCCCATGAGCCGTCCGAATGTACCAAATGTACTGCAGTGTTTCCCCCTAGGATGGAGTTATAGCAGCGGTGCTAAGGCACGTGGGCCTAGCATAATGTGAGCGCGGAGCGCGTGGAATTTTTTAGTGTGCACGCGTGCGAAGTGCACCCCGCTAATTTGTTTCTATGTGTCAGCACAAGAAAGGCTCTTGAGGCCTAGTACCAGGGCCTGTTCTAGACAATTTGCTGCCCTAGGTGAGATTTTAGGCGACATTTTATTTGTAAAGAATAAATGAAAAATCTCGACCAAATACAAATACACTGCAAAAACAGAAACGTATTGACATAGGTAATAGACGTCAAAATGGCTTCAAATGTATTCAGTATTGTATGAACATGTTTGAATAGATTTTTTGTTGTTGAACATTTTACAGTAAAATGCTTCAATCTGGTGCACTTTGAGCACACAATTACTAGAGACCTGATCTAGGGGATACAACTCTAAAATGCCCATATGAAAAAGATCGGTTTACATTTTAATAATCAAATAAGTATGTGAACATAACCAATAACCTACCATAGCCAATAACAAATAAATGTAGCTTATTTTATTTTTGTTGTTCATTCATATCTTATTTTACCTAGTTAACCTAGCGCCCACTGTACAGGGCAAATTAAACGTGTATCCGCAGTGAAAAGGGCGTTACATTTACTTAATTATGAATGTTGTTACATCAAGGCCGAACATTTGGATGAGCGCCAACAGTCAAAAATGTTTTTTCCCTCCCAGAGCTAACAGCGCAGCGCCCCCCAGATCTGGCGACCGCCTGTTAGCTATGCCAGTAACACAAATACTACAAATCTACATAAAAAACAATCAAAAATGAAAAAGGGTCGCCACTTATAATTATTTTAAGAAAAAGTAAGAAAAAAATCTTTTTTTTTCTTTTTCTTTTTGGGTACCTGGCTGGCGCCCCCTAGCAGCGGCGCTCATATTTCAGCAGCGGCGCTGCGCCGCCACTATTTGTATATAGGGGAAACACTGTACTGTATCAGCCGTTTTCCAATATTAAAGGATGTGGATCGGCCCTTATTTAGTTTGAAAATTCAACATCGACCTGTTGAACAGAGGCATATGTGTGAACTCCAAAAATACATTGTTCAAACAGATGGAGGAACCCAGCAGCGTGACCGGTTCCATGTGTGAAAGGCGTTTTTATAGTTCTATCTCTCTTTCTCTAGTCTAACAAGTCTCTCTTTTCTCTGCTCGACAACAGTTCTAATAAAACAGGTTTATCGTAATAGTCATTACTCGCTTCATTCAGTGTCACAGATCCATTCATAAAATAAATATGCAGAACATTTCACGCCTCAGTTCCAGTCCTCTGGTGTGACTAATCTTTTGATATCCGGCTTTACAAAGCAGCCTTCTCATACTTTAACTGTCAGTAATTATTAACGCAACTTTCATGGCTTCTTCTTTGTTTAGCCTTTGACCTTCCACTTGACTTACTTTGACTTCTAAATCTGTCAAGGGTTCAATTATATTGACATTTACACTACATGACTTCTTCCAGTATTCCTATATTATAATGTTAGCATGTAAACAAATATATAGGCCTACAGTTTGTATCCACACACGTTGCCGTTTTGATCTTCCCTTACATCATATGCCTTTCTTGTGATTTAAAGACAGCGACACATATTGTTTTATTTAGCATGGACACATCGCGTGTAAAGGCAGACTTGTATCAACCTAAATGCAGGTTTTTGGGAAACATGTTCACATTGTTGCATTTTTTTCCATAAATCCCAAAACATAACAATTGCACACAATATATGTAGTTATAAAACATGACATACTAAAAACAAACTTACATTTCACACCAGTTGATTTGTTATCAAAATTCAGTTTCAGATGTACTTTTTATGCGCCTCTGGTTCATATTTCAATGTGTAGATGAAGCAGGGATATAAACCATTCTAGCTGTGCTCCGATCATTTGCGTCACAAATTAAGATGAAAGTTGCTTATATACATTCTTTCTTGCATTTATTTCTCTACTTTCAGAGCAGAAAATCTGCCCTGACTGGCCCAAGATTGTCAGTTTGATGGAGATTTGGTATGACTTTTACTTAAGTGTTTTACATAAGAAAGTCATTTTATCTCTACATGTTGAGAGCTTCTCTAACCTGTTTGGACCTCCTAGCAGGTGGATCATTATATATAAGCATAAATCTGCACACGTCCTTCGTAGACGATAAAATAGTGTAGAACCTAAGTTTTTCTCAAAGATTCAAAAGGATACAAGGATGAATCCGTCTGAGCAAAATACATTATCTGCCAGCAGACAATTGCTATATGCTTATTAATCTGTGTGTATATGTTTGTGTTTGTGCCATACAACCACACTGGTTTCATGTGTCGACCTGCTGACTGGTGAAGTGGTTGTTGTTGCATGATGGTTTGCACTGCTTTTTGGAAGCTTAGGGCAAATTAAAATCCTAACACGATTATATGGCATTCGTTGAGCTGACACAAATGAAGGAGGGGAGATAGAGAGTAAGGGAGGAGGACGGAGAAGGATAAAGGGATGCAGTGTGTTTCTGAGAGAAATGTTCTGTTAGTGGGTGGAAGTGCTGCAGGAATGTCAGTTGTGGTGGTAATCAGTCACAAGTGTAGATTTGTTTGAAGAGTGGTGCATTTGTGTGATTCTGTATAGATCGGGAAATAATATTGATTTTAGAGCTTTTTTGATAAAGAAAACTTTCAAAAGGTCCTCAATTTAATTTCCTTAATTTTCTTGTGTTGGCCTTGAGAGTGACAGCAAACACTTGAGTCCGTACTTCAGAGCCACTCATCATACCAGCAGACTTGAAATCAAGGCACACTGCATGCAGTGTCTGTTTAAAACATGCCTGCCTGCTGTGGTTATGTTGCTTGGACTTTGCAGAGAACCGCTCATAAAAACAACTTCACACTCAAAAAACTGTTTAATACAGACTGGTTGACAAACTAATGAAAAAACCCACCCAAATCTGGCTTCTATCACGGTCAAAAACATCGGTTAAATACACTTAGTGGATGTATTAATGTCATATTTGGCCTACTTTGACAGAACCACCATCATTATAAAGTACAGAATAGATTTAATTATTAGAGGTATTTTTCAGTGGTGCAGTCATGAAGTATTTATTCAAGCTGCATCGAAAGATGTCCCTCGACAAAAGATAAAAATGAAACAATTGTAATAGATTGTTATCCTTTTTATACTTACAGTGGGGCAAAAAAGTATTTAGTCAGCCACCAATTGTGCAAGTTCTCCCACTTAAAAAGATGAAAGGCCTGTAATTTTCATCCTAGGTATACCTCAACTATGAGAGACAAAATGAGAAAAAAAATCCAGAAAATCAAATTGTCTGATTTTTAAAGAATTTATTTGCAAATTATGGTGCAGACACCTGTCCACAACCTCAAACAGTCACACTCCAAACTCCACTATGGCCAAGACCAAAGAGCTGTCAAAGGACACCAGAAACAAAATTGTAGACCTGCACCAGGCTGGGAAGACTGAATCTGCAATAGCTAAGCAGCTTGGTGTGAAGAAATCAACTGTGGGAGCAATTATTAGAAAATGGAAGACATACAAGACCACTGATAATCTCCCTCGATCTGGGGCTCCACGCAAGATCTCACCCCGTGGGGTCAAAAATGATCACAAGAACGGTGAGCAAAAATCCCAGAACCACACGGGGGGACCTAGTCAACGACCTGCAGAGAGCTGGGACCAAAGTAACAAAGGCTACCATCAGTAACACACTACGCCGCCAGGGACTCAAATCCTGCAGTGCCAGATGTGTCCCCCTGCTTAAGCCAGTACATGTCCAGGCCCGTCTAAAGTTTGCTATAGAGCATTTAGATCAGGGATGGGCAACTTTGATGGTGGTGGGGGCCACATAATTGATGTACTGGCCACCAGGGGGCCGCAGATTCACTTGGAACACACACACACAAAAATTCCATGTGTTGTATGTAATTATTAAAAAATATACTAAGTCTGACATCTTCATTGACATTTTACAATCAAAGGGAACATACCCAAAAAATGGAAACATCCTCTAATAAGCTCAGTAAACAAATATCGGTTCACAGAAATGTTATTTCCTTTTTACAAGTTTTTGTATTGAATACAAACAGTGTTTATTAAACAGTGGAATAAAACGATTTTAAACTATTGGAAAGCACGGAAAATGTCTGTGTATTGAGATTAACCATTAAGATGACATAAACATGTCATGGTCATGAACACTAACCCAGATATTAGTTGTCTAACTTGAACCTAAAACACTTGTAGCCAGTCTCTGCATTCCCCTTATTCCACAATAAGGGG